>NC_050444.1:9277422-9877422 GCF_903995425.1 Onychomys torridus
GAGTTATCATGTCATACTCTACTACTTCACATCTTAGCATCTCACCTCCTCTTAAGTCTGGTGGATGCCACTTCCTCTACAGCTTTTGTGTCTGTCTGTCTCTCTGTCTTCACTGCTACCAACATAAACTAGCTTCAAATGACCATTTGCTTGTAGACTCTAAGCATCTCTTACTAAATAGCACCCACCCACACCTCCTCCAGCTCCTTTGTCCATGAATTCCTTCTGGAATTCTACAATTCAGTTGTCTCTTCACCAGGAAAATCCTTTGGTTTCATAATTGGTGGAGGTCTGGGCTGCCCAGGCAACACCAGAAATCCAGAAACACTCCTTTTGTTCCCAGGGTCTTCAGGCTTGGGCTGGGAAAAAGGGTTCGTGATGCAGAAATGGAACTCTTGTTTCTTCTCCCTGTGCTCTGAGAGGACCTGCTCTTTATGTCACAGCAGGAACATTTGCACTCTCAGTAGATTCTAGATTGTATAAAAGCTGATACTGGAACTCAACCACTATTTTTATTAAATGAATAAAAACTCGCATTTCACAAACTCAGATGGCATCATGCTTTTTTCATGGTGGCAATAAGCCAAGGTGCAGGAAGCCCTCCACAGAACTCAGGGAGTTCTGGTCAGCTTGAGAGTGCATATTTTGGCTATTTTTATGTTGTTTGTTTTATGTCAAAATTTTTCATTTCGTTCTCCCTGATCATTTAATAAAGTTTCCCTTTTAAATGTCAAATGACTCCAAATGTCAGAAGTTGAGAAAAATGTGTTTGTGTGTGTGTGTGTGTATCTGTGTATCGGTGTCTCCTTTTGTTTTGCTTGGCATATGCTAGCAGCTTATGCCATTGGGAATTTTGCTTCATTTTGGTGTGTGTTGTCAAATCTTTTACTGCAAGGTTTCTAAGCCTGTCAGTCTTTATCTTCATTATTATTTTATTTATAATTGAGATTTTTGAGTGATTTAAACTCATCTATGCAGCCATTTTCTGAATTTTTGAGAGTCTCATAGCTGCAGCATAAGATTCAAGTGAGAAAATGCAGCACTGTGGAATAATGAAGGAAGCAGAGTCATTTGTCCCACAAACTGTCTAATGTGGATAGCTCTGTCCTCTATTTAGAGAGAAATTTGGTCCAAGTCTGATATTGCAGCACAATGGAAAAATTGCACATTGGAGACCTGAGCATCTCAGTTCTTTATAATAGTGAATTCCTTCCTGGAGTTCTTGTTAGGATTATTTTTATGTATTACTGATGTTCTCATTTACAAGTTCCCTTTGTTACTTGGAGTATTTTCTACTTATTATTTGTTTAGTAATTTCCCATTATTTATTTATTTATTCATGTTTTATGATCACAAATTCATACAAAAACCAACATAGACCAACGTGGACATGCTACAGCTAATCTTATGCTCATTGGCATTTTGCAGAGAATTTATAAATAATTCAGAGGGAATTTTGTGTCATTAACAAGGAAAATGAAGGGAAAAAGACAGCTTTCTCCCAAATGCACCAACAACCATTAATCCATAGACTTGAGAACAGTCCTCACCTGGGTTAAGGCTTTGCATTCAAATTCTCATAACTGTGTAAGAAAGCTCAATGCCCACACCCCAGGATCTTGGTCCTCTTCAATTTTCTCTAATTTGTGTAGTGAATAACCAAATACTCATAATGCAATTAGAAGATAATCAGGCTTGTAATTATGTTAATTGCTGGAGACTTACATCAATCCTCCAGCAAAGTGATAGGATTTCAGGGCAAGTAGTAATGTGGCAGGAGAATGCGGAGAGGCCTGCACAAGAAGGGGGTGAGGAGGGGGATTGACGCCCACCATTGACATGTATCATTTAACAACCTGTGGAAGACAATAAAGGCATACATGAAAAGGGCCTTTAGGAGAAACCCGGAGAACATGGGGGTTTAGGTTTCAGCTAAGCATCCCCTTTTTGCAGTTTTCTCCATGAGTAATTATTTTGTCTACTTACATTAACTATAAGAAATCTAACTCAATGAAAGCATAAAGAATGGGGGAGGAAGAGAAGGGACAGTCAGGGAGGGCAACAGAGAGAGAAATATTCAAATTTGTTCATGTTACTACTGATGTCTTTCACAGTATGAAAGAAGAACACAGTGGAATGCGATGGGATGCTCACAGGCTGGGCCTCTTCAGTGAAAGCCACCTCTCTGCTTTGCAATGGTCAGCAGTCAAGTTGGAAAGCACCCTTCAATGGTTATGATTGCATAACCCATACATTAAATTGTTTCCTAAAACAATACATAAAAATATGAATTCATGCTTCTCTGTTTCCTTCCTAGTTGCTGGAGAGCCAGGCCTCATGGAGCCTTTGCAACTGCACTCTTCATGGATTCCTGCAGGTATACAATCCAAGATCCCTTCTGTGCACCCAGACTGCTACGTGTCATGACAACCAAGAAAAGCTTGTGGCTCCTGATGATTACCACTTAAAAATTCTCCAGTGACACATTTCTATCCACCAAGGGGTGAGAAATTACACCGCTTTGCAAAGGCTTGGATTGTCATTTAGAACTAGGACTAGCAGACACTGTAAGAACATGATATGTAACATAAAATATACTCTATAAAAACAGAGCCTAGACTGCCTTTCAGTGTGTATAAACCAAAACTCATCCTTTCTTCAGGTAAATGGAGAGAAAATGGCCTAGTATCAGAAGTAGGACTTTGAAAACCAAATCTCCACGAAGGCTACTCAGCGTGAATATACAATGTTCATTTCCATCAAAGCTTATATTTTACACCTTTATTGTCAAAACAAAGTGACAAATTTGGGTTTATAGCTCACCATATGCTTGCAACTTCTTGGCCATTTGGGAAGCATATTGAAGCTATAGAGTGTAAAATTAAGCTGTAAGAATGTTGTAAACTGAGTTAAATAAGGTATAAGGTTAAATTACACAATATTTACTCATTTTCTGCTATGGTTTTGATTAATTTTTTGAGCCATTAATGAAAACACAGGCTCTTGGACTTGAGTCATTAAATGACCAACATAATTAAATTTTACTGGATACTAGGAAGCCACAAAGGAAAATCCATGTGGAACTAGAACCATTAGAAGGAGTTTGTTTGTGGCAGTCAACAGGCAATTTATTTGGAAATAAGGATGATTCTATCATCAACAAAAGAGTAACCTCCAGTTATAAATGTTCCAGAATAAATGAGGGATTTGAGAAAAAGCCAAATTTAGTGAAATGGAATTATTAGGAAAATATATTGCTCATAAAAACCAGAAACTTTTCCTGTAACTTATTCATGGCAAATTGTCCAAAAACTTAATTAGGCAAGCTGATGCCTAAGGAAGAGGAGGTAGATTTGCTCATTACAGTAACTCCACGAATGTGTTCTCTCAGGAAAACCCAAGTCAGCAACTAATCAAACACAGCATTTCTTGCTTTTTATCATTCTCTAATTTCAAATTTTGTCATTGGATAGAAATCTATTTTCACTGTGCACAGAAAGTAATTGAGGTTGAAAAATTTGTTCAGCTTGCAAACCATCACTGCAAATCAGATGCAGATTTAGAGTTAAGTCAGTTACTGTTTTACCATGATTTCCCATAATATAAAAATGTGAATTTTATCTTTTAACCTTCAAGTTTAAACAATGAGAGTAGCATTTATGATTGTATTGTTGTGGACTGAAGGAGAGGTTGCTTATTCTAAAAAATGCAAATGAAATCTATTTTAAGTATGAAAAGGGTTTTATGAACCTAAGTTTCTTTCTATTCCCTGCCAAAATCTCAGCATGATGGAAGAATCGATGGCAAAGCGTTGTCATGGTGACTGTGGTCCAACTCAGAAGGACTAGGTAGATGGTTTCCATTATAAACTACATGTTGGTAAATGTCATATGCTACTTAGAATTCGTGGTTTTCGGGAAGCAGTTGAGGTATAGCACCACTTGTGTTAGAACCTCACATTTTAGTCTATCTGGGGCAGTATGAAATATTATAAAACAGAAATGAAAAGCAATGAAAACAGTGCTTTGCTCTCAGTATTCTCCCTTCCTTTCCCTGACCAGTGTTCCTGACCTGCTATGTGCAATTTTCTCCTATAAGTTACACATTTGAATATCTTTAGATTTACTGAGATTGCATTAAGTGTTCTCTTACCTTTGCACAAGGTTTTAGCTTCTCTTACTCTACGTTGACTTATTTCTGTACTTGTTAAAAATATCTCAAATGAATGATTAATGCAGCAGAGTATAACTAAACCTGTATTTAAAGTTTAAAAGATGACTGAGCCCAGATGTCCTAATAGCGTTAATAAATTGAAGAAAAGTGCTAGACATGAACACTGAAATTACTTCACTTAAGAACTATTATTTGTCAAAATCAAGCTTATGTCTTTGAACAGGGACATTCAAAACATGCTTTAAATATAAATATTTCATCACTGTAACCTGAAATCCTCTTTGAAAATGCTAGAAAGTATTCCCTTAAGTTACGACTAAATTATTTAAGACTTATCCCTTTTCAAGTTTAATTTGTAGTCCTAAATGATATTAATAGGCAAAAGATATTCAGAGTTAAAAATGAAGGTATATCATTAACCTGTTTTTTTTTTAAACTATCAGTACATTCTACATTTTGTTTATTTCCAAAATTCCAACTTGAGATAAATTTATTTTCCTTACCAAGGAAAATTCTTGTAATGATTTTTTCTGATTAACTGCAGATGGCTGAGCAATTACTTAAATAATTTGGTTTGAGGTAAGCAGAGAATGACTGGTCTTCATCTTTGTTTTGTCAGAGTGATCCCACTCACTGAATAAAATGTTTCCATAAGAAAGGAGAAATAAGCCAGGCAGTGGTGGCACACATCTTTAATCCTAGCACTTGGGAGGCAGAGCTAGGTGGATCTCTGTGAGTTCAATGGCAGCCTGGTCTACAGAGCAAGATCCAGGACAGGCATCTAAGCTACAATGAGAAACCCTGTCTCGTAAAAGGAAAGGAGAAATAGTAATGCAGCCTTCTAGGCAGTATAGATAATGTTAAGAGACATGTAGGCATGCATTGGTAAATAAAGCTTTTCACTGTAATCAATCTTTAATATTTGACAGAGGGGCATTGTTAGACAACCCCCTCTTAATGGCTGTATGGTCATCAAGTTAAAGATATTTAAAAATTAGGTAGAAGATTGGGTTAAAAAATAATACACAGTAATTAATGTTCATTAACTTCACAGTCAATGGTGTTCAGAAGTCATAAATCTTGGATTATAGAATTGTAAGAATTTAACTCCCAAACACACTGAACACTGGAAATAAATCTTATCTACCAATGTTACATAGAAAAGTTATATGGATATATAAAATGTGATTTTGTTTCATACAGAAAATATCATTGTGTAGATGGCAGCATAGTTGTTGAAAGGTGCTCTCTCTCCTTCATTGCAGTGCTTGGGGTTAGTAGCAGGGCTACTGCAATCACTCACACAATATCAGTCAGTTTAAAATTGGCTGGATGTTGGGTTAGGAAAAAAAAGATATTTTCACAGGATTGACAACAAACGTATACTTATGAGTTATAAGACTTGTTAATTTCTGAGCTATTTGGAGTCAAATTGTCAAATCATCGCTAAAGAGAAATCCTTAAATAGAGTAGAAATTTGGACAACAATTAAAGCATTGAAAATGATGGTGCCTTTGGAGATTATGAACTGCCAAACAAGGTTGTTTCTTTTCATAGGTTTTCTTTAAAGGGAATGAAGAGACCAGCTTCATTGTGTCATTAGAACCCTTTAATTACTATTTTTGTTACAGTATCATGCCTGTAGTAGTATGGAATGAGGAATCCATAAAGCATTTTGATTAACCACTCTAAAATTGTGTTTCTACAGTTAATGTATGAACTGAATTAGAATTTATTCAAGATAAAAATGTCACTTTAGATATGTGATAACTCCTGCCATCTCAAATGAATGATAATATCTCAAATGGATGATATAAGATTAAGTCCATTTTAAATAATAATTCATGTACTTGAGAAAGCAATTGACTGGGTGGAAATGAGGTTTGTTTTTTAATACTTCTGGTTTTCCTATAAATGGAACAGCACAGTGGTATAAATATTGTCCTAAATAGAGGAATACAAAACAAAAAAAACAACCCCCCAAAAGACAACCCCCCAAATCAAACCTTTCTCCTCACCCTCTTTGCTGTTCATTATCTCTGACCATTCCCAGACAATTTTTTCCAGCCCACAATTTTCTTCAGATGCCTGAAATGTCACCAGAATATATGATTCTATCTTATATTAACATACCCTTGACAGACTTTAATATATAAATTTAGACACTCTATGAGATTAACCACAAAGTAATAAAAAATTAGAACAATGCAACAATATGCTTTATTGAAAGTTATATATTTTAAACTGTTGAGATCTTTATTTCTGGAATTTTCCACTTAATATTTCAGACTGCTCTTGAATGCAAGTTAACTGGGACTTGGAACCTATTATTTTGTTAAAGAATCTGATGCATAAGATTAAGATATTAAAATGTTTTCTTCATTTGAAAATTTCTGCTCTGGGTCATCCATAAGTGCATGGGAATGGTTTCTCTCTTTTAGGAGAGAGCAACTAGCTTTTAAGAGTAGGGATGGTCAACATTCTGTCTACCTTGGGTGCTGATCTGGACTACAGACATTTACTTTTATTATAGGTTTAATGGTTCTATCTTTTTTATTTATTATATTTGTGTTTTAATTTTACACATCAGCCATGGGTTCCCCTGTCCTTCCCCCTCCCACCTCCGCCCCCACCTTCACCCCAGCCCCTCCCCTCCATTCCCATCTCCTCCAGGGCCAAAACTCCCCTGGGGATTCAATTCAACCTGGTGGATTCAGTACAGGCAGGTCCAGTCCCCTCCTTCCAGGCTGAGCAAAGTGTCCCTGTGTAAGCCCAAGGTTCCAAACAGCCAGCTCATGCACTAAGGAGAGGTCCGGGTCCCACTACCTGGATGCCTCCCTAACAGTTCAAGCTATTCAGTTGTCTCACTTATCCAGAGGGCCTGATCCAGCTGGGGGCTCCACAGCCTTTGGTTCATAATTCATGTGCTTCCATTTGTTTGGCTATTTGTCCCTGTGCTTTTCCAATCTTGATCTCAACAATTCACATTCTTATAGTCCCTCTGCTTTCTCGACAATTGGACTCCTGGAGCTCCACCTGGGGCCTGGCCAAGGATCTCTGCATCCATTTCCATCAGTTATTGGATGAGAGTTCTGTTTGGCCATCAGATCACCAGATTAGGTCACATCAGGCTTTCTCTTGACCATTGCCAGTAGTCTATTGTAGAGATATCATTGTGGATTTATGGAGACCTCTCTAGCACTTTGCTTCTTCCTGTTCTCATGTGGTCTTCATTTATCATGGTCTGTTATTCCTCGTTCTCCCTTTCTGTTCTTGATCCAGCTGGGATCTCCTGCTCCCCTAAGCTTTCTTTCTCTCAAATCTTGCCCTTCATTACTCCCACTGTAGTCCAAGTTGTTCATGTAGATCTCATCCATTTCTCTGTCATTGGGTGATCCCTGTGCCTTTCCTAGGGTACCGTTTTCTAGGTAGCCTCCCTAGAGTTGTGAGTAGCAGTCTAGTCATCTTTGTTTTACATCTAGCATCCTACTATGAGTGAGTGCATGACATGTTTATCTTTCTGAGCCTGGGTTATCTCACTCAGGATGATTTTTTTCTAGTTCCATCCATTTGCCTGTAAACCTCATGATGTCATTGTTTTTCTCTGCTGAGTAGTACTCCATTGTATATATGTACCATATTTTCTTTATCCATTCTTCAGTTGAAGGGCATCTAGGTTGTTTCCAGGTTCTAGATATTACAAACAAAGCTGATATAAATATAGATGAGCAAATGCCCTTGTGGTATGATTGAGCATTCCTTGGGTATATGCCCAAGAATGCTACAGCTGGGTCTTGGGGGAGATGGATTCCCAATTTTCTAAGGAAGCACCATATTGATTTCCAAAGTGGCTGTACAAACTTGCATTCCCACCAGCAGTGGAGGAGAGTTCCCCTTGCTCGACATCCTCTCCAGCATAAGCTGTCTTCTGTGTTTTTGATCTTAGCCATTCTGACAGGTGTAAAGTGGTATCTTAGAGTCATTTTGATTTGCATTTCCTGGGTAATTAGGGATGTTGAACAATTCCTTAAATGTCTTTCAGCCATTTGAGCTCCCTCTGTTGAGAATTCTCTGTTTAGTTCTATAGCCCATTTCTTAATTGGATTGTTGGGCATTTTTATGTCTAATTTTTTGAGTTCTTTATATATTCTGGATATCAGCCCTCTGTCAGATGAAGGTGAAGACCTTTTCCCATTCTGTAGGCTGTTGCTTTGTCTTGTTGACTGTGTCCTTTGCTCTACAAAAGCTTCTTAGTTTCAACAGGTCCCATTGATTGATTGTTTCTCTCAGTGTCTGTGCTACTGGTGTTATATTTAGAAAGTGATCTCCTTATAAACTCTGAGAAGCTTAAGACACAGGAAATGGTGAGGATGTAGCTATGTGTATATCTTCACATATCCTGTATAGATATACACACAGAGAACAAATAAAAGACACAAAGAGAAGTTTAAAATTATATAAATTACATACCTACATAAAATTACATATAGAAAACACCACTGAGCACTATTTGAAATTTGGTCATCACATGGTTAAAAAAACTTTCAGCAAGTGACAAGATCTGCATTCACACTCTATATTCAGCATGTCTCTTTCTGAATAATGTTATTTTCTGCTTTTCCAGGAAGTAATACTTCCTAACGACTTCCATATAATTGGTATAAAATCCTTTAAGTGGTTAACATGTAAAGTCGGGATACAGCTAAGGGTTACTTGAACACTTAAATAGCCTGCATGAGCCCCTAAGTTTGACCCTCAGTACTGCAAATAAATGTTTATTTTAATTGTATAAGATATATATCCATATCTATATATCTATATCTATCTCTCTGTATATCTTAATTATAGTTAAGATCATTTGAAAATTTAAAGTATTGGGAATTATTTAAAATTTGGTGACTTTTATGGCTTGGATGGTTTTATTTTTATTTTTTATCTTTTTGTTTATATGTCAAGTTGATGAGGGGTTGAGGAGTAATCTGGACTCTCGTGACAGTAGAGTCTAGGATAGTGAGGGACTGTCTAGAACAGGTTGGTTTGTGGGCAGCTTTATGCAGTCAGACACGGCTGCACCATTTCCTGGGTTTGGTTTTGAACTGTAGAGTAGTAGAGTTGAATAGTAGGCATGCATGTGCTAGCCCATTTCTCTCTGCTCCTGTGTGTAGTGATGTGATGAGCTGCCTCAAACACCTGTCACTGTGACTGCCCCACCATGATGGGCTGGACCCTAGAATGGTAAGCAAAAATAAACATTTCCTCTCTTAAAAAATAAAATAAGAATTTAAAAATGGAATGAATGTGTACTTTTTAAGTGTTTGCAAAATTGCAATTTGTGGTATCTATAATCTGAATATATAATGAAATATGTTTCTAATCCTTGTGACCTTAGGCAAAATTCACTAAGACTATTTGAACATTGTACGAAAAATGTGCTGGGTATTCTAGTTGGAACACAGATGGAACTGAATTCTCCCCTTCTCCCTCCAATCTGTATTCCATCACCTTAGGAGAACCAAAGACACTAGCTCTGTGGGCTTGGTAGTCACCATGGAAAGATGTTTCCTGCTACAGCTCTTTGTTTACTTCATGAGAAAACATTTATCTTGAATTATTCTTGAAAATAGTTTTACTGAGTGTAGCATCACTTTGTTTCCTTTTTATGGAAAATTTGAGTATTCACTTATGGATTTTTCTGATGCCTTTACCAATACCATGCATTGAGGATATAGTTAAAAACAGAATATGTATACACTATGGACAAAATCTTTAGCATGAGTGGCTGGGAGAAGGCTTAATTAATGAGGATCTGATTTTGGAACCCTCATACTCATATAACAAACCAGAGGTGGCTCTGTGTGTGTGTGTGTGTGTGTGTGTGTGTGTGTGTGTGTGTGTGTCTGTGTCTGTTGGGGATGTATAGAATGAAGATACCTGGAACTCTATGGCCAGCCACACAGCCACACTAGCCAATGAGTGAGCTCCAGGCCCAGTAAATGAGTGTCTCAAAAATAAAGTGGAGAAATGGAGACACTCTCACTTACACACACACACACACACACACACACACACACACACACACACACACACACACACACAGAGAGAGAGAGAGAGAGAGAGAGAGAGAGAGAGAGAGAGAGAGAGAGAGAGATGCACAGTCATGTATATACACAAATGTTTGCAAACACTACACATAGATATACATAATTCTTAGCACCACACACACATGCACACATACACATACAGGCAAGCACACACTCTGCCACTACCACTACCAAACAGCAGCAAAACAAATACCCAATAGTTCAGACATCCTTTCTGTCAGTGTTAATTTATTGAAATAATCTCTGAATTAGTGTTTTCTGTCAATGTTTTGAACTCATACTGTACCTCTTCAATTATTGCTTTAATGTTTTCTTATTTTCCTACTGAATTTGCTCTGTCATCTCTTTTTCAGAATTTAATTATGTTTTTGAAAGATTCCACAGTGCTAAATGTTTCATTTTTCCACAATGGCATTGGAACAATTGCAGATGAATCCACAAAAACAATGAATGTACATACAGATCTTAGCCTTGTCACAGAAGTCAACTCCATGTGGATCATAGAACTAAAACATAAAATGTAAAACTATAATACTTTTTGGGAAAGGAAAAACTTTAAGTGACTCTTGGATTGAAGATGATTGGTAAGGTAGATATGGAAAGTATGACATAAATGTGAAATTGACTCACTTGTTCTTTTTAAATAAAAATTTTCAGGTGAGAATGTGGTTATGATAATTCTGAGATAACCTATAGGCTGGGAAAACTACTTACAAATTATAATAAAGCACTTATATGTAATGTATTCGAAGAACTTTTAAAATGAATTAATTGGACAAAATATTAAAAGACAAATCAAAATGAAAGACAAGCCTTGATACACTATGTATATCAAATAAAACTCAGCAATGTTTGCCATTTGGAAACTGAGGTTAAGGAGAGTAATTGAAGATGCAAGACTCCCCAAATATGGGCAGCACCTTCCCATATGCTAGGTGTGAAGGGCACAAATGGAGGGACTATGGAAGGGGGTTTGCTCTGTGACTTCTTGTTCTGCTTCACGCTGAGTCAGGGTAGGTGAGACTCTGGAGTCCTCCGCCTTTCAAAGTCAACTCATAATTTGAGTTTCAGCTTTCAACTGATTCTGTACCATTACAATCCACCATCTTCTTAAGAGGTTTTTAGCGTCTTGGACTGAGCATATATTGGACTCTGTCTTTCCACTGTGCTCTCCTAGACCCTGTGGTGTAAGCCAAGTTAATAAAACTCTATACCCCCCACCTTGGGAGACTTTTATTCCATTTTTTATTTAATTTTTTTTCTTTCCTTTTACATACCAACCCATGCTCTGCCTCCCTCACCTTCTCCTGCTCACCTACCTACTCTCATCCCACCCCAATCCTTGCCTCTATTTATAAGTACAAGCAATGCATATACTTGCATTACATGTATTGGCTTTAATATGTCATATAAAAATGACAGATTTTTGGTGCCAAGACTTTCTGTCTTTCTGTGTACTTGAAATAAACAATTAGATGAATAGGTTGGAGCTAATTTTCTCAATATTGAGAATTACAAATAAGCAATGGGAATGGGCAAAATATACTCAAATGCCAATGAATTAGAGTTAGAGACATTTAAAGTCATGTTTAGGATAATATGTGTACAGATGGTGTTTGTGGATACCATACATTCATATGTTAGTATATCATGTATTCCATTACTCTGTTATTTGAGACATTGTACACAATGATACCACATTAACACCAGGCACATTTAGTGCCCTTATCTTGGATTCTTATATCTCTTTCTAATCAAAGGACTCCTTGTGGAAAACAGTATTCTAGGGCTATGACAGGAAAAATATAAGCATATAAGCAAATAGTATCATGTGTCAGAAAGCAAGGAGTTATTCAAAACAATCAAGGCACACATGTACACATGTGTGTGTCTGTAAATAGGTAAATGTCAAAACAACCACGATGATCAACAAAAGAACCCTCAGTTGCTAAATCTGAAATAATTTGAGGAGTGTAGTAGTACTCGGTTATAACCCAGGGCATGTATAATATATTAGTGTGGGAATAGGATGGATACAATCAAAATAAATTGTACATATATGAAATTCTCAACAAATAAACCATATTTAAAAGCAGTAATTAAGAGAGTAAATACATAGAAGAAGAAGACTTAAATCCCCCAGGCAGAGGTACTCCATATAATTTATATTTCTACACCCGCAGGAAGGGGAGCATAAACTGTCAAGAACAATGGGTAGAAAAAAGAAGAGTCTTATGGTGAAAAAGTATGGCAAGCCTTTGATGAAGGTTGAAGGCATCAGCAATGATGTTTTGTGTTAGTGGACACATTTGACATCTAACGACTGGCCTTTCATCTCCATGATAGTCCTCTTCAAAATTATAATGCTTACCCAACCAAGAGCAAATCTGTAGATATCCTAAGAGGAAGATGTGTATCATATTGCTCTGAGTTGAAACATCCCATACTGGAAGGAGTTACTAAAAACACAGTTAGAAAGTTTAAAAAAAAAAAAATACAAGGTTCAAAAGTAAGGCACTCAGAAGTCTCAGGGAGCTCCTAAAACTTACAGGATTCACACAGTCCCTACCTGAGGTCATATAAGCAGCCGTAATTGCTGTGGAGAAGAGACTAACTAACCTTCTGAGTTGTCTGCAAATCATGCAGGGAGCTCCACAAATTGAGCTTTCTTGAGTAATTATCCAGGCTGGGATAGATTTTCAGATTTTCAGTGATGTAGCCATCTTTGAGAGATTTATGCTTGTATAGTAACCCCATAAACTCACTGGTCCACTAAGCTAGATTTGTGTGGAATACTGTATTTTGTGTGTCATCAGTGACTTATCTGAGATAAATAGCCATCTATTCACCTATTCCCATAAAAGTAACTCAAAGGATAATCCACAAAGAAACATTCCCTGAACTCCTCAAAATGACCATTCATTAAAAATAAGAAAAGCTGGATGTGGTGGCGTACACCTTTAATCCCACCATTTGGGAGGCAGAGACAAGTGGATCTCTGAATTCAAGGCCACCCTGGTCTATAGAGTTAGTTCCAGGCGAGTCAGGACTACACAGAGAAACTTGGTCTTGAAAAACCAACCAAGAGCTCCCCCAAATGATGAAAAAAGAAAGGAGAGAAAGCTCACAAAAATCGTCATGGTTAATAGAAACCTTAAAGGATATGATAGCTGAATGAAATGTTATACGCTGCATGAAATCCTGGAGATAAACATGAGAGATTAGGGGAAAAGGGAAAAGGCTTTAATTGTTAATTATAGACCACTCTGGATTCATTAATAACAAGAAATGTGCCATAAGGGTACAGAACAGTGGTAACAGGAAGAACTGAGTGTGGGGTGTGAGGGGTTCTCTGGCCCTGGCTCTACACTAACTGGTAAATTACTGCCAGGCTTTTAATCTACCTTCTTTTCATGTTCTCATTGTATTGTTGCTGTTCTTCTAGCAAATAAATTCTAATTTTTCAATTTTCTCTTCCATTTAGGGTAAAATACCATTTCTCCCCACACTTTAGACTTAACATTGTTTTATTACTAGAAATTTTTTTCCTTTAAAAAAATGTCACTTTTCACTGTTTTGGAGACATTAAATGTTTCTCCTTTTAGTCAGAATCACAAAGTATAATGAAATAGTATCCCAGCAATTTTAACAACTGTTGACATGTGTTGCATCCATTATCACCACAGCACCAGCTTTTTTGGGGGGTTGCAGGGGGGGGGCTGTTTCTCTGCACATTTGTTTTGGTGACAGATCACTGTTTGTTGTCATCCTTGAAACATCTTTGTAGGAAAGGGTTCCTTGAAAACTAGAATGAAGTGTCCTCATTCAGAAGAACATCATCTATTTCTTTGATTATCCTGAGACAGTTAGCAGTCAGTGGTTGGAATTGGCCTGGATCACTTTGGTAACTGTAACCCAGGCTATAATTCTACATGTACCACCCTCAGATTTTTTAATCTTTCTTGTTCATCCTTCTCTATTACCTCCAACCTACCAGGTTGTATGATGAGGAGTATTTACTTAGGGTTTATCTTGAATTAAAAGTGTATTGTGATTTGAAAATTCTCTTCCTCTAAAGAAGTTTTTTGAGAAATTCACTGGCCCTTATCTCCCCTCAGTCTTTCCTATTGAGATTGCCGTACAGAGACCCAATTTTCCAGCTTAGGTACATGCCTCAGAGAAGTGACTACAATGTTTTGATTACCTGCTTCCTTTTCAGCTGTCTTTTCACCTGGTCCTTCTGTTTTCTTTCACTATCTGGATCTTGCTTTTGAAAATACACTGTCATTATTTTTTCCTTGCATCTTATTTTATAGACGAAGTACCCAAATTCCACCCATCAGTATTAGATGGTTGTAATCTTAGGATGGAGGTGGTATTATGGAGGACTTGAGATGGATGTGGACATAATAATGTTCTTGAATGGTTTTTCAGATAGCCTCAATGCAACTTATTCTGCATGAGATGCACATCTACCAAGTCAAACATAATACAGCTGAGTGTTAGTAGCTGCATTTCAAATAAATACAATATTATAATGCATAAGTTTCCTTGAATACTCACCCATTGGGACATAAGTATTAAGAGGAGAAACCTTTATAAAGTTACCTGCAGTGTGATATATGATGCCATAACCTTAAAAAGGGACCAGGACCTGTCCTTAGTGCATGAGCTGGCTGTTTGGAACCTTGGGCTTACACAGGGACACTTCGCTCAGTCTGGAAGGAGGGGACAGGACCTGCCTGTACTGAATCCACCTGGTTTAAATTAATCCCCAGGGGTGTCTTGGACCTGGAGGACATGGGGATGGAGGGGAGGGGCTGGGGGGAAGGTAGGGATGGTGGGGGGGAGGAGGGAGGACAGGGGAACCCATGGCTGATGTATAAAATTAAAACACATAATAAAAAAAGGGTCTAAATAAAAAGCTAATGTGTTACTTGCAACATTACAAAAACATACACTTTAACTTGTATGATAAATGAGATTTAACTTAGGTGCTTGATAATACATAGATTTAATGAAAGAGAGAACATTTATTGTCTGCTGCTTTAGTTGGCAGTCTGAACTTGGGAGAGCTAGGCCCTAAAAATGATGTGAAATAAAGTCCCATGCAATAGCCAGCTTTATTCAGAGCATCAGACAGTTCATACTCTGGGGGTTAAGAAGAGTCAGCTGAGTAAGCTGTACAATCAGAAGAACAAGCTACACATTGCGAAAACACGTTTTTCCATGGAGCATATGAGCAACAACAGTCAAATTAAATTCACTCCCATCCACCACACCCGGGAAGAACATGAACAATCACGTGTTTTGAAGAAACTGAGCTCAAAGACTCTTGTCTTGTTTTCTCACATGCACTCAGAATTCCCATATGCCTCCAATCCCAGACTGTGTTCTGACAATTTATTAACATTAATTAATCTTTTCAGAAACCAATTTGTGGCCTTTATATAGATATGTTACTATGTCTATTTTGTTGATGTTTTTCTCTTATTTTTTAAAAAGTTATTTTCTTGAAATTTTCTCTTTTTTTTTAACTTAGAATCTTAGATGGCATTTATTTTAATCTTAAAAAGATTCCATCTTTCTCTTAATGAAAAGTGACTAATCCACAAAAGTTAATATGTAATCTCTTTATTATCATTCAGTTAAAAGCTTTCTTGCACTTTTTTGAATAGTGTGTTGTGTAGGAATTAACTGCTTAGTTGTGAACAGTTGGTGATTTTTCTAGCTATTTTTCCTCATTAATTTCTTGCTTTAATTCAAATTCTGGCAGAGCATGTTCTGAGGGAAAGTAATCCTTCAGAAGTTGTAAGCTTCTGCAGGAAGAAGCAAATGGTTAATTTTGGTAAATGTTCCACATGGACACGGAAAAAAAAAAAAAACAAAAACGTAACATATTTACTGATGGCGAAAGACATGTTTTCTGTATGTCAATTAACTTACGTTTGCTAATTAAGTTCCATCCATGTTCCTTCTTTCCCACTTGTCAGCTGTTGAGAGTGTACGGCAGAGGTTGCATTAAGATGATGGATTTACCCATTCCCTTTACATGTATCAGATTTTCTTCTTTATTGAGCACATAGTTATTTAGAGTCATAATTTTCAGATGGATTAATACTTATGCCATTAAAGAGTCCTCATTTTTATTGCTAGAAATTCTTTCTAGGTTAAATTATGCTTAAATATTAGTATAAAATGTATTTTTATTAGTTTTCTTAACTAAAAAGTTTTTTTTTCAATCATTTTTCTGAAAACCTTTTAATTTCACCTCTACTTCTGGTGAATATTTTTGTTGGTTATAAAGTTCTAGGTAACCAATTATTTTATAATTTTTCTATTTTAAGTTATTTATTTATGGGGGGGGATATGTATATGTGAGTGGGATTGCCCACAGAGAAAGATATTAGATACTCTGGAGTTGGAGTTCCAGGCAGTTTTGAGGTGCCCGAGGTGGGTGCTGGGAACTGCATCCTGATTTCTCAACCATTGAGCCATCTCTCTAGCCTGCCGAATTATCAACCGTGAGTCATTCTTTGCAGGTCAGACCTGATAGTCATACTTCATTGTGTCCTGCTTCTCTGTTCCTATGGAAAATTCATCCCCTAGTCTTCCTCCTTTTCTAAAATTAGTAATTCTGTTCCTTCTACTCTGCTGCCTGCCTATCTGCCTTTCCTCACACTCACCTTCATTTCCTAGCACTTGTGTGAGAATAAGACAAATGATATTCTTTGCATAGTTCCCATAGAGGCATCCAGAGGCCTACAGAGCAATATGAGTTGACACCATTCTTTGGTTCAGAAACATCTCTGCCATCATCTCTTCAATATATTTCACATTCACTTTAGACATTGGATATTTTATTTTACAGATATCCCAGGCTATAAGGTTTTTTTCTGTTTTTGTTTTTGTTTTTTTCCTAGTTAATTCCATTATACCATTAAAATTTTCCCAGCCCTACTATAAACTATTGGGAATTTCTGCCAACTTCATATTATGAAGACTCCTTATCATCAGGTTCTCTCTCTCTCTCTCTCTCTCTCTCTCTCTCTCTCCTCCTCCTCCTCCTCCCCCTCCCCCTCCCCCTCTTCCTCCTCCTCCTCCTTCTCCTCTTCTTCTTCTTCCTTCTCCTCCTCCTTCTTCCTCTTCTTTTTTGAAAGGGTCTCATTATATAGCCCTGGCTGGAATGGAACTCACTCTGTAGACCAGGCTGTCTTGAAAACTAATATCTCTCTGTCTCTAAACAGAGTTCTCCGCTTGCCTCTGCATCCCTAGTGTTGTGATTAAAGGTATGCACTGCACACTAGGCCTCAGGTGCCATTTTTATGCACTATTACATGCTATGATGTTTTATGGAAATGTACCTATACCAGTGCCTGGTACCTATATCTCTGGTCTCACTATATCTCTCTGTAGTCATCTCAACAAAGAAAGGCCCATTCTTGTTTTCATCTCACTGTTTGTCCCGAAGCTGATCAAGTAAACCAAGGCATGATATCTGAGATATAATCAAGAACTCTTTATTTGCAAAGTATCTCTGACATTTTAAATAACCCATATTTATTTAGTTCTGGAAAGAGTCCTTCCTGTAACTGGAACAGGAACTCACGGGGAAGTGACTTGGTAGCTGTCTCTGAGCTGGAACACAGTTCCAGCTTCCTAGCCCCACTCCTGACCTCCTCTTCCAATGCCCAGGTCCTTCTGTATAGGGTGGACTACATCCCATGTTTGAGTTCCATCATGTTTGCTGATTTTAAGAATTCTTTTAAGAACCCTGCCATCAGTTCAACAGCTGTTAATAATTACTTGCATGAGCAAGACACGCTGCTGTTGTTGATGTTTTTGCTAACAAATCATTTGTTGTACCTTGAATAGCATTGCAGAAAGAAGCTGCTAAGTCATTTCTATAATTACTTATTTCCCTTGTAACAACAGCTATAATTGCTGTAATAAAGCCAGGCCAGCACAGTGCTCATTTGTTTGAAAATTTCAACAATTTCTACTCAGAGCTGGGATTTGAATGCTGAATTCCAATCTATAGCACTTTATTTCTTGTATCACTTCTAAAATATCTACTAACCATTTCAGGCAAGATTAAAATTAGAAAGACATTATGACAAAAGACCTTCGATACTTTTTTCCTTAGGTCAATTAATAGCTTTTCTGCCTTTGTTCCTCTTGTGTCAGAGATCTGCCTAAAACGGGCCCAACCAAAATAGCAGTTACCTAAGGGCTTGTTGCCCTTTGAACTCTGTCATACTCAGCATATACCACAGACCACAGAGGATGCCAGCAGGAAGAAGTTTCCTATCAGTTGTTTTATGCTGCACACTGTTATTGCTTAGAGACTTCTCACTTAAAATTATTGAACCATACTAAAATTCATATGGAACCCCCACCCCCCCACACACACAATCTTTAATAGAAAGAGCAAAATGAGAAGTATTACAGACCTGATATGGAACTAGAACCTATAGCAATCAAAATAGCATGGAGTTCCTATCAGAATACAAACATGAGCCAATGGGACAGAATGGAGAGCCCAGAAATAAAGAGTGACTTCCACAGATTTACCAACCTGCAGTCAAGCTATTGATGGTATGTATGCACATGCATAAGGTCAATCTCCTCAACACTTGTTGCTGAGAAAATTAGATGTCTACATTAGGAGGTGATAAGAGATCTCTCACTCTCACAGCACATAAAAAACCTACCACAAAAATATTAATTAGCGGGACAATCATTAGGGATGGAAACTTAGCTCCAACTCAGATGAAATGAGTTCTCTTTCCTGGACTCACATGGAGGAAGGAGAGAGCTGAATTTTATAAATGTTCTCTGACTTCCACATGAATGAGTTACACCCAGACTCAAATTAAAAAAACGTTTGAGGATATCAGAGGAAAAAGTTCAACCATTAGAGCACTTGACATAAATGCACAAGGATCTGAGTTTGGCCCCTAGACCCTATGTAAAGAATTACATGTGGTGGCTTGTATAATCCTAATGCTGGAGAAGTAGAGATGGGAAGATTCTTGGGGCTTGCCAGCCAGTCAGCCGATCCTAATTACTAGTGTAGAGTACTAGAGAGAGACTCTGTCTCATGAAACAAGGCGGGCTGCTCCTGAGGAAAATCATCTGAGTTCAACCTCTGGCCTCCACTTGTATGTACACATATGCATACACTCCTACACATTTGTGCATCTATACACACATAAATGCTGGGCACACACCAAGTTAAAAATTTAGATGTAAGACATAAAACTGAGACTACTAGAAGAAAACATGACAAAGTCTTTGTGATATTGGAATAGGCAAGACTATTTTATAAACCATAGAAATATAGGAAACAGAAGAGAAAAGAAGAAAAAGACAAATGCCTCAAGCTAAAAACCTTCTGCATAGCCCAGAAAACAATCAAAAGAATGAAGAGACAAATTACAGTCTGTGAAAATAGTTTGCAGACTGACTATATATCAAACAAGGAGGCTAGTTTCCAGACTACAAGAGTTCAAACATTCCAACAGCTAAGAAAAAAATGCCAAACACCCAGATTGAAAAATGAGTGTGATACATTTCACAAAGAAGAAATAAAAAATGGTCCTTGGGTTTATGTGAAAATTATCTGCAACACTGAACATCAGAGAAGTGAAAACCAAAACCTTGTGAGATATCTTTATTCCATTTGAATGACTGTTATTAAAAAGATGAAAGGTAAAAACTGATGAAAAGAATATAGAAAAAAAAACTTACCTTTGCAAACTTTTAGGAGTAAAAATTCTTACAAAAATTGTGGACAACAGTAGAGCTTACCTAAACAAACAAAAATAAAAGCATGACATAGTCCAGTATTCTTATTACTAGATGTATACCCTATTGGTAAAATTAAGGCCACTCCATGTAGTTGAAAGGAAGGTTTATTTTGTGGGGTAACTTACAAATGAAGGGATAGGTTGTAGGGTCTGGCAAAGGTATGGCGCAGTCTGGTGGTGTTCTCTGGAGAACTCTGCTCGGTCTACCTCCAGCATCCATTGTCCCAGAACCAAGAGAGACCTCCTCTCAATCCTGGGTCTTCAGTGTCTTCCCTCTGCCCTGCCTTGTGGACGTGACCATTACCAAAGGCTCAATGGGGGTTGGAAATTCCAGGCCAATGCTGGGATGGCTACCCACTACAATACCCAAAGACAGTTCCTGTTTTGACTTTAGGACTATACACACTAGTCAAGAAATATAACCTGGGTTTGGTGGCATACATCTGTAATCCAGAGCATAGTAGCAAAAGACAGGAGTCACCACGAGTTCTTGGGCCATCTTGAGCTACATAACAGGAACTTGTCTCAAAATAGCAAAAACTTGATAAAGAAACTTGCAAATGTCAAAAGACTCAGGGTGAAACACTGTTAAGCCATAAAAAGAATGGAACTCTTTCATTACAATAATATGAATAATACTAGGGGTCATTGTGCCAAGTAAAACAAGCCATGGAGAGATAGCTCCCACACAGATCCATTCATTATGTTGAATCTTGAAAGACTGATGTCACAGAAGAAGGTGAAAGTAGAGGATGGCACACAAGAGTCTAAGAGACTAAAGGGAGGAAGGAAGAGAGCTTCATTAACAGACAATTGAGTTCAGCTCTGTTGGGCAGTAGCAGTAGGGTGAGCAGCTGGTTGGTCAATAGACAACATAGTTCTGTTTTATTGTGCAGTAGCATAAGAAGCTGGTTTGCTGTGGGATGTTCTGTATGTCAAATGTGTTGTTCTGATTGGTTAAAATAAATAAAGTGCTGATTGGCCAGTAGCCAGGCAGGAAGGATAGGGTAGGTAGGACAAGGAGGAGGAGAATTGTGGGAAGGCTGGGTAGAGAGACACCCCCAGCTGCCTCCATGATAAGAAAGATGTAAGGTAATGGTAATCCATGAGCCACATGGCAACTTATAGACTAACAGAAATGGGTTAATTTAAGATATATGAACTAGATAGCAAGAAGCCTGCCATGGCCATACAGTTTGTATACAATATATGTCTCTGTATGCTTACTTGGTTGGGTCTGAGTGACTGTGGTCTGGGGGGTAAGAGAGATTTGTCTTGACTATGGGCCAGGCAGGAAAACTAACTACAAATGGTGCCCAACGTGCTGGCAAGAGTTTCCACCTAAAACCTTAGAAAAAAGATTCTAAAACAGAGCTAAAAACAGCTTCCTAGTTGTCTCTCTCAGGTTAGCGGCAGCCTGCTGGTTTGAGCTACTATGGCGGGTTCCTGGTGTGTTCATCTGACCTGCATTGTGGCAGGAATGAGGAGTCTACAAATGGCACTTTACTCTGCTGCATGGTGGATTTAGCCTTTACTAGTTAAAAAAAAAAAAAAAGTTTCTAGGCTATGCGCTGCTTTGATAAAACTGCTTCTGATAGTTGATGGTACACATGGCTCCATACCCAGAGCTGGCATAAACTGTACCACCCCCACTTTGGGAAGCTGAGGTGGGTGGAGCCAGCAGCCACAGCAGCCTTTCAGTCTTACAAAGATGGATATTACACAGAGAATCTGGTTTGTGTTGTCTTTGGGATTTTTTAACTGCAGAAGAAGATTTGATCGTAAAAGCTGTTGAGTTAAACAAATATGTAAATTTTAAAGATACCTTGACTTCAAAATTTAGATATAAGGATATGTTGCTTTGGAAAGGAGTCTCTGCTTTTGTTTCCACAGAAAGCCAGAGTCTGTGGATTTGTTCCAAATTAAGATACATCAAGTTTGACCAGCCAAGACCACCTGAAAGGTCTCCAATGACACCATGGCCCAGATGATCCAACATCCATTATGGTTTCAAGGCTACTGGCTCAGAGGTTTACCCTCATGGACTACTCCACAATCCTAAAATTTTCTTTGTGTCTTCATAAGATACAGCGCCCCCCTCCAGCAGGAAGTAGTAAGAGAAACTATGCCCAAATTCCCAGCTCACTTTGGAGATTGAATTGGCTCACTCCTTCTCTAAACCCAGGCATATTGTTAAAAGAAAAGGTTAAGAGATTCTTGTGTGCCAAATCAGAAGAGCCCTCTGGCATGGGACAGAGAAAAACCAATATTTTTATTCAAATTGGGTTGATTATGAGTGTGATCTCTTTCTAAAGAAGAAAACGGGATATGATATAGATATATAACAGGATAAAAGGGGAGATTAATGAACTTACTTTTAAAGAGCAACAACTTGTTTAAAATGTTTTACATTGGTATAGATTTTAGTCTATTGATACAAACTTAAAGTTAATTTTGTTATACTGTGTGTATATTTAGCTTATTTAAAATTGTAATGGATAATTAAAAATAGATTAATAATTAGTCATCTATGATAATCATACTCATAGCCATGTTGGTTAAGTCTTCTAGATATACATTGAGATATTTCAGATAGATTGGTAATCTTCAAATACTTCAAAGACCTACAGAATATGGCATTTAAAATATTTTTTAAATTTAGACTTTCTGGAGAGTGAGACATATCTGCTCCTGGCAGTACCGATTTACTTCAGAGAGGAGTATGGGTATTGAAGACACTTCATATGGAATTTATCTTCTCCTTGGCAGAAATAGTCATTTGGGCAAGAAACTGTTCTTGCCTGGACTGTTTGATCAACTGGATATGAAGGACCCATAGAAAGGTGACCACTAAACTTTGCTTGACAAAATGGTCCTTCAGGTTCCTCTCTCGCAGAAGAAACTGCCAGACATTCTACAGGACATTGAAAAAAGTGACCAAGAGACTCTAGTCCTGTGGGCTGAAGACAAATGCCCCAACTTTACAAAGGAACATTAGGTGACTGTCCAGGCTGCCAGCTGTCTCTGTCTACCCTACAAGACTCCCAAAAGTTGCTTGCATTCTGCTCCAAGTTCTCAGGTAATATTATATCCTTCTGAGGTCTTTGATGTGGTTGAAGACTTGATAGTTATAATTTCCTCAGTTATGATAAAAGATAAGTTAGATATAAAACCTTAGACTCACAAATATAAGATAGGCTATCTTCTTTAATATTGTAACTGTAATTCTTGCTTGATAATTGTTTTGTTATCTGTAATTGTACTATGTAAAAGTTAAAATCTTGCTTTTTGAAAAAAAAGAAAAGGAGAAGTGCTGTGGGATGTTCTGTATGTCAAATGTGTTGCTCTGATTGGTTAAAATAAATAGTGCTGATTGGCCAGTAGCCAGGCAGGAAGGTTAGGGTAGGTGGGACAACAAGCAGGAGAATTGTGGGAAGTAGAAGGCTGGGTAGAGAGACACCTCTAGCTGCCGCCATGACAAGAAATATGTAAGATACTGGTAAGCCATGAGCCATGTGGCAAGTTATAGATTAATATATAGTTTAAGATATATGAACTAGATAACAAGAAGCCTGCCACGGCCATGCAGTTTGTAAGTAATATAAGCAAGCGTTTGAGTGATTATTTTATATGTGGGTTGCTGGGGCTTGGTGGCACCTGGAGAGAAGCTCTCCAACTATGGCTGGTTGGTCAACAGACAACAGAATTTTGTTCTATTGTGCAGTAGGGTGAGCAGCTGGTTGGTCAACAGACAACAGAATTTTGTTCTATTGTGTAGTAGTAGTAGGGTGAGCAGCTTATTGGTCAATAGATAACAGAGTTCTGTTGTATTGTATAGTAGAGTGAGTAGCTGGTTGGCCAACAGACAATAGAGTTCTGTTCTATTGTGTAGTGGGGTGAGCACCTGGATGCTCTCTACACTCTGTCATTTTGCATCTTTATAAAAGCTTTGTTTTGTAAGTATGGTTGATCAACCTATTGGCCATTGGTGATCACTTTACTCTCCAGTTCCTATCCATATGCTTAAATGTGAGGGAGAGGCCGACTGTTCCGACCCTCTCATTACTCTCTGATCCCTTCCTGTGGCCAAGTTTCATTCTGAAGCAAGCTGGTGTGTGACAGACTTGGGTCAGCTCACCAGCACACACAATATGCAAGCATGTTGAAGATCCCAGGGACTTCAGGATCTAGCTTTACATACTATTGCATCCTTTTTGAACAAGATTTCTTTCTATTTCTGATTCATTTGAGTCTACACCCAGGGTAGAGCATCTGTGCTAGAACTTTTCCATAAAACCTCAAGGCTAACCTGCATCTGACTCAGGTCTCTATCATGAAATTTGTGTGGCCCTTAATTGACAGTGGGTCCCATGATAAATAATAATATTATCATCATTTACCTTTTCCTAACACTTATCATATTATACTATATTCAATCTTAATTGTTTGTTTACTCATGCAAGTGACATGAGGAGACCCTAGCCTGTGTTGTTCAATGTCCTACTCCAACACCTTGAAGTGTGGTTGCTAAATAGAGAAGATCAGGAAACATTTATTAGATACATAAACAAATTGAAACTCTGTGTACTTAGGTGGATGAAACAAATATATTGGCAGCATTATATTTACAGTGTCAAGTGTAGCAACAGGAATACAGAAGAAACACATATCTAAAAGGTATTTCTAAGCCTGATCTGACCTAGTCAGGTGATCAGATGGCTAAACACCCTAACTGTCATGCTGGAACTCTCATCCAATAAGTGATGGAAGTGAATGCAGAGATCCTCAGCCACGCCCCAGGTGGAGCTCCAGGTGTCCAACTGTTGAGAAAGAGGAGGGTCTGCAAGAGCGTGAATTGTTGAATCCAAGATTGCAAAAAGCACAGGAACAAATAGCCAAACGAATGGAAGCACATGAATTATGAACCAAGGGCTGTGGAGCCACCAGCTGGATCTGGCCCTCTGGATAAGTGAGACAATTGAATAGCTTGATCTGCTTGGGAGGCACCCAGTCTGTGGGACCAGGATCTGTCCTTAATGGCTGGCTGTTTGAAACCTTGGGCTTACACAGGGACACTTTGCTCAGTCTGGAAGGAGGTGACAGGACCTGCCTGTACTGAATCCACCAGGTTTAAATGAATTCCCAGAGGTGCCTTGTTCCTGGAGAACATGAGAATGGAGGGGAGGGGCTAGGGGGAAGGTGGGGGCAGGTGGGGAGGACAGGGGAACCCATGGCTGATGTATAAAATTTAAAATACATAATAATAAAGAAAAAAATAAAAGAAAATAAAAGGTATTTCTAGAGCCATCTAATGAAGAATTTAAGATGAAAAGTTTTTTTTTAAATACTAGATGTTTAATTTGAGGTGTCAAATGATTTATTCTAAAAAGGGGAGCTTTAAACTAATTCCCACTTTTATATTCCATGCTATTATTATTGCAGTAAATAGCACTAGATGGGGAAGCAGGTGGTCTTAATTCTATCAGTAGTAAATCCCAACCATTACCCATTTGATGAGACACCAAGTCCATGTAGTATAGAATGCTCTTACCGATAATAGACTTCATTTTTAATCTTCTTAGAAAATGTAGTCAGCTCTGTCCTTGCCTTAAGGGTCATTCAGAAGCTGGATTATAAAAGGCCATCTCCTATTCTGAGCAACCACAACAGTTGGGTGAGTCCTGCTTCCCTGTGGTCAGGGCAAGCAATCAAGTTGCTCCCATTACTGCTCCCATATGCAGGTGATGAAAGATGAACAGAAACAAACACATTTCTGCCAGAGCACAAAGTTCCAAACTTTTCACTAAGCTTTTCTCTTAAGCAGTGAGTCATAAAACTCATTCAAGTTCTCTTGATCATTTTCTCCCATAGGTAAAGGATGAGAAAGACAAGGCTCTCTAGGAGACCAAAATGCAGGAGCAAATAACTTTAATGAAAAGAACAGCAGGCTGAGAAAATGAGTTGAACAAGTGTTTGAAGCTCTCCTGCATGTCCAGCTCTGAGTAGAAAATAGAAAAGGGCATAGACACTTTCCTACAAGGAGTGCACTTGTATCCTGTAGTGACAAGCTGCTGTACTTGGAAACTTAGAAAAGGAACTTACAAAATGGATAGCATGCCCCAGATAATTAGCAACAATTGTCTGCCTTCTCTGATGACCCATTCTAGAGCTTCTTGCAGGTACTCCACATTTTCTGACAAAGTCGTTCTGAGAAGATTTCATACTTCAGGCTTAGATTCTCTCTCCAGGTGATCATGGTGGTCATGGCTATCTACACATACCATGTTATTTTCACATGTTATTAAGTCTTTGGTGAAAGTAGGAATGGCCAATTTATCTCTTCCCTCCCTCCCATTCACACTTCATCTTCAGTTTGTGCATTCAGTAAAAGCAAACACATGCTGTTCTCTTTCGATAACATCATTGCAATATCCTTATGTTTGAGTTAATTTCCATAATTGAAATTGTTACAGTGGGTGGATATATTTGAATTAGGTAGAATTTCTAAAGTGTCAACTTGTTTTGTTTTGTTTTTTATCATTTAATGAATTTTACCTTCTGTAAATTCAAAAAGACTGGCAGGTCATTAAAACATAATCACAGCTCATAACTTTCAATATCACAGATGGTCAAGCCTCATCATGAACTATATTTTTGTTTAAATGGCATGTTTTTCCTAGAATATTACTCAAACCAGGAGTTCTATTCCTGAAGGAAAAAAAAAAACAACACCATATTTATCCATGACACTCAAACTCTGTGACAATTCCTGTGATAATTACAATTCAGTAAACTTTTAGTACTATCACATGAATAAAGGGACACTACATGTAACACATCTATGCTGGTTCTTAAAATTGTTTCCTTAATAGTTTTGCAAAAATTCTTTGTAGTTTTCCTTTGACATTGTTATGTTGATTATTTTAACTTCTTAGAATACATAAATCGACAATTAAGGGAAATACGTGAAAGAAATTTTTGGAAAATATATGAGGAATTCTATTAGAGACTGTTAATTACTGTTGAGTCCTTGTGTGGTATGGGTATCAGGATGACTGGCCTCATAAAATGAATTTTGCAGTGTTCCTTCTGTTTCAATTTTGTGGAATAATTTCAGGAGTATTGGCATTAAAACTCTTCTTTGAAAGTCTGGTAGAATTCTTACTAAAACCATCTGGCCCTCAGCTTTTTTTTGTTAGGAGAATTTTAATGATTGCTTCTATTTCCTTGGGGATTATAGATCTAGCATAGATAATATTTAAGTGTGGAATTATTGTGATATAATGGTATTCAGTAATTTTAAATATATTTATATATTGATTATATTTAAAACTTACTAGTCTGATTGCATGATTAGAATTTGTAATTTTCCCTTCAGTTCTGATGGATCATTTCTTTGTATCTTCTAAAAGATTCCCACATTATAAGAGTAGAGTGACATGGGATGGACTTTCCTTATCACTGTGAATGACCATGGAGACGACATGCAACAACACCTGTGTTAAAGAGCAGGCAAGGCAGAGCTCTCATGTTAGAGAACAGGAAAACCAGTGAAAGAATTCTAGAATGTCTCTGGCTTTTCTTAAAGGCACATCCTTATTTGTGGTACAATGTCAGATGCCAAGTGGAAGAGAGATTAGAGTCTGGAAAGACTGAGGAGGGTGGGGGTTGTAAGACAAACTTCCAAAGAGGTGACACTACATAGAAAAGTGAAGTTGAGAAAAAGATGTGTGAGCCCACTGGAGTACTTATAACTCAAACCCTGAGTGAATGTGCACGAAGCAAGGGAAAGACATTTCAGGAAGCTGGAAATGGAGAAAGCAGAGAAACAGGTTCATATCAGCTGACATTGAACATTCTTTTTCTTACTGACTAAAGAATTCAGTAGTGGCCTTCTCTAAGACCCCGCAGCAGACCTTGCAATCCACATGCCCTGCCCCCACACCAATCCGACTGAGACCCCCACCACTTCCTGAGACTTGGAGACCAGCCCCCAGCTCCTATCAAGCCCAGATAGCTCCCACCTGACCCAGAGACCCACATCCAGCCCAGAGAGCTCCTATCCAGCACAGAGAAAGAGAGAGCTCTCATTGGACAAAGAGCCTTCATTGGACAAAGAGTAAACTCAGAAGACAGGGAATCTCCCATCCCTGATTAGAACAAGAGTGGCTTTCTGAGAAGTAGAATCTGCCACCTCTCATTGGACCAAGAGAGGCTTCCTGAAACACTGAATCTGTCAGCTCTGACTGGACCAAGACCCCTGATAAGACCAAGATAAATCCATGAGTCACAGAATCAACTAGCTTGGGTTGACCCAAGAGCAGCTTGCTGAGACACAGAAGCTGCCTGCTCCAATCAGACCAAGAGCTAAGATTAGACCCAGAAAGGCCCCCTGAGATACACACACAAAAAACACAGAGTGGACCAACAGCAACTCACTCAGACACAGGCACCTCTTATACCTAAGAGATGGGCACACATCAAGGCAGAATTACATACAACAACATAAGAAGCAATACAGCATCACTAGAACCTAGCCCTCCTCCAACAGCAAGACCTGAATATCACAAGGTGGAAGAAGCAGAAGAAAGCAACCTTAAGAATAGCATCATGAAGATGCTAGAAACCTTTCGAGAAAAAATAAAAAATGAAATTTAGGAAAAGATAAACAAAAAAAGTGGAGGAAGTCAATAAAGAAAATGAGAAAAAGTCAAACAAAAAAATGAGAAGAAATCTATAAAGAACTAGAGGAAAAGACAAGCAAAAAAGCAGAAGAAAACAATAAACCCCTTAAAGAAAACCATGAAAAAGCAATGAAACAGGTGAAGGAAACAGTCCAAGAGCTGAAAAGGGAAATAGAAACAATGAAGAAGACACAAACAGAGGGAATGCTGGAAATAGAAAATCTGAGTAAATGAACAGGAAACACAGATGCAAGCATAACCAACAGAATACAAGAGATGGAAAAGAGGATCTCTGGTGTAAAGGATACAACAGAGGAAATGATTCATCACTCACAGAAAATACCAATGCCAAAAAATTCATAACACAAAATGTCCAAGAAATCTGGGGCACCATGAAAAGACGAAACCTGTGAATAATAGGGATAGAGGAAGGAGAAGAATACCAACTCAAAGGCACAGAAAATGTATTCAACAAGATCATAGAAGAAAACTTTCCCAACTTAAAGAAGGAAATGCCTATGAAGATACAAGAAGCCTATAGAATAGCAAACAGATTAGAACCCCCCTAAAAGTCCCCTCACCACATAATAATTAAACAACTAAACATACAGAATAAAGAAAGAATATAAAGAGCAGCAAAGGAAAAAGGCCAAGTGACTTATAAAGGCAAACCCATCAGAATAACACCCAATTTCTCAGTGGAGACTTTGAAAGCCAGAAGGACATGGACAGATGTAATGCAGACACTAAGAGACCATGGATGCCAGCCTAGACTAATATACCCAGCAAAACTTTCAATCGTCATAGATGGAGCGAACAAGACCTTCCAAGACAAAACCAGATTTAAACAATACTTGTCCACAAACCCAGCCCTACAGAAAGCACTAGAAGGAAAATTCCAACCTAAGGAAGGCAGATAAACCCATGAAAACACAGGCAATAGATAACACCACAGCAGTAAACCCCAAAGAAGAGGACACACACACTACCACCAAAAGATAACACAAATGACCAATCACTGGTCATTAATATCCCTTAATATCAATGGACTTAATTCACCTATAAAAAGACACAGACTAACAGAATGGATATGAAAGCAGGACCCATCTTTCTGCTGCATACAAGAAACACACCTCAAATTCAAAGATCGATACTACCTAAGAATAAAAGGCTGGGAAAAGTCTTTCCAATGAAATGGTCTTAAGAAGTAAGCGAGTGTAGCCATCCTAGTATTCAGCAAAATAGACTTCAAACTAAAATCAATCAAAAGAGATCAAGAAGGACATTACATACTAATCACAGGAAAGATCCACCAAGATGAAGTTTGAATTTTGAAAATTTATGTCCCAAACACAAGCGCAACCACATATGTAAGAGAAACATTACTAAAGCTTAAATCACATATAAAACAACACACATTAATACTGGGAGACTTACACCCCACTCTCACCACTGGACAGATCCGTCAGATCAAAACTTAACAGAGAAATAAAGGACTTAACTGATGTTATGACTCAAATAAGGACTTAATATCTACAGAACATTCCATCCTAACAAAAAAGAATATACCTTCTTCTCAGCACCCCATGGTGCATGAACCTTCTCTAATATCGACCACATACTTGCCCACAAAGCAAATCTCAACAGAAACAAAACAAGTGGAATAACCCCCTGTGTTCTATCAGACCACCATGGTTTAAAGTTAGATTTCATCAACAGCAAACACTACAGAAAGCCTACAAGCTCATGGAAACTGAATAATGCTTAACTGAATCACCAATAGGTTAAGGAAGAAATAAAAAAAGAAATTAAAGATCTTCCTACAGATAAATGAAAATGAATACACCACACCCCAAACTTATGGGACACTATGAAAGTAGCGGTAGGAGGGAAATTCATAGCACTAAATGCCCACATAAGGAAGTTGGAGAAATCTCACACTAGTGACTAGCACACCTGAATGCTCTAGAACAAGAAGAAGCAAAGCCACGCAGGAGGAATAGATGCCAGGAAATAATCAAATTGAGAGCTGAAATCAATAAAATAGAAACAAAGAGAACAATACAAAGAATTAAAGAAGCAAAGCGTTGGTTCTTTAAGAAAATCAACAAGATAGACCAGCCCTTATCTAAAGGAAACCAAAAGGCAGAGAGAGAATATACAAATTAACATAATAAGAAGTGAAAATGGAGACATAACAACTAACACTGAGGAAATCAACAGGTCATACTTCAAAAACCTCTACTCCACAAAACTAGAAAATCTAAAAGAAATGGATAATTTTCTGGATAGGCACCACATACCTAAGTTAAATCAAGACCAGATAAACTATTTAAATAGTCCAATAACCCCCAAGGAAATAGAATCAGTCATTAAAATTCTCCCAACCAAAAAAAGCCCAGGACCAGATGGTTTCATTGCAGAATTCTACCAGATCTTCAGAGAAGACTTAATACCAATACTCTTTAAATTGATCCACAAAATAGAAACAGAAGGAACATTACCAAACTCCTTTTATGAGGCTACAATTACCCTGATTCCCAAGCCAAACAAAGATGCAACAAAGAAAGAGAACTATAGCCCAATCTCTCTCATGAACATTGATGCAAAAATACCAATAAAATACTGACAAACAGACTCCAAGAACACATCAAAAAAAATTATCCACCATGATCAAATAGATTTCATCCCAGGGATGCAAGGGTGGCTCAACATATGAAAATCTGTCAATGTAATACACTGTATAAACACACTCAAAGAAAAAAAAACACATCATCATCTCACTAAATGCAGAAAAGGCATTTGACAAAACCCAACACCCCTTCATGATAAAGGTCTTGGAGAGATCAGGAATACAGGGAACATACCTAAACATAATAAAGGCAATTTATAGCAAGCCAACAGCCAACATCAAAGTAAATGGAGCAAAACTCAAAGTGATTTCACTAAAATTAGGAACAACACAAGGCTCTCTGTTCTCCCCAGACTTATTCTATATAGTACTTGAATTTCTATCCAGAGCTATAAGACAACATAAGGATATCAAGGGGATACAAATTGGAAAGGAAGAAGTCAAGCTTTTGCTATTTGCAGATGACATGATAGTATATATAAGTGATTCCAAAAATTTGACCAAGGAACTCATACAGCATATAAACACTTTTAGCAATGTAGCAGGATACAAGATTAACTAAAAGAATCAGTAGTCTTCCTATATACAATTGGCAAACAGGCTGAGAAGGAAATCAGAGATACATCACCCTTTACAATAGTCACAAATGATATAAAATACCTTAGGGTAACTCTACCTAAGCAAGTGAAGGACCTGTATGACAAGAACTTTAAGTCCCCCAAAAAAGAAATTGAAGAAGATGTCAGAAAATGGAAAGATCTCCCATGCTCATGGATAGGCAGAATTAACATAGTAAAAATGGCAATCTTACCAAAAGCAATCTACAGATTCAATGCAATCCCCATCAAAATACCAACATAATTCTTCACAGACCTGGAAAGAACAATATTCAACTTCATATGGAAAAACAAAAATCCCAGGATATCCAAAAGAATTCTGTACAATAAAACAACCTCTGGAGGCATCACAATTCCTGACTTCAAGCTCTACTATAGAGCTACAGTAATAAAAAACAGCTTGTTACTGGCATAAAAACCAACATATAGACCAATGGAATTGAACTGAAGACCCTGACATTAATCTGCACACCCATGAATATATAATTTTTGATAAAGAAGCAAAAACTGTACAATGGAAAAAAGAAAGCATCGTCAACAAACGGTACTCTCATAACTGGATGTCAACATGTAGAAGATTGCAAATAGATCAATATCTGTCAATGTACACAAATCTTAAGTCCAAGTGGATCAAAGACTTCAACATAAATCCAGTTATTCTAAGCCTGATAGTAGAGAAAGTAGGAAGTAGTCTTGAATGCATTGGCACCAGAGATCACTTTCTAAATATAACACCAGTAGCACAGATAATGAGAGAAACAATCAATCAATGGGACCTGTTGAAACTGAGAAGCTTTTGTAGAGCAAAGGGCATGGTCAACAAGACAAAGGGACAGCCTACATAATGGGAAAAGGTCTTCACCAACCCCACATCTGACAGAGGGCTGATGTCCAGAATATATAAAGAACTCAAAAAATTAGACGACAAATGCCCAACAGTCCAATTAAGAAATGGGCTATAGAGCTAAACAGAGAATTCTCCACAAAGGAAGCTCAAATGGCTGAAAGACATTTAAGTAATTGCTCAACATCCCTAATCATCAGGGAAATGCAAATAAAAATGACTCTGTGATACCACCTTACACCTGTGAGAATGGCTAAGATCAATAACAATGAAGACAGCTTATGCTGGAGAGGATGTGGAGCAAGGGGGTACTCTCCTCCACTCTTGGTAGGAATGCAAACTTGTACAGCCACTTTGGAAATCAATAAGGTGCTTTCTTATAAATTTGGGAATCCATTTCCCCTAAGATCCAGCTATACCAGTCTTAGACATATATCCAAGGAATGCTCAATCATACCACAAGGGCATATGCTCAGCTATGTTCATAGCAGCATTGTTTGTAATAGCCAGAACCTGGAAACATCCTAGATGCCCTTCAACTGGAGAATGGATAAATAAAATGTGGTACATATACACAATTGCGTACTACTCAGCAGAGAAAAACAATGACATCATGAGGTTTGCAGGCAAATGGATGGAACTAGAAAAAAATCATCCTGAGTGAGGTAACCCAGACTCAGAAGGACAAACATGGTATGTACTCACTCATAGGTGAATACTAGATGTAAAACAAAGATGACTAGACTGCAACTCATAACTCCAGGGAATTTACCTAGTAAAGCAGACCCTAAGAAAGATACAGGGATCACCCTACAACAGAGAAATGAATAAGATCTACATGTGCAAACTAGACATGAAGCGGGGTACTGAAGGGCAAGTTTCGAGGGAAAGAGATCTTAGGGGAGCTGGAGATCCCAGCTGGATCATGAACAGAGAGGCAGAACAATTAAAGAGATACCATGATAAATGAAGACCCCTTGTAAATAGGAAGATGCAAAGTGCTAGAGAGATCCCCAGAAATCCACAAAGATACCTCCACAATAGATTACTGGCAAATGTAGAGAGAAAGCCTACACTGACCTACTCTGGTGATCAGATGGGCGAACACCCTAAATATCATGATAGAACTCTCATCCAGTGACTGATGGAAGCAGATGCAGAGATCCACGGCCAGGCCACAAGTGGAATTCTGGGAGTCCAATCAGAGAGAGAGAGAGAGAGGAGGGATTGTATGGGGATAGATGTTGAGATCATAACTGGAAAAAGCACAGGGACAAATAGCCAAACTAGTGGAAACATATGAACTATGAACCAATAGCTGAGGAGCCCCCATGGAACTGGATCAGGACCTCTGGATAAGTGAGACAGTTGATTAGCTTGAACTGTTTGGGAGTCCCCCAGGCAGTGGGACTGGGACCTGTCCTTAATACATGAGCTGGCTTTTTGGAGCCTGGGGACTATGCTGGGATACTTTGCTCAGCCTGGGTGAAGGGAGGAGGGGAATGGAACTGCCTTGACTGAATCTTCCAGGCTGAGCTGAATCCCCAGGTGAGTCCTTGCCCTGGAGGAGGTGGGGATGGGGGTTGAATTGTGGGGAGGGTGGGGGGTGCAAGAGAAGGGAGGACAGGGGAATCCATGGCTGGTATGTAAAATTAAATTAATTATAAAATTTAAAAAAAAGAATTCAGTAGTTACTCCTCAAATGATACGATACTCAGTTAAGCAATGTTCAGGGTAAAGGCTACTCTAGATCCACCCCAACAAAGATGAAAGAGCCTTATGTAGAACAAGTCATTTTGTAAGTAATAATGCATACCAGAACTCCCACACATAAAAAAACAGAACTCAAGTAAGTATGTAACAACACTACATCTAACATCTGATTTGAAATTTATTAGCCATGGTTAAGAAAAAAAAAGGAACTATATCCATAATTGAGAAAGAGATTAACCTAGAGAAACAGGTTCTGGAAAGGAAAAAGATGATGGGATTGGCAGCAGATGACTTAAAGACAAAGTACTAAAATCCAGCTAATGGACAAAAACTTCAGAAGATAAATATGAAGACATGAGCAATTGTGGATTCTCATTTAAGACAGAACATTGATGCATAGACAGGATGCTGCTGAGCTCAGGCTCACCAAGCCATATCCTCTGGAGTGCTGGGATTACAGGAAGGTACCACCACACCAGAAATGTTAAAAATTAGGACCAGAAATGAGAATTGTTTTACATGTTATTTATAACATAATAGAGACTAGAAACAAGACAAATGATCACAAGAACACCAGTGACAGACACTTAGTAAAACAAAGCTCAAGAGAAACACCTATATGCACGAAAATCAAAGATAATCAACTCTGAACATATAAGTGGTCTAGCTCATCTGTTATCAGAATTCCAGAAAAAAGAAAATTTAAGGAGAAAATTAAGTGAGGGCAAGGCATTTCCAAGTTTCTAGTACCATGGGCACTGTACCAAAGAACTGTACACAAATGATAAAAATTAAAAGCTAAAAACAAAGAAAAATAAACATTATGTCCAAAGAATTGCAATATGACTGAATGCCAGAGATTGTGACACCCAGAAGAAAGACAAATCACAGCAGCATTCATACACATACACGCACACACACACATGTGCACACACACATACACACACATTCACACACACACTCACACATACATACACATTCTCACACACATACACACATACACATTCATACACACACATGCATACTTACACACTCTACACACACATTCACACACACATACACATTCATATACACACACACACATTCACATACACATTCATACACACACATACACATTCATACACACACATTCACAATCACACACACACACATACATACACATTCTCACACACATACACACATACACATTCATACACACACATGCATACTTACACACTCATGCACACATTCACACACACACACACACACACACACACACGCACTTCAATTTAGAACCTTATATCCAGTAAACAGTTGTTTCTTACCGTAAGATGAAGGCTTCTTTGTAGACAAAGAAAAACAGATGGAGGAGACAGCTCAGGTGGTGAGAGTGCTTGCAGTCTATACATGAGGACTCACATTCAAATTCTTAGTATTCATGTAAAAATCTGGGTGTGGCTGCATGTGTGCCCAGAGCTCCAGGGCTGTGGAGTAGGACACAGGAGGATCACTGTTGGTTGTCATCCCAGCTCCAGGATCAGGGAGAGACCTTGAAACAAAAGAATAAGGTGGAGAGTGACAGAGTAGGACACTGTCTTTCTGTGACTTCCATGTGTGCTTGTATGTCCTCCCCATCGCACATACATGTACATACAACACACACACACACACACACACACACACACACACACACACACACGCACATACACCACACATGGGGGTATTGATAAAATTAGACATTAGACCTGATCAGGTCTAGAACAGGTGTTGACTTAGGTCATCAGTCTAAGTTGTCAAATGTAAATCTACAGGAAAGATTTATGGAGTATCAGCAATCACAACTATTATAATTTGTCTCAAAATAAATATCCCATCAATCTTGTTTTAAGCAAGATTTCACATTAGTGCCAATTCGTGCCACTCTGGATCAAATCCAGTTAAATAAATAAATAAATATATATAATAAATATATATATATATATATATATATATATATATATATGCATAGCTACACATATATACCTACATATATGCATATCTGCGCACAACTACATATATCCATATATACTATACACATATGCATCTATATATGCACATTTGTATTTAAATAGCACTGGTTTGACATGAAGTGATAAACTAGTGTGACATTAAAAGGGAAGTGTTGGTGAATTGATGGAAACATTGATTGAAGAGGCTGAATTCATTAAAATTTGAGTAAAAACTTAAAGCTTAGCAAAAAATAATTTTTAAGTGTTTTCTTATTTATTTATTTAATTCCTCATACAGGTTTTCTCTGTATAGCCCTGGCTGTTCTGGAACTCTCTTCATAAATCAGGTAAGGAATATCTCTGCTATAACCATCACAATGCCATCACTAGTCATATGTTGCTATGTTTTTCCAGACATTTCTGTCAGCACACATGGAGTTAAAAAATTTTACAAAGTTTAAGTTAATATCATACTTATACTATGGGGTATCATAGTGTAACTTTCTAAGCAACAACTTTCTAAGCGATAGGTAATTTAACCTTGCTAATTATTCCTGAATGTATATGCATTATAAATTGTTTAGTATATAAACAAATGTATAGTTTGTTTGTTTTGTTTTTTCAAGACAGGGTTTCTCTGTGCATCCCTGACTGTCCTAGAATTCACTTTGTAGAACAGCCTGGCCTCAATATCAGAGATCTGTCTGCCTCTGCCTACCAAGAGCTAGGTTTAAAGGTGTGGACCCCAATGCCCTGATTTTACTAATATTCACTCATATACTCTATTATATTCTACTATTATTTAGTCAATCTCTTATTACTGAGCATTTTTGTTCCTTCTAACTTTTTAATTTATATATATATACATATATATGTATATATAACAAGAAATGATTTAAAAATATTTATAAATGAGAATAAAATATGTTAAAATGAAACTCCTCAACATTTAAAACAAGACAGAATAAAGATTCAAAATATATTTTTTTAGATTTTCTCATGTGTCAATTACCAACACCAAGTGCCAGAAATACTACTTCCAAACAATTAGTCATCAAAACCAGCAGATTCAAACATGTCTGACTCTTTTTAGTGGTTAAAGTTAGGAGGAGCTGGGAGTACTTAGAGAGCTGGCACTTAAGGTCTTGGGATTTAATCTCCACCACTTAAAAAAAGAAAAATGAAGAAAAAACTGAATGTTTTTATCTTGATTTTTTGTTATATTGATAATTTTAAAAGACTTACACATACACACATATCACTCTGATATCTTTCTGTTTAAGATATATACTATATTTTGCCCATTGAGTAAATAAAAAAGCCTCTCAGTATTTTTTCAGTGGTTTGAAGTGAAGTATCTAACATGGATATGATGTAAGTCTATGATCTTTAAAATAATGAAGTACTAAATCTCTTAATATTTGGTATTGATTTTTGATAATAAATATATTAAAATATCTCCTATGCTACACTAGCTGTATGTTTATTTAAACTTATATAATCTTTTACATTTAATAATTTCTTATAGAAATTCATGTCTGAAAAAATAAAAATACAATTAGTATGTTATACATATAAAAGACTTATTTCTTTATCACTTTAGATTTGACTTGTATCTTTTTCTATTATTAGATTTCTTAAGAATTTTACATTTACCAGCAAAATCTTCTTAGCTTTGCCTCTGATCTATTCTTTCCAGCTTTTTATATCATTTTCTTCTCATATAGGTAACATAGTTTCTAGAAATGATAGTTTTCACCCATTGCAGATTGTTGATATTTTTCATAGTATCTCAATGCTTAAGCTACATATCTAATTTTTTAATTTGAAGAGACATGTGTTTCCACTGTGGCCCAGACTATTCTCAGATTCACAGCAATCCTAAATTTTAACCAGCCCTCTCTATGCTGACTTCATAGTCACATTTGGCACTTGAAAGAGGGGGCAGCATTCAATGGAACCTTTTTTTTTTTTTTTTTTTTTTGTCTTAATAGTTAGTGGGAGTCTACCATACAACACTGAAATACATTTTTTATATTTTTATATTTTTTCTTTATTAAGAGATTTTCTATTCATTTTTCAGACCAACCACAGATTCCCGTGTCCTCTTTCCTCACCCCCCAACCTTCTCCCCCAACCCACTCCCCATTCACACCTCCTCTAAGGTAAGGTCTCTAAGGGGGAGTCAGCAGAGCCTGGTACATTCAGTTGAGGCAGGTCCAAGCCCATCCTCCCTGCTCCAAGGCTGCACAAAGTGTCTCACCATAGGCACAAAGCCAGCTCATGTGCTAGGGACAGGTCCTGATCCCACATCCTGGGGGCCCTCTAAACAGTTCAAGCTAAAAAACTGTCTCACTTATCTAGATGGCCTAGTCCAGTACCATGGAGGCTCCTCAGCTATTGGTCCATGTGTTTCCACTAGTTTGGCTAGTTGTCTCTGTACTTTTTCCAATCATGGTCTCCATATCTCTTGCTCATAGAACCCCTCCTCTCTCTCATGGATTGGACTCCCGGAGCTCTGCCTGGGACCTGGCCATGGATCTCTCCATATGTTCTATCAGTCACTGAATGAGGTTTCTATAATGACAGTTAGGGTATTCAGCCATCAGGTCACCAGAGTAAGTCAGCCCAGGCACTCTCCCGACTATTGCCAGTAAGTAGTCTATGGTGGAGTCATCCTTGTGGATTTTGGGGACCTCCTTAGCACTCTGCTTCTCCCTATTCCCATGTGTCTTCATTTATCATGTTCTTTGATGTCCCACTCTGTTACTATTCCAGCTTGAACCTCCCATTCCCCTATGCTCTCATCCCCCATCACTTGCCCTCCATTACCTCCCCTCACCCTCAGTTTGCTCATGTAGATCTCATCCAGTTCTCCATCGCTGGGCTAAACATTCATACTTCCTAGGGTCCTCCTTTCTAGGTAGCCTCCCTGGAGCTGTGGGTTGCAGTCTGGTTACCTTTGCTTTACATCTAGTAACCACTTATGAGTGAATACATACCATGTTTGTCCTTCTGAGTCTGGGTTCCTTCACTCAAGATGATATTTTCAAGTTCCATCCATTTCCCTGAAAACCTCATGATATCATTGTTTTTCTCTGCTGAGTAGTACTCCATTGTGTGTATGTACCACATTTTCTTTATCTGTTCTTCAATTGAGGGGCATTTAGGTTGTTTCCTGGTTCTGGTTCCCAATTTTCTGAGAAACCGCCATATTAAATTTCCAAAGTGCCTATACAAGTTTGCATTCCCACCAACAGTGTAGAAGTGTTCCCCTTTCTCTGCATCCTCTCCAAAATAAGCTGTCTTCAGTGTTTTTTAATCTTAGCTGTTCTGACAGGTGTAAGATGGTATCTCAGCATAATTCTGATTTGCATTTCCCTGATGACTAAGGATGTTGAGCAATTTCTTAAATATATTTCAGCCATTTGAGCTTTTTCTGTTAAGAATTCTCTGTTTAGCTCAGTATCCCATTTTTTAAATGGACTGTTAGGGATTTTGATGTCTAGTTTCTTGAATTCTTTATATACTTTGGAGATCAGCCCTCTGTCAGATGTGGTGTTGATAAAGATCTTTTCCCATTCTGTAGGCTGTCATTTTGTCTTATTGATCATGTCCTTTGCCCTACAAAAGCTTCTCAGTTTCAAAAAGTCCCATTTATTAACTGTTGCTCTTAGTGTCTGTGCTAATGGTGTTATATTTAGGAAGTGATCTCCAGTGCCAATGCATTCAAGATGACCTCCTACTTTCTCTTCTATCAGGTTTTGCAGTTTGAAAACTACTCTTTGTGAATATCACATGTTAAAGTATGAATTTTGTCATTCCCCCACTTACCATCTCACGCCCACAGAAGCCCTTGGCATCTTACTTTGGTCCTCCTCCCTCAGTCCCTCCCCTCCCCTTTCCTTTTTTTTTTTTTTTTTTTTGGTCCCAATGAGTTTAATTATTGTTTCTTTGTCTGAGCCTGGGTAAGTAACCATAGAAATATATTTTGAAAATATATATTCCACATTTATCTCATGTGAGCATATATGAAAATCTTGCACCTGTATAAATTTCTAAATATTACCCAATATTATCTGACATTATTATTATGGTGAGGAATGTGCCCATGAGTTTATATTTTATGACGTGCTAAGAGCTTCATCTTACTGTGTTTGATTTTAAAGGAATGATAATTACAGTTTGTGTGTATCAGGTCTACTTTTCATTTTGAGCATCTGTGTACTTTTAGTAAAGTTTGGAATGGAATGGGATGGGATGAGGAGTGAATTTTAAATACCTACAATAGAAATGGTTTTCAATATTTATATCATGCCATTGTCATAAGAGCCCAGCACAAAAGCTTTGACCTACACTAAGTATATTTAAAGCCAGTGACATCTCATATATCTTTAGTGTGGGGGGTGTTGGAGTTGGAACTCAAAGTCAGTTGTGTGTGATGCCAAAGAAAATTGCTCTTTGACTAAATTACAGTGTCTTTCCAGGGGATATTATTCCTATCATGGGTGTGATGTATATCTATTGTCTTATGTTTACTGTATTATTCATTTCTTGGCTGTCTGTATTCAATTTTAATGGGGTGGGGGGTTTAGCTGGAATAAGTGGATGCTGTAATAGAGTGGTAGGTTTTTAGAAATGTGTATCCCTTGGGCAATAATTTTGATCTTTCAGTAAGTTGCTTCATCTATGAAATCGTCCTGCCTGTGATCTGCTGAATATTAAAAAAATATATATTTTTATTTTTTGAGAATACAATATAACTGTATCCTTTTCCCCTTTTGTTTCTTCCTTGCAAATCCACTTATTTACCATGGTCTTGCTATCTTTCAAATTCATGGAGTCTCTTTTTCATTAATTGTTGTCTCTCTCTCTCTCTCTCTCTCTCTCTCTCTCTCTCTCTCTCTCTCTCTCTCTCTCTCTCACACACACACACACACACACACACACACACGCACACACAGACACACACATTTGTTAACACAAAGTGCCACTTGCTCAGTCTGTATAATGTTACTTGTATATATGTGTCCAGCACTGACCATTTAGTACTGAATAACCAATTGGAGTGTTTTTCCCTGGGGAAGACTAGGTGTTTTGCTCTGAGCATTCCTTAATTGTCTGTAGTTCTCTGTATAGGACTGAGGTCTCCCAGGCTCTCCTCCTGTTCACATCTGCAGGTCTATTACTTCCCTTGTTCAGCTCATGTTTAGGCAGTCATGTTGGTGAGGCTTTATGGGCATAGCTTCTGCCATACCTAGGAGACAATCCCAGAGCAAACCCTGTTCCTCTGGCTCTTATAGTCTTTTCTCCTCCTCTTCCTTGAGCTGCTGACTTGGGCTTCACACATATGGATTTTTGCTTGTTTTTGTTTTAGTGCATGGGGATTGATCAAAGATGCACAAATACATCTTTGAAAACTCAGATGTAATATTTTTCCACATTGCTTTGATTGTTAAGGGTAGTTAATAGGTGTTTACTGCAGAGTCTTTAGAAAACAATGAAACATGTAATAAAATTATCTCTAATGTTACAGGTTGAGACAAGCCACAGTGTTTTCATATTTGATGCTGTCTAGTTTCTTTGCCATCATATATGCTTATACATGTACCTTATCAGTTTTATTATTCTGGCTTGAGTCTCTTTTTAATGTGTATGTGTGTGTGTGTGTGCGTGTGTGTGTGTGTGTGTGTGTGTGTGTGTGTGTGTGTGTGTTAATAAATAAAATTCCAGAAGGTATTTTTTCATAAACCTCATTATATTGTAGTGTATGTAATATGAGGATTTAACAAGGCAACTCCACATAGTTAAAAAGGTTTATTTTGGGATAACTTACAGCCAGTAAATGGATTGGTTACAGGATCTGGGAAAGGTGAGGTGCCTTCCAGCAGAGTTCTCTGGAGAACTCTGACTTGGTCTGTCATCCAGCATCCAGGATCAAGAGGAACCAAGAGGTCTGCACATCCAGATAGGCATGGATGTTACCAGCCACCTCACTGGGGTGGTGATTCAAGGTCAAAGCTAGAACAGCTACCCACTACATGTGTATGTATGTATTATAGTATGCCAATTCCATACTATTGGTAACTGAAAACTTTAATTATATCTAATGTATACAAGTTAAATAACAGATAATGATGTATATTTCAAATTGAGCTTATGGTACAACAAATTCTTCTTAGCAAAATTCCATCATGCAGTGTGACCCTGGCATGGAAAAACTAGCTAACAACTCTACAATATGCATCAGATGTGGGCACCATCACCATCAAAATTTCTGTAGATGGTATATTCCAGTTTAGGCTAGATTTTTATCAGGAACTATTTCTCCAGAAATATTCTAAGCCTTCTACTCCATAGAACTTACAATCTTTAATTAGTCTATTAGGCAGCTTAAGGCTGCTACTGTGCTGATGACATGAGAGATGAGAACTAAATTGTTCTCTGGATAATGACTCCCAAAGTCAGGTGGACTTGAAAAGCACATTTGAAGAGGGATTAAATGGCATTGTATAAATCTCCAGGTGACTGCTCATTACTGATACTTTGGTCTTCTCCATCCATGGACTTTCATCTTATACTTTCTTGAATTTGTTATCTGAATATTTGTGCTATTCCATAAGTAGTTTGTGAAATACAGAGAACATTGACTTCCCATTCAAATATTCCATAATAGCTTCTAAATAGGAAAGTTGTGAGAAAATGTGCACATATAATGTGAAGCTATTGAAATTTTTCATGAAAGGCAAGAAAAAGCTAAAAAAAAAACCTCATTTCACTTAATGTATTGCACAGATAGCCATAACCTAGGACTCTTTATCACTGGAAAGAAAATACTGCTTTTCTTCAATGGGAAACAAATATATTTGCATCATAAGAGAATAAGGAAGCTGTAAATAGAAGGTTAACTTTGGGTTACTATGCAGAATGAGCTAACCTTCAGAGACATTTGGGGATTATTTTCACACAAAAGGTGAGAATCTAATTATTTATTCATTAGAATGTATGATTTATTTCCCACTTTTAAAAAATATCAAAATTTCAATGACTCCAGGTCTTCTAGGCAAATTAATCATGTGTCCTGATGACCCTTTCATAATGCTAGCCCATACCTCAGCATTTCTGGCACTCCATATCTACATAGCCCAGTCAAAACTGGCCTTTCCTTTGATGTATTCATCTCTAACATACTGTGGCTCTACAAATAAGAATTTTTAAATTTCTCTATTAACAATTATACTTTATTGTCTTCTAGAGAAATCATCATTCTTATAAAAAAGATTGTTAAAGTCAGTTTCCTACATTTATACAAGTTACTTTGATTGTAATCAACCCCCAATTACCCTGGATAATCCCTTCTCCCTTCTGTTGAGTCCATTCTTTCTCCTAACCATTCTGCCTCCCATGTCCTTGTCTGTATTTCATGCAGGTCACATTCAGGCAGTCATTGCTACTGTGTATTCATGATTACAATGACATATCATATCCAGTAGACAGTACTTCTCTTCCCCCTTAAACCCCAATCTCAGGCTCTTATGGTCATTCCTTACCCTCTTCTATGGTGCTCCCTGACCTTTGAAATGGGGTGTTATAGATGTCCTGATTAGTCACTTATTCTCAGCACTTTGCACAGTTATCAGTCTCTCATTTATTGGTCACCTTCTACAAAAAAGAAACTACTCTGATCAAAACTGAAGACAGCACTATCTATGAATATAAACATACATCTTTAGAAGGCACTTGGATCACATGCCCATTTAGCAAAACATAGGGAAGAAATTCTTCCCTAGATCCTGTGACCACTCCAGCTGTAAGTTTTGACAAAATTTACAGTACCATGAACATATTTCCTCCTACACAGTGGTACTCAGATTTAAGCAGAAAGAAAATGATTACCCCAGACATTTCACTGTTGCATCAGTGGGCACATCTTGCCTGACAGATTGAAAAGAAATTATTCTTTATGTTCACTTGATTCTGTACTATCTAAACTTGATTCTGAATTTTCATGTTCATTGTCATTTCCCTGAGTGGTCTGTTGATGGAAGATGTCTTTGAAAAAGGCTCATGTACTAATGGCTTGGTATCCAGCTGATGGTGATCTTTTAGAAGGTTCTGGAAACTTTAGGAGGTAGAACCTCATTGGAGGAAGCAGGTCATGGATGGCAAGTCCTGGGTAGAGGCTTTATCTTGTTGTAGGCACTTACTGTTCCTCTGTCTCTTTGCTTTGTCTCTATCATGAACTAAGTAGCCCCTGTCACATGAATCAATGGCTATAGCATTTTACTTCATTACAAGTCCATATTCAAAATAGCCAATGAAAGGAAACCTCTGAAACCATAAACTAAATGAACCTTCCATGTTTTGAAGTTGTTCTCTCAGGTGCTTTGTCAAGGCAACAGAAAGACTAAGATACACTGCCTCCTTTTCTAGTCTGGACTAATTGAATTTTATTCTTTTGATTACCTGCTATTTCTTTTCCCTGTTAATTTATTTTCAAAGAATCCCCATATTCTGATGTCCACTGCTACTCTTGTCATTCTGTTAATATGGTTATTTTGATGAGGAAATCTCTGATTGGCCAATGCTTATTAACCATCTCAAGGCTCTTAGTATTGCTAAGAACATGTTCCTTCATTTCATGGGAACTGCTGTCCTCAGTATCTATAGCAAATGCTGTCTCTTGCTTCTTTTTAAGTTACTAGCTTGACTCTGCTTACCTGGTCTGCTCAATTACTCAGGTTCCTGGGTCATCTGCTGTGCATGCTGTTGCTGTCCATTTGCTTGCACTTACTTCTTTATTTCCTGTATTTGAAAAAAAAAAGGCTTATTGCAAGAGCTTCTAATATTTTAGTAAATCACAGAATAATGATAAGACCTTCAAAATGAAGGGAGTTTGTGTTGATCTTGAGGACAATGATTACCCAGGTTTGAGGCCAGGAGTCCACATTCATGTGAGAGTGCAACTCATTTGGCTGCCATAGGGTCACTGAGAAGCAGCCTAAGGGCCAAGATTGACTTTCCCATGGCCTCTGAGTCTCATATCTCCCACTGGGTTGTTGATGCAAGACAAGGTACCCTGTGAAACTGAACTGGAATTTCAGATAAACAGTGATTTTTTTAAAGTATTAAAATGCCCTAAGTGTTGGATGAGGTAGATTCACACTAACAAGTATTGCTTATCTGAATTCAAATGTAGTGGGCAACCTGTCAATCTGCTTGCTGAACCTGGAACCCTGCATCTGATTTCATTTGTGCCTCTTCTTCACCATTCTGCTCATTTTTCATCTCTGATGTGCCTTGGTCTCTGCTTTCCTCGTGCTAGGGATGAGACTGACTTGTCTCTCTACTTCCTGTCAGTATTCTCCCAGATCTCTCAGGCCTTATCCAACTATGGAAACACATCCTTCTCTTGATTGCTGCCTTTCCATAGATCAAAGTCTTTGTTCATGCCCTGGATTTCTAGTGGTTAAAATTCAACTTTTCTTTTAATGTTTAACTCAAGCATGCCCTACCAGTCTTGTACACATTCCTGCCTTGTCTTATGGCCACTTTCCAGTCTAAAATAGTGCCTTTACCAAAGGATTCATCTGGTCTGAAAGGTAGTTTTTTTCAGAACTGGAACTACTGAGATTTCTCAATGACTCCAAGACTGTATATCATCCCTGCTTTAAAAAAATATTTATTTACTCTTCTCTCATATATTACATCCCAACCGCAGTTTCCCTTTCCGCCTCTTCTTCGAGTCCCTCCTCCAACCTCTCCTCTCCCCCCAAATCCACTCCTCTTCTGTTTCCCTTAAAGATAAGAGCAGGGCTCCCAGGGATATTGACCAAACATGGCATAACAAGTTACAAGACTAGGCACAGACCCTCATATCAAGGCTGGAGAAGGCTGGTAACCCATCTTGTCAAGAACCTTCCTCTCATCCCTCATCAGGCCATTGTACTTTCTAGGCCCTAGTGTATAACTACTTAGGCATTTACATTCTACTTTTCAATGGCAAGGGTCAAGCCTCTTGGATCTTGTACTCATTTCTGTGTGCAAGTCACAGTAGAGTAGCATATAGATCCTTACCGGAGAAATAATCCCAAAGTCACCACAGCTTTGTTTTTTTGTTATTGGTTTTGTTTTCTTCAGTAGGGTCTCCAATATAGCCAAGTTGGCTTCAAACTCATAATGCTACTACTTTAGGCCGCTGAGTGATGAGATTATAGTCATGTACCATGCTTAAAACTCACCTTGATTTGTTTTCCTTCCCCGAATGAGTCACAGGTATGCTAAGAAATAGATTTCTATCAGTCCAAGACAGTTATCTCTAGTCACCAGTAGCCTATGCTTCCCAGTATGCCACCCAAGAATATTTTCTACGTATGTTGCAATGTGGAGAAGATAGTGAAACTCTGCTTTCTGAGTTCCAGTTGAATAAATGGGTAGGAAGAATGTTATATTTCAGTACTTAAGTGTAATTGAGTGGCTTTACCTCACTAACCATTTCCTAAAAATACAGCTGAGTTGGAATTGTCCATGAAAACCATTGCCTTTATTTCATTATAACAATGATTATCAGGTCAGGAACTATGGTAAGGGTTATGGGTGATCTGGAAGAAGCTCGACATGTGTCCTTAAAGAGATGTTGGTACAGCTGGAGACACAGAGAAAATGCCAGAATTAAGAGGCAAATACTTATTATAGAGACAGTGGTAGCAGATCCAGGTGCCAGATGTCTAAATGAGGGCCGGCCAAAAGGGTGTGTAACAGAAGTTGGGTCTTTAAAATGTGATCCTGCGTCTGATAGTAACAGGGGGCCTAGCTGACACTATCTCTCCATTATAAGGAATTATTTATTTAAAGGGAACCAATTGCTTTTGGTAAGATTGCCATTTTTACTATGTTAATCCTGCCTATCCAGGAGCATGGGAGATCTTTCCATTTTCTGACATCTTCTTCAATTTCTTTTTTCAGGGACTTAAAGTTCTTGTCATATAGGTCCTTCACATGCTTAGTTAGCGTAACCCCAAGGTACTTTATATCATTTGTGGCTATTGTAAAGGGTGATGAATCTCTGATTTCCTTCTCAGCCTGTTTGTCTATTGTATATAGGAGGGCTACTGATTTTTTTTTGAGTTGATCTTTTATCTTGCTATGTTGCTGAAGGTTTTTATTAGCTGTATCAGTTCCTTGGTTGAATTTTTGGGGTCACTCATGTATACTATCATGTCATCTGCAAATAGGGAGAGCTTGACTTCTTCCTTTCCAATTTGTATCCCCTTAATCTCTTTATGTTGTCTAATAGATCTGGCTAGAAATTCACATACTATATTGAATAAGTAGGGGGAGAGGGGACAGCCTTGCCTTGTTCCTGATTTTAGTGGTATTGCTTTGAGTTTCTCTCCATTTAATTTGATGTTGGCTGTTGGCTTGCTGTAGATTGCCTTTTGGGAGGCACCCAGTCTGTGGGACCAGGACCTGTCCTTAGTGCATGAGCTGGCTGTTTGAAACCTTGGGCTTACACAGAGACACTTTGCTCAGTCTGGAAGGAGGTGACAGGACCTGCCTGTACTGAATCCACCAGGTTTAAATGAATCCCCAGGGGTGCCTTGATCCTGGAGGACATGGGAATGGAGGGAAGGGGCTGAGGGGAGGGTGGGGGTGGGTGCAGGAGGGGGGAGGACAGGGGAACCCATGGCTAATGTATAAAATTTAAAACACATAATAATAAAGAAAAAATTTAAAAAGAAAATAAATAAATAAAGGGAACCAATTATAAAGTGTTTTGTGGTAGATAGCTAGGCTCTCAAGAAAATGGCATATTTCAAACTTGATTTACTTGAAGAGTTGACACATAATTTGAAACTGCTTTTTAGTAATCATCCCTCCCTTTTCTTAGTCCCATGACTGAAAAATAGGAACTTCATCCATAAACAAACATAAATACAAATATAAATATAACTTTGCCTTTTCCAGTTTAGTCAGGGCTTGGTTGTTTTTATATGTTTATTTGTGACGAAAGTATCATTTCTTTCCTGCTGTTTGTTTCCTGATTTCCTCTGTTTCTGATCAGAATGACTTTAGCTAAAGAAAGGAGCAGATCAGAAATCAAGCTCCTCATGTTCAGTGGCAGGTGGTCCTATGCGCTCTTTGCCAGCTACGGATTTTCATCAACCATTATAAAGACGATGATGAGAGGGGGCAGAGGGCAAGAGGTGAGAAGTTTGAAGAAGCACTCGAGCTCATGACTCTATGACTTCTGGTTGGTGGGTTCCTTTTCTCTGAGTACTGGGTCAGGAGTTGAAACTCAGGAAAGTAAGCTGAAGAACTGGAAAGCACTACCTGCCTTTTCAATTTTTTCTAAATTGGCCTCAGCAGCAACAGCTCTAATGTGATGCTGGGAATACATTTCCTTTTAAGAAACATTTGCTACATGGGCTACTTTGACTTGTGGTTTATCTTAAAATGAGTCAACCTCCCTGATATCTTAAAAAACATTCTAGTATTACAGGATTAGCTCTCATCTCCAACCTGAGTACACAGCATTAGCTTCCTGTAAATTACTATATAAGCTCAAAGCCATTTAGATCATAGAGCACTTGATTCTTTCCAGGCACAATCAATGGAATGGCATCCTTCTCCCTGAGATAGATAACCTCGAGTTTTATTCTTTCTACATGGTACATTAGTGTATATTATTGTATCAATACAGGTTGTACATTAATGAATATAGGACTTTGGTGGGAAGGATATTTGTTCTGCCTACAAGGAAGCCCATATCATTATTAGACAATTGATTCTGATGGAAGTTTCAGTTGAGTACTTAACAGATCAGGAGGGGAGCCTAGGTTTTGGGATTGCTCATAGGAGATTTTCTTAAAATGCCTTAGAAAGAGAAAAGAGTTGATTATCTTTCTTTCTAAGCATCTATTAGTGCTATCCCAATTATTTTCTCTGTTCCTGTTTTCATCACTCTCTTTCAATAACCCAGACACAACAGGTCCATAGGAGCTGAGGCTATGTGCTGACAATGAGCTGCACACAGAGAATCTGGAACTTCTCCAATCTTCTATTTAGATTGCCAGGAAAACTTATATACTCCTGGTGTGAATTATTTTTGTTTGTTTGTTTGCTTGTTTTTGTTTTTAAAGACAGGGTTTCCCTGTGTAGCCCTGGCTGCCCTAGAACATACTCTGTAGATCAGAGTGATCTGGAACTCAGAGATCTGTTTGCTTCTGCCTGCTGGAATTAAAGGCATGCCCCACTGCTGCCCGGCCTGATTTGAATTCCTAAGACATGCTAAGTAGTAATGCATTGAGTAGACAGATGGACTGAGATTATGTATTAGCACAAATTTTCTTTCTTAGAAAATGTTTGACTAAAATCACCATGTATCACATGATAATCATTATAAAATAACATCAACAAGGGGAATTTCAGGTAATATGCAAGTCCATGAAGAAAACAATTTCATTAATAATGAATATTTATATTAATTGATTGAATAGTTCCTTAGTCATTCCACAGTATATGGAGCTCCTTCCATGAAAACAAAGACTAGGCTGAAAGCAAATCTCGGGAAAATAGCATAAGCAGAAAGAGGCCACCCTGCTTATGAAATGCACTAGATGCAAATTCACAGATTAAAAAAAAATTATGCCTGTGTTAAAAGTAACAATGAATTAGTTTGAGCAGAAGCCAATAGTTTGACCTCAACAGACAGAGTCATAGATTTTAAATTAATTGTGTGTATGTATATGTGCACACATGTGCCCATGCACCTCCAGTCATCAGGCTTAGAAACAAATGTTTTTATCCTCTGAGCCACCTTTGTAGGCCAAGTCATAAATTTCTAAGACCAAATGGAAAAAGAGAAAATATTATCAAGTTAGTGGTTTCAGCATTGTTGGTCAACAATAGGACAGCTCACAGTTTTCAGTAAATTGAATGAGAGCAATTTATGACAAATATAGAAAATAAAACTGGGAATGCTTCAACCATTTACTAAGAATGAGACATCCATGGGCTACTCAGTCTAGTTGCTGTAAGGGCTAGAAGTAACAATGCATCTTACTTTTGTTTCTTTTCTGTTTTCTCAACTCATTTATTGGCTATATTTCCTATAAATACTATCTATATGATTTAACTCTACATGAAAGCTGCATTGTCTTGTGGTAGTGTGTCCTAGCAAATGCATTCTTCTGCGTCTCCATACATACCTTCTCTTACCTGGTCCTGTTTCTTTTCTCTATCTCTTTCTTTTTTCCCCCTACTTATCTTTTTTGTGTTGTTCCTTTTCCTTCCTTACTATATTTTCTTTTGTTTGAGATCCTCTTGCCCCAACACCCAAGTGTGGGGATTATAGTTATGCACCATGATGCTGGGCTATTGCTTGCCATTTTTTAGTTTGTGTTCACCATTGAAGTGGTCCTAAGGCAAGACTTTATCCCAGGAAGCAGAACACAGCCTTGGCTTACAGATGATGCAACTTGACACTATAGAGCCCACCTTTCTTATTACAGTCTGAACAAAGACATGTAGTTCACACATTTTCTTACCACTGCAGATTAATATACTCTCAACAAAAATATTCAAAACATTATAAATTCCTAGATTCTTAGATCTTAATAGCCATCATAAGCATGGCAGACAGAAGATGAGACAGCTTATGCTACCACTGCCCATTTTCCAGGCTATCTCTATAGCACTTTACACTCACAACAAACAGAGATGAGAAGGCACAGGTGAGATTCCTCAGGTACAAACATTTTATCCAACACAGCTTAGAGCCTGAAACACTAGAATCATAATAGATCACTATAAGGAATAGTAGATCTCTTGTGGGCACAAAGACCCTGGCATTCCTTATGCCCATTTCTTGTATTTTAGATTCTTTAAAGCATTGAAATTTCCACAGAGTGCTCAGCAATCCTGTCAGTGACTGACAGCCTCAACATCCAGGTCTAATGGATAGTTAAGTTCTTGACATAATTCTTGACAAAGAAAACCATATTTCAGAATATCTTTTTTTCTATGGGTGGAATTAGGAATTTTGCTGCTCAAGGTCTGGCAATTTGTTTTGAGTATAAAGGCCTCTGGCTCCAAGAGTCCAGTTTGCTGCTCCCCCATGGCACCTCTATCACTGTTGCAGGGCACAGAGCATGATTCCAACCAACTCCTGGTTGGTTCTCTAACTCCTTGAGCAAGAGTAGGAAGCAGTTCAATTCCGGCTGTTTTGCTGCTTGTTACCTAACAAAAGAAGCATCTCTGTTGGCTGACAATGACAGTCAAGTGTCTGCATGATCAGCCAGAGAGCACCAGATTTAGTGTCAACTTAGGCAGTACCTGAGGTTGTCATGGCATGATGGATGGTGTGGTTTCTTGTTTTGGAAGCTAACCCTAGATTCAAGTTAGACTTATTCTTATCCACTCCCCAATGGACCTCTCTCTCTCTCTCTCTCTCTCTCTCTCTCTCTCTCTCTCTCTGTTTGTGTGTGTGTGTGTGTGTGTGTGTGTGTGTGTGTGTGTGCGTGTGTGTGTGTTGGCAACTTCATTTTCTTTTTAAAAAGGAATATCTATATCTAGATATTTTTTAATTGTAATTTTAGGTACTAAAAGGAGGAGACCAGAGCCTAGAGGAAAGGACAATGGGAGACAAAGAGCTGCACTCATTTACAAAAGAAATGGTTATTGCATTGGAGGAAATTAAAGAGAAGATTGTTGTGAACCATTGTTAAAGAGTGGAATTGAACAAAAAGCAATTCAATAACTCCTGTGACAGCAACAAATGGACAGCAGATTTGGTGCACAGAGACACCTAACATCTCATTTGGTTACCATGACATTAAAAATACTGGACTGTAAGGGATAATTCAAAGTGAGAATGCTTAGTCAGAAGATTTGCATGCAGACATAGTGCTGCTTATTTTTTCTTGAATATTTCTGTCATATTTCAAAGAAAGCTATATTTATCAAAAATATCTAATTTATAAAGGCTTTGTCAAATGCATTTGTAATGAGAAGGTACCTTCAGTTATAAACATTCCCAACAAGGGCCTGTGAAGCCCTTTCAGAAAGTGTTGGATTGGGTTCATTTCCAGTTACCATTGCAGTTTTTAAATTCAGATAAAGTGGCTAATCAATGCTGCTGTTTCATGACTCATCTCTCATCCAAAAGAACTGTAACAAGCAGTAAGGATGTCATTAGGCAAATACAGCAGACTATTCAGAATGCTAGCATGCCTAGTGTCTCTCTCTGCAGCTATGTGGATTTTGCCTCTGTTATCATCGGGAGTAGAGTTCCACCTACGGCCCAAGACATATAAAACCAAACACGTCTCAAGCACTATAACATGCCAGTGTCCTCTCAGCCACTCTACAAAATGAACACTATCATTATTGCTGGCTTACAAACAAGAACATAAAGACATAGGTTGATCAAGTGATTTGCTGCAGGCCCTACACCTTGTCTTTGATTCCAAAGGTCTCCTGAGTTTCATTATATTTCTCATACCACAGAGCCCTGACATAGTTTCTGTTATGTTTTATATCTGCAGTGTTTCTCAGAGTCCCATTTGCTAAAGGCCTCATCATCAGGCATGCACTCTGTGGTGAGGTGGTAGAACTTTTAAGAGATGAGGCTTAGTGGGAGGAAATGCGATCATTTGGGTACAAAAACAATGCCACCACACAAACATTTGCTGAAAGCTCTGAAGCTTTGAGCCAGAAGAAACCTTTTCTTCCTATAAGTTGATTATCTCAAGCATTTTGTCACAGTGAAAGCAAGCTGAGTTCTCCAGCCCCGTACCTAGTCTCCGTTTCTATTGGTCACTGTCAACATTTTATTCTCTCCATGGAAGTCAGAAGAGATCTCTTACAATGTAAACAAGATCCTTTAATTTCCTTGCTTAAAATCAGATGGTGGCATCTCATTTCACAGAGGATAAAATTTCATGTATTTGTCGCTGTGACTGTAATAAAAAGTCTCACAGGGTTTGGCCCTTTTTAGGTTCATGGCTTCATGTTCAAATGTCTCTGAGCATAAATACTCAGACTCTTGCACCTTGTTGTCCTTCATCATATAATATAACATGTTTCACAGTAATGTTCAAAAACAAGACACTGACAAGTGGGCTGTTCTCACTATAGGTTGCAGATGGAAATTGGAAAGTCTTACTCAGTATGTGGGTCAGCTTTTGCAATGACTCTTCTTATGACAGTCCATCTCCAGTAAGCCAATAGAAGGCTCCTCATCACTTTCCAGAACACCACCCCAGGTATTTCCTCCTGCTTCAGAGCTTCATTTACTTTAGATATAGAATATATATTCTGAGCAATCTACATTTCTACTCACACCATTTAATCCATACTCAGGCATTGTGGTGGTGATGGTAGAGAATCTGTCCACTTGACTCTTTTTTTTTTCAACTTCTAAACTCACTACTTTGCCATTTCAAGTACCACTAAGTCTCAGGATGGATTCCCTACAAGTAAAACCACTTTGCTTATTTATTTATTTTAAGAAAGAAAAGCTAACGTTTTATATGTCTTGATTCAAGTTAAGCCATAATGATCAAAACAATGTCACTAAATTACACAGCTCTACCCTCCCCTCAGAACTCATAACCCTGTGGAAAATGAGTGTAAGAACAAGAGGGGAATTGAGGACACCAAGAAAGCAAGGCGCTCTAAATCAACAGGATGGATACACATATGAACTTACTTACAGAGACTTAGGTAGCATGCGCAGGGCCTGCATGGGTCTGTTCTAGGTCCTCTGTGTATCTATTATGGCTTCCAGCTTAGTGTTTTTATGGGATTCCTGAGTGTGCCAAAGAGTGGGTCTTTGTTTCTTGTGCCTTCTCTAGGACTCTTTTGCTTCTGTTTGTTTATTGTTTCCTATTCTAATGTGTTACTTTTTGCTTAATATTCTATTCTATTCTATTATTATTATTCCTTAGAAGCCCATTTATTTTTAATGAGAGAGAAAAGGGTGTGGGTCATGATGAGAGGGGAGATGGGGCGGAACTGAGAGGAGCAGAGGGAAAGGAAACTATAACCAGGATATATTATGTGAGAAAAAAATCTATTTTCAATAAAAGGAAACTAAAGCCAGGGCTCTAGACCAATAGAACAGAATGAAAAGCATAGCTGTAAGCCTAAACATATATAGCTAACTTATCTTCAACAGTGACTCTATGAAGGCATGACTAGGTGGCCTGTCTTCTTTTTCATTAATTTAAAATTCATGTATCTTATTTTATGTGTATGACTGTTCTCCTGCATGTAAATATTATATGTATATATACCACCAGTGTGCCTAGTACCCAGGAAGATTAGACAGGGGAGTCTGAGTCCCTGAATCTAAAGGCACAGATGGTTGTGAACCACCATGTGGGTGCTGGGGACCAAACCTGAGTCCTCTGCAAGAGCAACAAATGTTCTTAACTGCTAAATCATCATTCCTGCCTTAAGAATATTTTCTTTGATAAATGGTTCTAGGGAAACAATATCCCTACACACAAAAAAGTTACTACTCCTTTATTTGATGTCATTCACCAAAATTAACTCACACTACATAAACGACTTCAAGGTAAAACTCAAATCAAAACATTCTTCTAGAGTGGAAGAAAACCAGTGGCATTGGTTTAGGGAAAGATCTTTTAGCTTCCACTGCAGAATTTTGGGCTACAAAGGCAAAAATAAGTACATAAAAATAATATCAGACTAACAGGAAACAGGACAAAAGGAGTTAACTGCAGACAAATAGGGTATGAAACCATGGTAACCAGGGGTGGTGGCATATGTGGAAATAGGGCTACATGTAAAGAGTACAGAGCACAAGAGAATCAAAGAGTTAATGTACAATGTTAGCTGGAGTTAACAATATTGTGTTATGGAGTTTTGTTACTGCTTTACTGGGCAAGTGTATCTCATGTGCCCTTGCCATCAAATAGCATGGGAGACCGTGTGATGACAGGTAAGTCAGAGTCTGTGATTAGTGCCCTGTTTGCCCCCTGTGAATGCACACATGAGCCTGTGCTCTGCACCTCAAACATGCAACAAAAGGATGTGGAAATCCCTGAAACAGATGTAACTGTCATTCCACTTAGACTTTCACATATTCTAGCCTATTTTTTAAAATATGTGCATGGCCCTTGAGTGGATAATGCAAGCTTCTGTCTGTTTTCATGTTCTACCTAGTCCTCAGGTTTTCTGACAGGATCTTTTCTGCTTCAAGCCCAGATTCCTTCATCCCCTGCTAAATATAGAGCCCTTCTCAGCTTTATGGCAAGTTTCAGGAATCATGTCATCCTGGGAGAATTCTTTAAGTGGACCCCAATATATTTTCTTTAAACTTCTTTGCATCAGTCATATTTAGCTATGGATCAATTCAAACCAGCATTCTGCAAACTAAGACAACAGTGCTTTGCTATTCATCTTGAGCTTCTGGCATTCTCAGGTGGATCTTTTACTGACTTCCCTTGAGTCCTGCATATAACAGCATACAGTTGTAATGGTGGTGGGCCGGAAGGGGTGAAATAACTTCATGTACTGCTGGGGCAGTATGTACTGACCTTGGCTAGCTTTCCAGATTGCCTTCACACAGCCCCTGAACCTCCAATTGGTTAGAATGTTTCTCCACTAATCCTTTCTCTTTTCATTTCACCTCTCCTTACTTGTCTTAGGGTTTCAATTGCTATGATGGAACCATGATGAAAAAGCAAGTTGGGGAGGAAAGGATTTATTTGGCTTAAACTTCAACATTGCTCTTCATCATTGAAGGAAATCAGGAAAGGAACCCAAACAGGGCAGGATTCCAGAGGCAGAAGCTGATGTAGAAGCCATGAAGGGGAGCTGCCTACTCGCTTACTTCCTCTCACTTGCTCAGCCCACCTTCTTATAGAACCCAGAAGCAGCAGCCCAGGGATGGCATCACCCACCATCATCTGGGCCCTTTCTCACTAAATGAGAAAATGCCTTGCAAATGAATCTCAAGGTGGCATTTCCTCAGCTGAGGCTCCTTACTCTGATGACTCTAATTTGTGTCAAGCTGACATATAAAACCATGCAACACATTACCCTTTTCTCTCTCTCTCTCTCTTTTTTTTTTGTTAAATAAAGGTCTTGTTTGTTGTGTAGGTTGACATGGAGTTCTTCCTGACTGTTCAAATGTATACCACCATGTCCAGTTTTGGGGGCTTTTCTTAAGTAATTAACTATCTAAAATAAAATAATCAGAGGTAATTAAATCTGATGATGTGATCTCAGAGTGACAAAGCACCATGCCCTTTACATTCTCTTGCTCAAAACAATTCACATTGTAAGTCTGAATTCAATGAAAGGAGTATGTCACTTCCTGGTCTCATCAAAGAGGTGACCATGCTGGACCAGGAAGCATTTGCAGCTATGGTTTTACAATTCACTTCCTTTATTAAATTTTATTATTTTTGGTCAAATAGTTTACTTCTGTTGAAGTCCCAGGAACCAACTCCAAAATGTACTGAATTTTATGGACCATGAACAGTTCAAGTTGAAATATTTTAGTCACTTTGGCATAACTAGCCAATAGATAGCCATTACCTCAGTCCCTTCTCTCAAATTTGGATGCAGGATGTTTGGCCAGAACTGTTAAAATTACCTACCACTGGGACAAATGTCAGACCTGTATTATTTCAGGTCAAGAGACAAATTGAAACTCAAACTAGCTTACACTAGCGAATGAAACCTGCAGCCCTTGCAAACTGGCATCAGGTATAGGCTCTGTTATGTCAATGACAAACACATTTCCTTTTATTTTACTTTTCTTTCTCTGTGTCACTGACTTCATTCAAGAAACCTAGATTGATGTCAGCATCTCTCTGAGGCACCTGTATACGCATATGAAAGCCCAGCAAGAGACATTTGTGTTATAGACCTCACATTATCATAGTATGCTTAGGGAAGAAGAGATGGCTCGGTTGGTAAAATAGTGGCCATACAAGCATGAGGACCTGAGGGCAGGTTCCCTAGGACCTTTGTAAAAGCCCACATCCATAATCCCGGCTCTAGTGAGCAGTGGTGGAAGACAAGTGGAGACAAGGCAGGCAGAACCCTGTAGTTCATTGGACCAGATGGTGCAGCTGAATTAATGATGAGCTTAGGTCTAGCGAGACACTTTGTCTCAAAGAATAAGGTAGAAAGTGATTGAAGGTGCCACTCACTGATTAAGAGACACAGATGAAGAGACATGCAGGGTGATGTTGAGTGGAAGGTATGCACCATGCTCTGGAAATCCTCATTTGTTCATCTATCCAAAACCTCTCCAAACACTGTTTCTCTGAGGTTTCTAACCATGTTGGTTAAAACCATGGGTCCTTGGGTGTAATCTTTTTTTTTTATTATGTGTTTTAATTTTATACATCAGCCATGGGTTCCCCTGTACTCCCCCCTCCCGCCCCCACCCCTACCCTCCCCCCAGCACCTCCCGTCCATGTCCATTCCCATGTCCTGCAGAACCAAGACACGCCTGGGGATTCATTTAAACCTGGTGGATTCAGTACAAGCAGGTCCTGTCACCTCCAGCCAGGCTGAGCATGTGTCCCTACATAAGCCCAAGGTTCCAAATAGCCAGCTCATGCACTAAGGACAGGTCCAGATCCCACATCCCTGTTTGGGATGCCTCCCAAACAGATCAAGCTATTCAATTGTCTCACTTATCCAGAGGGCCAGATCCAGCTAAGGGCTCCACAGCCATTGGTTCATAATTCATGTGCTTTCTTTCGATTAGCTATTTGTCCCTGTGCTTTTTGCAATCTTGGATTCAACAATTCACGCTGTTGCAGTCTCTCCTCTTTCTCAACAGTTGGATACCTGGAGCTCCACCTGGGGCCTGGCTGAGGATCTCTGCATCCACTTCCATCAGTTATTGGATGAGAGTTCCAAGACAGCTGTTAGGGTATTTAGTCATCTGATCACTAGACTAGGTCAGATCAGGCTTTCTCTCGACCATTGCCAGCAGTCTACAGAGGATATATCATTGTGGATTTCTAGGGACTTCTCGAGCACTCTGTCTATTCCTGTTCTCATGTGGTCTTCATTTATCATGGTCTGTTATTCCTCGTTCTCCCTTTCTGTTCTTGATCCAGCTGGGATATCCTACTCCCCTAAGCTTTCTTTCCCTCAAATCTTGCCCTTCATTACTCCCACTGTCGTCCAGGTTGTTCATGTAGATCTCATCCAATTCTCTGTCATTGGGTGATCCCTGGGTCTTTCCTAGGGTCCCGATTTCTAGGTAGCCTCCCTGGAGTTGTGTAGCAGTCTAGTCATCTTTGTTGTACATCTAATATCCTCCTATGAGTGAGTACATACCATGTTTGTCCTTCTGAGTCTGGGTTACCTCACTGAGGATGATATTTTCTAGTTCCATCCATTTGCATGCAAACCTCATGATGTCATTGTTTTTCTCTGCTGAGTAGTACTCCATTGTGTATATGTACCATATTTTCTTTATCCATTCTTCAGTTGAAGGGCATCTAGGTTGTTTCCAGGTTCTAGATATTACAAACAAAGCTGATATAAATATAGATGAGCATGTGCCCTTGTGGTATGATTGAGCATTCCTTGGGTATATGCCCAAGAGTGCTATAGCTGGGTCTTGGGAGAGATGGATTCCCAATTTTCTAAGGAAGCGCCATATTGATTTCCAAAGTGGCTGTACAAGCTTGCATTCCAACCAGCAGTGGAGGAGAGTTCCCCTTGCTCCACATCCTCTCCAGCATAAGCTGTCTTCTGTGTTTTTGATCTTAGACATTCTGACAGGTGTAAGGTGGTATCTCAGAGTCATTTTGATTTGCATTTCCCGGATAATTAGAGATGTTGAGCAATTCCTTAAATATCTTTCAGCCATTTGAACTTCCTCTGTTGAGAATATCAGGTTCAGAGTAGCTGGATTTATGTTGAGGTCTTTGATCCACTTGGACTTAAGTTTTATGCACACTGACAGATATGGATCTATTTGCAGGCTTCTACTTGTTGACCTCCAGTCAGCACCATTTGTTGAAGATGCTTTTTTTTTTTTCCATTGTACATTTTTGGCTTCTTTGTCAAAAATTATATGTTCATAGGTGTGAGGGTTAATGTCAGGGTCTTCAGTTCGATTCCATTGGTCCACATGTCAGTTTTTATGCCAGTATCAAGCTGTTTTATTACAGTAGCTCTATAGTAGAGCTTGAGGTCGGGGATTGTGATGCCTCCAGAAGTTGTTTCATTGTACAGGATTCTTTTGGCTATCCTGGGTTTTTTGTTTTTCCATATGAAGTTGAGTATTATTCTTTCCAGATCTGTGAAGAATTGTGTTGGTAATTTGATGGGGATTGCATTGAATCTGTAGATTTCTTTTGGTAAGATCGCCATTTTTACTATGTTAATCCTGCCTATCTAGGAGCATGGGAGATCTTTCCATTTTCTGACATCTTCTTCAATTTCTTTTTTCAGGGACTTAAAGTTCTTGTCATATAGGTCCTTCACATGCTTAGTTAGCGTAACCCCAAGGTACTTTATATCATTTGTGGCTATTGTAAAGGGTGATGAATCTCTGATTTCCTTCTCAGCCTGTTTGTCTACTGTATATAGGAGGGCTACTGATTTTTTTTGAGTTGATCTTGTATCTTGCTATGTTGCTGAAGGTTTTTATTAGCTGTATCAGTTCCTTGGTTGAATTTTTGGGGTCACCCATGTATACTATCATGTCATCTGCAAATAGGGAGAGCTTGACTTCTTCCTTTCCAATTTGTATCCCCTTAATCTTTTTATGTTGTCTTATAGCTCTGGCTAGAACTTCAAGTACTATATTGTATAAGTAGGGGGAGAGGGGATAGCCTTGCCTTGTTCCTGATTTTAGTGGTATTGCTTTGAGTTTCTCTCCATTTAATTTGATGTTGGCTGTTGGCTTGCTGCAGATTGCCTTTATTATGTTTAGGTATGTACCCTGTATTCCTGATTGCTCCAAGTCCTTTATCATGAATGGGTGTTGGATTTTGTCAAATTCCTTTTCTGTATCTAGTGAGATGATCATGTGATTTTTTCTTTGAGTTCGATTATATGGTGTATTACATTGACAGACTTTTGTATGTTGAACCACCCTTGCATCCCTGGGATGAAGCCTACTTGATCATGGTGGATAATTGTTTTGATGTGTTCTTGGAGTCTTTTCGCGAGAATTTTATTGAGTATTTTTGCATCAAAGTTTATGAGGGAGATCGGTCTGTAGTTCTCTTTCTTTGTTGCATCTTTGTTTGGTTTAGGAATCAGGGTAATTGTAGCCTCGTAGAAGGAGTTTGGTAATATACTTTCTGCTTCAATTGTGTGGAACAATTTAAAGAGTATTGGTATTAAGTCTTCTTTGAAGATAAGGTAGAATTCTGCAATGAAACCATCTGGTCAAGGGCTTTTTTTGGTTGGGAGACTTTTAATGACTGATTCTATTTCCTTAGGGGTTATTGGACTATTTAAATAGTTTATCTGGTCTTGATTTAACTTAGGTATGTGGTGCCTATCCAGAAAATTATCCATTTCTTTTAGATTTTCCAGTTTTGTGGAGTAGAGGTTTTTGACGTATGACCTGATGATTCTCTGGATTTCCTCACTGTCTGTTGTTATGTCCCCCTTTTCATTTCTGATTTTGTTAATTTGGATGCTCTCTCTCTCTGTCTTTTGGTTAGTTTGTATAAGGGCTTGTCTACCTTGTTGATCTTCTCAAAGAACCAGCTCTTTGTTTCATTAATCCTTTGAATTGTTCTCTTTATTCCTATTTTATTGATTTCAGCTCTCAATTTGATAATTTCCTGGCATCTGTTCCTCCTGGGAGACTTTACTTCTTCCTGTTCAAGGGCTTTCAGGTGTGCTGTCAAGTCACTATTGTAAGATTTCTCCAGCTTCTTTATGTGGGCATTTAGTGCTATGAATTTCCCTCTTAGCACTGCTTTCATAGTGTCTCATATATTGGGGTATGTGGTGTATTCATTTTCAATGATCTCTAGGAAGTCTTTAATTTCTTTCTTCATTTCTTCCTTAACCCATTGGTGATTCAGTTGAGCATTATTCAGTTTCCATGAGATTGTAGGATTTCTGTAGTTTTTTTCTGTTGTTGAAATCTAACTTTAAACCATGGTGGTCTGATAGAACACAGGAGGTTATTCCAATTATTTTGTATCTGTTGAGATTTGCTTTGTGGCTGAGTATGTGGTTGATTTTAGAGAAGATTCCATGGGGTGCTGAGAAGAAGATATATTCTTTTTTGTTTGGGTGGAATCTTCTGTAGATATCGATTAAGTCCCCATTTGAGTCATAACATCAGATAAGTGCATTATGTCTCTGTTAAGATTCAATTTGGCTGATCAGTCCAAAGCTGAAAGTGGGGTGTTGAAGTCTCCCACTATTAATGTGTGGGGGTTTATATGTGATTTAAGATTTAGTAATGTTTCTTTTACATATGTGGGTGCCCTTGTGTTTGGGGCATAAATGTTCAGAATTGAGACTTCATCTTGGTGGATCTTTCCTGCGATGAGTATGTAATGTTCTTCATTATCTCTTTTGATTGATTTTAGTTTGAAGTCTATTTTGCTGGGTATTAGGATGGCTACACCAGCTTACTTCTTAAGGCCATTTGATTGGAAAGTCTTTTTCCAGCCTTTTATTCTTAGGAGGTGTCTGTCTTTGAATTTGAGGTGTGTTTCTTGTATGCAGCAGAAAGATGGGTCCTGTTTTCGTATCCATTCTGGTAGTCTGTGTCTTTTTATAGGTGAATTAAGTCCATTGATATTAAGGGATATTAATGTCCAGTGATTGTTTGTTCCTGTTGTTATTTTTATTTTTTTGGTGGTAGTGTGTGTGTACTTCTCTTCTTTGGGGTTTACTGCTGTGGTGTTATCTATTGCCTGTGTTTTCATGGGTTTATCTGCCTTCCTTAGGTTGGAATTTTCCTTCTAGTGCTTTCTGTAGGGCTGGGTTTGTGTTTAAGTATTGTTTAAATCTGGTTTTGTCTTGGAAGGTCTTGTTCACTCCATCTATGATGATTGAAAATTTTGCTGGGTATATTAGTCTAGGTTGGCATCCATGGTCTCTTAGTGTCTGCATTATATCTGCCCAGGTCCTTCTGGCTTTCAAAGTCTCCATTGAGAAATCGGGTGTTATTCTGGTGGGTTTGCCTTCATAAGTCACTTGGCCTTTTTCCTTTGCTGCCCTTAATATTCTTTCTTTATTCTGTATGTTTAGTTGTTTAAATATTATGCAGCAAGGGGACTTTTTTGGGGGTGTCTAGTCTGTTTGGTGTTCTATAGGCTTCTTGTATCTTCATAGGCATTTCCTTCATTATGTTGGGAAAGTTTTCTTCTATGATCTTGCTAAATATATTTTCTGTGCCTTTGAGTTGGTATTCTTCTCCTTCCTCTATCCCTGTTATTCGTAGGTTTGGTCTTTTCATGATGTCCCAAATTTCTTGGACATTTTGGGTCATGACTTTGTTGGTTTTAGTGTTTTCTTTGGCTGATGAATCTATTTCTTCTAATGTATCTTCAACACCAGAGATCCTTTCTTCCATCTCTTGCATTCTGTTGGTTATACTTGCCTCTGAAGTTCCTGTTTGTTTACTCAGATTTTCTATTTCCAGCATTCCTTCTGCTAGTGTCTTCTTCATTTTTTCTATTTCCCTCTTCAGGTCTTGGACTGTCTCCCTTGCTTTTTCATGATTTTCTTTCAAGGACTTATTGTTTTCTTCTGCTTTAATTGTCCTTTCCTCTAGTTTTTTTTATAGCATTCTTCCCATTTTTTGTTTGTCTGTTCCTCTACTTTGTTTTTGATTTCTTCTATATTAGGCTGTAGCCTTTATATGATGTTACTTGTAAGGTTGTTTGCTTCTTCCTCTTCCATTCCATGATGTTCAGGCCTAGCTGATGGAGAAGTGCTAGGTTTTCGTGCTGTTGCATTGCTTTTTATTTTGTTGTATGTATTTCTGCCTTGACGTCTGCCCATCTCCTCGTGGGTTCGATCTTGGTCTTTTCAGTGTATGTGGTCCAGAGAGAGCTGACAGATTTAGGGAGCCTCTCTCTGGTCCAGATGGAAGCTCTGGGCCAGATGGGAGCACTGGTCCAGATGAGAGTGCTGGCCAGATAGGAGCTGGGGGGCTGGACTCTGGGTCTTGGGAAGTCCCTCGGTTCTTATTTTGTCCAGATGGGAGCTCCTCTTGTCCAGATGGGAGTTCCTCTGGTCTCTGTTCCAGATGGGAGTTCTAGGGCAGGATGGAAGCTGGGGGCTGGTCTCTGATTCTCAGGAAGAGCCTGGGATCTCTTCCATATGGGTATGGGGGCAGGGTGTAGAGACTGCAGGGTCTGCCTGCAGTCTTGGAAAAGGGGCGCCTTCCTGCAGGGCCTGCAGATTGGCCAGAAACTGGGGCCAAGCTTGTCAGGTCCTCCGGGGATGGCCTGTGTCCAGTGGTGGGACACATGGGGCAGTTCCCTCTCTGGCTATAACCCCAGGCACTCACCTCTGGTCCAGATGGGATTTCCTTGGAGGATGGGAGCTGGGGGTTGGTCTCTGAGTCTCAGGAAGTGGCTGGGGTCTCTGGCAGGTGGGTGTGGGGGCAGGGTGTGGAGACTGATTTGTCTGCCTGCAGTCTTGGAAAAGGGGAGACTTCCTGCATGGCCTGCAGATTGGCCGGAAACTGGGGCCAAGTTGGTCAGGTCCTCCTGGTTGCCTCTCTTGCTATAACCCCTTGGGTGTAATCTTAACTTTAGTTCCTGGACCTTCTATAGAAGTTGAGAGGTGAGGTAAAAGTTCCAGCTCTCACTTGTGCACAGTCCTTTCTGTTGACCAGCCTACATCTGATGCTTCCTGAGGGCTTCAGTTGATCACATCCCAAAAGACACTATTGGTGGAGACTCCAGGGATTTTAGGATTTGTGTTCTAGGAGAGGAGACAAACACCAAATATATATTTTACAATTTTAGAAGACTCTAGAACCAGTGAACAAGTGAAACTCATGTTTTACTTGGCCAAATCTTATGTGTTTAAAGTGCACTAAACCAACTTTTAAAATGGTTTTAAAACATTCATTTGTTTAACCACAAAATGTGACAGCACAGAGTGTACAACTGCCCTGATGTGGGAAATGCTGCTCACTGCTGAAGGATTTCACCCCTTCTGAGTCCATCAGAAACCCTCTCTAGTCAGTCTGTTAACACCTGTCTGGACCCTTGATTCCTTGAATTAGTATGGGTAATAAAAACTGCAGAGATAATCAGAAAAGCAAAGAACTCAAGGCCATGGCTTCTCAGTACTTAGAACAAAATTGAAATTACCAGGTATTACAGTCATTTTGCATTCAAACATAATTGTAGGTGACCTAAATCATCACAACAGGTGGCCACTGAACTAAAAGGCTTCCAGACTTGAAGCTGCTTCATGGGGTGCAGCCCCACCTCCTCTGCCTAGGGTATGGGGAGGCTGAACCAGATACCTGGATTTCTACCCAAATTGTGGCAGCTTTAGCGCTAGTCTGTTGATGTTGTTGCCTTGATTCCCCAGCGTTGAAAAATAAAGTAATAATGATGAAAATGGATAAACAAGATGGCACATGTTTTGAATAATCATCTTCCTAACAAATACTACCCACATGTACTGGGGATACTGATGATTAAAAGGGAGAATTATTCTCACTCTTTTCTTCTACTATGTTGTTTTTGAAGTTAAAAATAAATATAACCATTTTAAGTATTTGGAAAATACAGGCAAATGCAAACAAGGAAAACAAAAGAAGGCAAATTGACAGCCCCCACTCTCCTATAATTCCAACACAAAAGCAAACTTTGATTTATAGTTCTTCCTTAAATGATAGCCCTCTTCCATTATTGACCCATTTCTTTGTTATTCCCTACAACAAACCAAAACCAAAACCAAACCAAACTAAGAAACAAACAAAAAATAACCTACAGAAGGCTTGTCCCTTCTGTGTGAAAGTCCTCTGTCACATTCCCTCATAGGACTAGCCACATCAGGACCTGTTGGGGCTCAAGTCAGAGATAAACACTGACTCTAAATCTGTTGACTAACCCTCAAACAAAATTTCCTGCTCTCTCTGGTTCCTCTGACACTGCCATCCTCCACTTCTTCACCCATATAGTTGCCCCCTCCATATCTTGTCATAGTTGTTTGTCTTTCCCATATCTGGTCATCAAAACAGCCCAGGACTCACTCATTCCCTTTGTCAACTCATCTCCTTCATGGATGCAAATGATAAATTGGTTGCTCCAGCCAGGGCTGCCTCCCTGAATGCCAGTATCTGGTTTCCAGCTGGAAATCTTATTAGGCATACATAATACCATAATACCTTCAGCAAAGTCAAGCTTCTCCTCCATCCCATTCTTCCCATAATGGTTTTCATTTCAGCAAACAACAATCCATTCTTCCAGGGATCTAGACCTGAAACTGTAGCTTCCATCTCTCCCATTTTTCTCACACCTCCCAGTACAACCAATCCATCAGCAAATCACGTCAGCCTCACACATCATGTCTTCCAAATCTAGCCATTTCTCACAACTTCCTCTTCTACCAGTCTGCTTTTCATTGTCTCTTTTCTCTGTGTCATTGCAATGGCTTTCTGAAAGTCTCATGTTTTCCCTTTGCTTAGCTGTGATCTATAAACCAGAAAAAGTGATTGCAATACTTGCTTGTTTACAACTCCATTAGGCTCCAGGTTCTACTCCTCAGCCTTCTCTGCCAGGACTCTGGGCTAAATCCCTAATCTTGTCCCCATTGTTCCTTCCATTGCTTTTGGTGTTCCACCTGAAATGGCCAGCTTCCATTTGCTCTTCCATTGTTCCTCTTGTGGGGGAGACATAACTTTTCAGGGTTTTTTCCTCCCATTTTCTTTATATCTGTGCTCAAAAGAGTACTTCTTTGACTCACTTTCTTCTTTTGTGGTACTGGAAATGGAATTGAGGCCTTGCATATGTTAGGAAAGTGCTCCACAAGTGAGCTATATCCCAGCTCTCAGTTTTTTGAGATAAGGACTCATGATGCAGTTCAGGCTAGCATTGAGATTGTGATTCTCTTCCTAACTTCCAGTTTCTGGTGTTACTGGTAAGCTCACCAGATGCTCAGAGAAGTTATAATCCAGTAAAATAGTGAGTTTTTCATTTGTTTCTGTCTTCATTAATTTGCCAGCAATGCTTTGACTATACAGTCTTGCATATCTTTTGTAGACTTAAATTAATGATTTATTTTCAATGTGCTATTAAATTTTTTTTGTGTGTGTCTATTGAAAGTAGCAATCATTGATACAGAAAAATATTTGAGAAAATCCACTACTTCCTTAGAAAAGTTCTCAGCATGATAGGAATAGAGAAACATTTATCAACCTAATAAATAACATTAGCATCACCTCTAAGCTAACAGTGTACTTAGAAGCTGAAGACTAAATGATTTTCCTTATATCAGGAATGAGATTATACAACATTGTGGGGTTGGGTTACAATAAGACAAGATGGAAAGATGGGATGCATTAAAATTGGAAAGGAAGAGAATCTGCTGTGATTACTGATGACATGAAGATTTGCATGAGGAAGCCATTGTAAACCACAAAACAACACACACACACACACACACACACACACACACACCACCACCACCACCACCACCACCACCACCACCACCAAGAACACCACCACCAGCAACAACAACAACAAACAACCTAAACTTACAAATTTGCTTAGTAAGATTGCAAGATAAAAGAACAGTGTATAAATAACTGTTTTTATTTAACATTTTTATTTTATAATGAACTTAATTTTACATATCAGGCATGGATTACCCCATCCTCCCTCCTTCCACTCCCCTAGCCCTCTCCCCCGCCGCAATCCACCCCTCATTCCCACCTCCTCCAAGGCAAGGTCTCCCCTAGGGAGTCAGCCCAGCCTGGTAGACTCAGCCTAGGCAGGTCCAGTGTCTTCCTCCCTATAACAAGGCTGAGAAAAGAGTGCCAGTATAGGCCCCAGGCTCCAAAAAGCCAGCCCATGCACCGAGGACAGATTCCAGCTCCACTGCCTGGGTGTCTCCCAAACAGTTCAAGCTAATCAAACTGTCTCACTTATCCAGAGGGCCTGGTCCAGTTCCTCCTCAGCCATTGGTTCACAGTTCATTCATTTTCACTAGTTTGGCTATTTGTCCTTGTGCTTTTTCCAATCATGGTCTCAATATCTCTTACTCATACAAGCCCTCCTCTCTTTTACTGATTGGACTCCTGGAGCTCCACCTGGGACAAATAACAGTTTTATTTCTTTCAAAAAGGAGATATGTGTCAGACAGGTATGGTAAAAAGTACAGAAACTAGTGATGAATTCTAAAGATGGACACTGCCAATAACATTAAACTGCCTTGTACAATAGACATCTCACAGAAGATGTGAGGAAGCCCTGAAATTCTGGGATTGATCACACTCATACACTCATTATCAGATACCACTTCTTATGTAGTTTTGTAGTCACTGTGTTAAAAACCTTTTAAAAGTATTTACATATATTTATACTTCTGAAGTATGTTGGCCTGTTTTCTTTGCTTATGCTTTCCTTTTGGTAAAGCTAATGTCATAGCATGAGTAGATAATTGCTTTTTCTTTAATACTATGAATGATTTGTGTAAACTAGGTATTAGCTCTTCCTTAAAGTTTTAGTAGAATTCACCAGGTAGTCCATTTGAGTTTTCCATGTACAATGGTTTCTAAGAGGAAATGTAACTTCTCTGATAGTATAGGAGGGTGAGAAACCCTCCCTTCCAGCCAGGCTTGGTAACACACTCCCCTCAGAGTGGCCCACTTAGTCTAAGTTGCTGAGCTAATTGGCAGGAAGTAGTCAGTCCTTAGTGTCCATCCCTCACTACACTTACCTGCCACAGAACCTGTGCTGATAATGGTGCTCCAAACAGAGGTTTAAGTTTTGTTAATGTTCTCTAGTTATTTAAATTTTCTTTACTGTATTGATTTTATCTTCACCCTCTTTCCCTTCCTTGCTTGTTTTGGTATGCTTCCCTCCTTAATTTCTTTTTTATATTTAATATAAAAAGACATATTTTCTTTTTTTATTAAGAGATTTTCTATTCATTTTACATATCAACCTCAGATTCCCCTGTCCTCCCTTTTCCCATCATCTACCCTTCTCCCAAAACCACCCCCCATTCCCACCTCCTCCAAGGCAAGGTCTCCCATGGGGAGTCAGTAGAGCCTGGTACATTCAGTTGAGGCAGGTTCAAGCTCCTCCTTCCTGCACCAAGGCTGCACCAAAGTGTCTCATCATACGCACTAGGTTTTAAAAAGCTGGCTCATGCTCTAGGGACAGGTCCTGGTCCCACTGCCTGGGGCTCCTTAAACATTTTAAGCTAAACAACTGTCAAACTTATCCAGAGGACCTAGTCCAGTATCCTGGGGGTTCCTGAGCTGTTGGTCCACAGTTCATGTTGCTTCCATTAGTTTGGCTAGTTGTCTCTGTACTTTTTCCAGTCATGGTCTTGAGATCTCTTGCTTGTAGAATCCCTCCTCTCTCTCATGGATTGGACTCCTGGAACTCTGCCTGGGACCTGGCCATGGATCTCTGCATCTGCTTCCATCAGTTACTGGATGAGGGTTCTATGATGACAGTTAGGGTATTCAGCCATCAGATCACCAGAGTAAGTCAGCTCAGGCACCCTCTCGACCATTGCCAGTAGACTATGGTGGAGTCATCCTTGTGGATTGCTGGGGACCTCCAGAGTACTCTGCTTCTCCCTATTCCCATGTTGTCTTCATTTATCATAGTATCTCTTTCCTTGTTCTCCCACTCTGTTCCTGATCCAGCTGGGACCTCCTGCTCCCCTAAGCTCCCTTTCCCCCATCCCTTGTCCTCCATTACCCCTCTCACCCTCCAGTTTTTTCATGTAGATCTCATCATTTCTCCATTGCTGGGCTATCCTTGTGTCTTTCCTAGGATCCTCCTTACTAGCTAGCCTTCCTGGAGCTGTGGGCTGCAGTCTGGTTATCCTTTGCTTTACATCTAGTATCCACTTATGAGTGAGTACATACCTTGTTTGTCTTTCTGAGTCTGGGTTACCTCACTCAGGATGATGTTTTCTAGTTCTATCCATTTGCCTGCAAAGCTCATGATGTTGAACATCTAATTTTTGACAAAGAAGCCAAAACTGTACAATGGAAAAAAGAAAGCATCTTCAACAAATGGTGCTGGCATCACTGGATGTCAACATGTAGAAGATTGCAAATAGATCCATATCTGTCACCATGCATAAAACTTAAGTCCCAGTGGACCAAAGGCCTCAACATAAATCCAGTTACTCTGAACCTGATAGAAGAGAAAGTAGGAAGTAGTCTTGAATGCACTAGCACTGGAGACAACTTCCTAAATATAATACCAGTAGCACAGACACTAAGCACAACAATTAATAAATGGGACCTCTTGAAACTGAGAAGCTTTTGTAGGGCAAAGGACACAGTCAATAAGACAAAGCGACAGCTTACAGAATAGGAAAAGATCTTTACCAACCCCACATCTGACAGAGGGCTGATATCCAGAATATATAAAGAACTCAAGAAAGTAGACATCAAAATACCTAACAGTCCAATAAAAAAAAATGGGCTATAGAGCTAAACAGAGAGTTCTCAACAGAAGAAGCTCAAATGACTGAAAGACATTTAAGGAATTACTCAACATCCTTAGACATCAGGGAAATGCAAATCAAAACAACTCTGAGATACCATCTTATACCTGTCAGAATGGCTAAGATTAAACACTGAAGACAGCTTATGTTGGAGAGGATGAGGAGCAAGGGGAAGGAACACTCCTACACTGTAGGTGAGAACGCAAATTTGCACAGCCACTTTGGAAATCAATATGATGTTTTCTCAGAAAATTGGGAATCAATCTCCCTCAAAACCCAGCTATACACTCTTGGGCATATATCCAAGGAATGCTCAATCATTCCACAAGGACACATGCTCAACTATGTTCATAGCAGCATTGTTTGTAATAACCAGAACCTGGAAACAACATAGATGCCCTTCAACTGAAGAATGGATAAATAAAATGTGGTACATATACACAATGGTGTATTACCCTCCTTAATTTCTTAAGGTGCATATTGAAATAATCAGTTTCAGACATTTGTTGTTTACCTTTGTATTTGATATTAGAAATTTTTTGTAAGTATTGATTCACAGTGTTTCAAAGACTTATGAACAGCATACTTTCATTTTTGTCCAGCTTACAATACTTTGTCTTTCCATGTTTGTTTGTTTGTCTGTTTTTCTTTGATGCAAGGTCTATTTATAAATGTTAGATCCAAATAACTTTGAGATTTTTCAAAGACATTTCTGCCAGTTGTTTTTAGTTTAATTCCACTGTGGCTAAGGTTAAGGAAAATACTTTGTATGACTTCAATCTTTTCAAATACAATCTTTGCTTCTTGTAGTTTATTCTTATTCAATTCATTTTTAAGGTCTTTTCCACCTCTGCCTATTGTTCTGCACATATAGAAATCAGCTATATTATTTAGTATACTCAGTTCCAATTCTAACACTTATGCCACTTCAAACTGTTTGCAATTATTTTTTTTTCTTTGGTGCAAGTTTTATTTTTTCTGCTTGTTTGCATGTGTCAACTTTTCATTGGGATATTGGATATTGTGAATTTTACATTTTTGAGCTTTGAAAATTTTGCACTTTTTGTAACCATTCTATACTTAGCTCTCAACCAATGTCATACTTATTGAATATGGCTACTTACTCCTTAACCATGGAGATTTTTTTCTCTAAAGTGCATCATTAGGTGTTTAGTGTGTGAATGCCATATGAACACAAACTAAAAAGAATGCATCATCAGACAATACAATCTTATGCACACACACACACACACACACACACACACACACACACACACACATGTTTATTCATTGGCTAAAACATCACCAAATGACACACTGTTGTATGCAGACTCTTGAGGCCTTGCCTTTAGTACTATCTAGGTACAGTGCAGGGCTTAAACTAAGAAATAATGTTTTTTATTACAGTAAACTCTATTAACCCAGAGCTCCATGACATATGCATGAAGTGGTATAGTTGTTAAAAACAGGTGTTATTCTCTATGTTAGTTAAGTGTTGCTGCATGATGTTCCTATCTACCACAATCAGTCAGGTCTTTACCCAGCTTCACATGTATGGTATGATCACGACTCAAGAGGAATTCACTGATCTTAGGAACAGGAGACCTGGAGATTTCTCCCCTTTCCGGTGCTTTGTCCTGATAACTCAAATGACATTACATTTGCTGGTATCATCTCTGTCTTCTTCATTTGTGGATGCTGTTGGATGTCATCTGGATCCTTCATCCCTGCACTGTTGACTGAAAACACCCTCTGCAGGCAACCATTTGGCTTTCCTCACTTCCCCGTCCTTCCTAGCTCATTCCATTTGCCACCCAGAGTTTTGTATCTTCAACATGCTGCTTCACATGTTTTGTTCCATTTTCTTTCTTGCTCCCAGTAGGGATTCATTTCTTCTATCTGTTATTGCTCTTTGGGGATGTGTTGGTTAGATTTGTCAACTTGACATAATAGAGTCACTTGAGAAGTGGGAGCCTCAACTGAGGAACTTCCTCTGTCAGATTGGCCTGTGAGCAAATCAATGTAAGGAACTTCCTACATCAGATTGGCCTGTGAGCCAATCTATGTGGGCATTTTATAAACTGATTATTGGTGCAGCAGGGCCCAGCCCACTGTGGATGGTGCCACCCCTTGGCAGATGGTCCTGAGTGGGAATAGAAAGCAGGTTGAACAAGCCAAGGGGAGCAAGGCAGTAAGCCAAACCCATCCATGGCCTTTGCTTCAGTTCCTATCTCCAGATTCCTGCCTTGACTTTCTGCCCTGATTTTCCTTCATGATGACAACAAGCTATAAGGTGAAATAAACCTTTCTTCCTCAGGTTGCTTTTGGCTAGTGTTTTATCACAGCCACAGAGAGGCAGAGGAGAACAGTGGCAAATGCAAGTTTATTTGTTGCTAAATAGATATTTTATCTATGTTATTTTATTATAGTGAGATAATCCCAATGGATTAAGCTTCTATAAGGCCTGAGATTTCTTTCTTGCCCTGGCAAGTTTCTGTTTAATTTCTGTGAAAAATGTCTGTGACTCTTTATAAGAAAGCCAGTCACTCATCTGCAGAGTAGTAGGTATGTTAGTAAGGACAAAGAGCTTGCTACCTTTTCCGTGATGTGAAATCCACAAAACCCTGTACTCAGAAAAAAATCTAGTCACAGAAAACAATGAAATGTGCTTTTCCAGTGTTTTAATTCTCTCCCAAAGTTAAATGTTGTTATTTTATTTACATACAACTCAGATATTTACTACAAACTGCATGTTCCTTTCCCTAATTGTATTACATCCATTTATCTAGTTTCTTTGATTGGAATAGCACATTAATAGTTAGTATATTATCAGGACTTGTATATAACATATTTCCTGCTTAATATCAACCACCTACTAAATTCTGTAGGGATTTTTGTTAATCACAATTAAGTTTTCTCATTGTTTTCATGATATTGAGTAGGTCTAAATCTTGGGTTTGTATTTCAAAATCAGGTGTAATAATATTTTAGAAATGGGTGCAGATATTGTGGAACTTGTGTTTAAACTCTGAATAACTGATGTATTTATGTACAAGTCAGTAAACTCTTTCTAAGCCTCAGTTTTCTTATCTGTCATTAAGTAATGTTGCATAGATCATATTTAATATTAATTCCAGTTATGAAGTGAGCTGTGTGTGCTTAAAGGTCTTTTTCATATATTAGCAGTCCACAGAAAGGTTGAACAGGAAGCTTGGCTCATCGCTGCTGCATGATGACAAGGGAACATTTCCCTGATTCTCACATTTACATTTGCTTGCAGGGTGTTGTCTGTGAGTGATGCTCTAGTATGATGGAGGAGAAATTCTGCCTTCAGTGAAAGAAAATGAATCATAGACTTGTATGTTCATGTCCCATTTTTAGGTCACACTTTGTAGTAAGTAAATCTATTTGCAACTATCCTTGGGGAAGCCTGAGTACATTGTATGGTTTTTATGTTCAAATATTAACTTGTTAAACAGTGGCAACATTGATTTCTATCTTCTTTTGAATTGTTAAAATTGATAAATAAAGGCCATAATTTGTTTAACACCATGCAATAGTAGAAAATATTTACATGTGTTAAACAAAAGGTCTTTTCAGCCATTTGTTTCTGTATTTCTTTGTGACAAAAACATAAAAACATTTTACAAACTTTAAAACCTACATTATATGTTAGTGGTATCTGTAGTTACCTCATGTGCCTATAGTTACCCAACAGAATAACAAGAAGTATTTAATCTGTACAATAACATTGGCAACTCCATTTTCAAAATTCTTTCTAAGACAGGTTCATCCCAGCCTAGTTTCTCAAGTGCAGAGTACAGGCATGCTCCACTAGTCCTTGTTATTACCTTTTATTAATATCAACTGTGGTCATAAAACCTAAGTAGTGTGCTCTTCTAGTGATGTGCAAGTCTTACGTAGTCCTGCCATAAGCATTATAGCTGGTATGTAATATTCCAATTAGGGAGCAGAGACTGGCTCTTACAGTCCTACTTGCTGAGGCCATATTTTGAGTTTGTTTTCCCTTTCCTTCTACTTATGCACATACACATATGGTAGTCTTAGATAATGAGATTCTTTTCAGTTTAGGCTGCCTAAAGTTAGACATACGAACAAAACACCTCCACATGATTTTCTTCTTTTAGTGGTGCTTACACGGCTAGATGTGTTTTGATTTGCCTTTGTGTAGCAAATACTGTGTTATCTGGGCCAAAAACATTTCACCGTGAGACTTAGAGACTGTAAGCACAGCTGATTCACTTGAGTGTTTTGGGAAGCTGTGCAATTCTGATGACTGCCCATCAGGCACTGCCTCCCTTCATTGCATAAATGGGCTGAATTTCTCTCATATCCAACTTGATAAAAACAAAATTAAAAAAAGAAACAAATCAAACCCCCAGCTAAGATTCCCTGTCTTGCTGAAGCAATAAGTATACAAAGAAACCAAAAGTGAACAGGGGATCTGTCAGGGAAAGCTTGGGCCATTACTTTTACGTTGCTGTGACCAAGTGCTTGGTGTAAATTTCTAAGGAAAGAAAGGATCTCTCTTGGCTGACAGTTTCAGAGGGGATGGTTATGGATTTCTGGCTCTTTGTACTTGAGCAGAGAATCATAGTGTCAGGGTCATGCGGTAGACAGGACCAGGACAGGTCCAGCTGCCCAGTATAACTTCAAGCACATTCCTGTTCACCTTCCCGCAGTGAAGCTCATATCCTGAAGTCTCTCAGAACCTCTCACGGTAGCAAGCTTGGGACTAAGTATTCAAACATGAACCGGGGCGGGGGGTGTTTTCTCTTCAAAGCTAGACACTTTGTGTTGAGAGACTGCACAGAGCATTTTGAAGTTGAGTCAGTCCGCATCTACGTGCCCTTTGGTCAGAGTTTATCTTCTTTAATTGCAGCAGAAATTGTCCTTAACTCTGAAGAACTTTGTGACAGATAGCGTTCTGTTTTAGGAAAATAAGACACATTAGAAAATGTATGCCTTGATTAAGATATGATTGAAGGAGCCTGATGCTTGATTTAAATATGCATGAGGTTGGGGTGCAGGTCTGTGGTAAAATGCTTAGTAGTATGCACAAGACCCTGGATTCTGTTCCCCAGCACTACAAATGATAAAAACAACAACAGCAACAATAATAACAAGTTTGAACTTCACTTGTTGTGAAGTTGTGACTCTGATATGAAAAGGGGTGATTTAGCATAAGTTTGAGGATGGCTTTGGAAACCATTTTCTAAGTGTTTTATATGGTCCATTTGTGTAGGTTTATTTGCGACAATCAATAATTATTTAAGAAAATCACATTATTTTACACTTTTATTTTATTTTTATATGTGTGCATGCATGTGTGTGCATGCGTGTGTGTGTGTGTGTGTGTGTGTGTGTGTGTGTGTGTGTGTGTGTGTGGTGTGTGTGTGTGTGTGTGTGTGTGTATGTGTGTGTGTGTGTGTGTGTGTGTGTGGTGTGTGTGTGTGTGTGTGTGTGTGTGTGTGTGTGTGTGAGTGTGTGTGTGTGTGTGTGTGGTGTGTCTGCAGGTACATGTGAAGGCCCAAATAGGCATCAGGTCCCGGAGCTGGAGTTATAGGCAGCTGTGAACTGTCTGACATGTAACTGATAGGCATTCAACTCCACATCCAATTAGCTACTTGAACAAAAGAGGTAACTTGGAGTTGGGAGTGGAGGAAAGAAAGTAGTGAGCTAGAAGACCAGCATGGGTTCTTAACCACTGAGCACTCTTCACAGCCCTTATTTTATACCTTTAACACTTACATATTGTCATCAGTCCTATTTCATAGCCGAAGAAGACAGCATACAAGACAAATTACACATCTAGGAAAGAGGCCAGAGTGTTGAGCCACCCTGCATGAGGTAAAAGTCCACTGGATTTCACTCCAAGACACAGAATCTGTCATGAGCTCACCTTGCCATTGTGGTGTGCGGCCCTCTGACAGTCCAGGAACACCGAGGAACACGAGATATCCTCATGCGGAGGTGGTCATTCTCTTTCTGATTAGTGACCCATTGTCCTCCTGTAGATTCTGTTGACTGCACAAGAATGAAGTTCTCCCTAAGGAAGGCCACTTACTTTTCTTTCTGCATTCTCTTTCCAAAACTTTTTAAATTTGAGGCAATAATCTAACTCAGAGTTGCTACAGGTATGTCACATCTAATAATGAATGTTTTCCCCTATAAGCACCCTGGTGCACACAAGCCCCGCTGTGGGCACCACCTGGCTCTCCTACTGCCCTTTTCACAGTGCTCTGAGGAACTAGTTTGTGTGAGGAAAACAAACCTTGCATCAAGGAAGCATGAAAGCAGCCAAGTGCCCTTTAACAAGGTTGGAGTCTTTAATGTGCTAATCTGCTCTTTCTTTTCCAAAGGAGAAAGTTAGAGTGCAAGATGCCCAGAGAGACTCTTGGCCACACCTAGCTACTCTTGTTAATTTAGTAAAGCCTTTAAAGGGAATGATGTTCTGTACAAGAAGCTGTGAATCTTGCTGGCTTAACCTAAAGAAGCAGTGGGGATTTCCTAAGCCTTTAATGGCAAGCAGGGGAAGTACTTTGAGGTGTCCTTATTTGAATTATTGAAATAGATTGTACTTGGGGATGTTTTTCATAAGGATGATTGCTGATCATCACATTGGACAGAACCTTTGAAAGTAGTACTCCAGCATTGGCATCATCCTGGGCTATGTGAATGTCCGTGGCTGAGAATTGAAATAGGTGATGAGAACTGACCTCATTGGAGATTGAAAGCCGCATGTGTATCTATGGCCATTGTATCTATCAGAACAGGTCAGGGCTCTTTTCCTCCTGGAAAGGCTTAATGGAAAAGGTGAGGTTTGAGCTCACTTTTATAGGAGGGACAACCTTGGCAGATGCTCACTGAGTCCTCTAGGCATGGCATGAAATGTATGAGGACAGATGGTGAGTCACATCCTACAGAAGGTGAAACTTTGGTTTCTGTTTCCCCTGTCCAGGCCTGTATAACCAAGTTGATTCCCCTTTCCAGAAGAAGAGGGGCGGTGCACAGGGGACAGGAGGTTATCAACCTGCCCTAAACTGTTTGACATGAATAGCCAGGCAAGCACATCGATGTAAACACTTATACCTGTCCAAATATGAAGGCTTGAAAAGAGATGCTAGAAAAGGTGAATCATGAATTCCCAACTGAGTTCTTAGAAGCATTTGGCCAACAGAAGAGCCATGGAGGCACAAGAGCACAAGGTAGACTCTGTGAGTTAGCTCCGTACACTGGCAGAGATGACAGCACCTGGCAAAGGGACAGCTCTATCCTCTCTTTCATCACATACTCCCCACTTTATCTTGCCTGTTACTGTCCCTTGATTCCTTCTCAGCAGGCTCTGGGCACATCTCCTGCTGATTTTCTTCATAGGAGGAAAATGGCCTTTTAAGTAAGAAACTGGATGATTTATTCTCCCATGTTCAAAGGTTCTAATCATTTTTTCTGCCTTCAAATGGTTGCCCCTCTCTCCTCATAGGACACTCCTGCCTCCTCTGCACTCGACTTTCCAACTTGAGTCTCAGGGAATAATTGTTTTTTGCTTCTACTTCTTCTTTGCCCATCAAAGTCTTAAAAACTATGACCTGAAAGGCTGCTTTAGACCTTTGTCTTATTCTCTTAAGAGTTTTTGGGGTAGGGAATTTAGCTCAGTGGTAGAGTGCTTGCCTAGCAAGCACAAGGCCCTGGGTTTGGTCTTCAGCTCCAGAAAAAAAAATGTAAGAGTTTTTATAGGAATTTGTAAAATGCAGGCCTGGGGAGATAGCTTCATGGGTAAAGGTACTTGCTGTGCAAGCATGAGGATGTGGGTTTGAATGTGCAACATCCATGTAAAAGCCTGATATGCAGCATGAGTATGTTCTCCAAGCTCTTGTATGAGAGAGGGGAAGTAGAGAAAGGATTACATACAGAAGCCTGGGGGCAAGCTATCATGGTACACACAGCACAGAAACAAGAGCTCCTGTCTCCAACAGGATGAAAGGCAAGATCAATACCCAAGTTTGTCCTTTGACCTCTCAGGTGCACAAATACCATATGTTTGTCTGAATTCACACACACACACACACACACACACACACACACACACACACACACACACTGCAGCAATTATCAATTGCAGTCGCTAGACCCCATGTGCTTAGTTTTGTGGGATTTATGAGAAAAGTTAGCTGATTCCTGATCTAGATCATGTTCTCTACTAGGGCATTCCAGTTATTCTCTGTGTCTTATGTACCTGGATTTATGATGATGTTCTAGGGAGAACCTCATCTTCCTGGCTAACCTCTCCTCTCATATCCACAGGGACAGGGCCATTCATGAGGGTGCTTGGGTCCCCAATTAAGAGCCTGACATATAATGTCTTACTAACCTAAGTTCTCAATATATATCTATGTTGACCTTATGTTTCAGTGTCCCAGAGATGACTTTAAGACCACTGTTCTCTGCTAAGGCCCCTCCAAGTGAGTGTCACGGATACTCTGTACATTAGGAAACCAAGGAACACTGTGGGTGTAACATCTGCACTCATGTTCTTCTAGCACAAGTGGACTTACCTAAGGAAGTAGCCTTATATCTCTAAAGTGGTTCTTGATAGGTACCTGTTATAAGTATTCCAGACCTGTAGGCTAGCCTCTAAAGCATTTCACAGGGGGCATGAGGCTACCATGTTTATCTGAACACTGGTGATCTGCACAGTTGAATGCTTTGTCAGTGAAGCCTAGTAGAGAGGCACATTTCTGCATTTCACAAACTGGATTGCTGTTGATAATTGTCTTTCTATAACCACAGGAGGTCCATGTTAATAATTCTCTACAATCCTATTCAACGATGACATCTGTTTAAGCATACATTATAAAAGTCAGATTTGCTTCCAGATACTATATTAATTTGTTACTTTTCCTGCACAAATGTGACTGCACATTTGGTTAAATATTTACAAAATGTAGGTGAGTGAGCAGCAGAATGAGATAAAATTAAAGCCAAATAGGGCCCATATTTTTCGAGGAAGAGTTCCATTGACTTCGTTGTTGCGTGTATAATAAATTGCTACAGAAATGAGGTATGTTCAAACTGTGCTCTTCATAGTCACTGATTGAAAAGGGACAGTTCCATTTTCTGCAGTGCAAAACCAAGTCATTCTTATTAAAAGGTCACAGGAAACTGAGGAGAAATGTCAGGCACACAGACTGACCTATTCAGAATATAATCAAGCTTGCTTTAAAAAGACAACATCTACATTATGAAGGGGAGAGATCTGATTGTATTCTCTATGCCTTGATAATGCAGTTAGTACCGATAAGACCTTGAGACAATCTTGCCCTTCAAAAAATGAGTGTTTGTGGTGGGTGTGGGTGGGTTGAAGGAACCTCGTGATGTAATGTGGCTAAGATCATCTCTCTAGCCCATTTCCTTTGGCATTACTGAACTTACCCTTTTCTTCACAAGATGCACGTTTTTGGTTCTATAACTTTAGCTCACCTTATTTCTTTATTTTTCCAGTACATTAACTAATTTCATAAATGGTTGATAAATAGGCCCTCTGGCCCCAGCAGCAGACTGACAGCTGTGCAGCTCCCATCCTCTGCTTGCCCAGTGATACTTTTTTTTTTTTTTTTCAATGCATCTTCTGGAAGTCTCCCATTCTATTTGAAGAGACCAGCTGTAAAGGCAAGACAGTAATTCCATTTTCATGCCAGTTCATCTTTGGCTTTTCTCCAGATTTCTAATATTTAGGGCTTGATTTGCTGGCTGCCTCCTTTACTGGATGCACAGAGCTCCCATCAACTCCATTATGATAAGCAGAATGATGATAAACTTCAATGGTAAACAGAAGGGCTCTTTACTTCAATGGGAATTCTGTGTGCATGAAGAGATATTGTCCAGTAAAATCATGCCATTTCATATCAAATAAATAAACCTAATGGTATCAGGAATGAGAACTTGGTGTCATTTGACATATGTCTAAGATAACATGAGGGCCATAGATTCTACTCCTTTGGTTAAACAAATGCTGTCTGATAAGCAGACGATTTCCTTACTCACTGCTGTTACAGAAGAGCCCCAGACGCACCACCCTTCTACTGGTATGACTCTTTCTGAAGGTGTACACAAATTTAATGTTTTTTGTAAAGATGGGCCCATCAAAGTGAGTAAACTTCCAAATTTTTAATATTTGATAGTTTTTCATTGGTTCAAATTTGCATGGCCAACAATCTGGTATGTAATTTCCTCCTGGGCTAAGGCTGTGGCGAACTGACATGCTGAGGGTGGTGTTACTGGGTTAAGTATTAAGGGTGCTAACAGACTCATTTATTTAGGCATGCATAATCAGTCAAGTCAGAAGTCTTAGAATGCATTTTAGCTGTTTTGGAATATCTGTAAAATTGTGTTTTCATAAAATAGTAAAATGGCTTCTCCTAAATTTATTGCCTTCAAAAAAAAAAAAAAAAAACCCAAATTGGAACACAGGCAGGGTAAAATCCTCATGTTCCTCACAATAAGAGCTTTTTTAGTTAAATAGTAGTGTATATTGATTTTCACACAAGAACTATTAACTAATAATCTTAGCTTACCTTTGTTGACTTAGGCAAAACTTTTCCATTAGATCTATTTGTTTAATAATTTTTTCTGATCAAGACCGTCAGGGATTTAAGTTTATTTCATTTGTCCTTCTAACAGGAGAATCCCAACAGCTTCCTATATTGACTGTGGAGAGAAAGACACTGAGGACGTGTTCTGCTTTTCCACTTTCACTCCTTGAATTTGATTTTTTCTTAGTGATTTTATTTTATTTTTAGTACTGAACTTCTATGTTTTCCCAACTCCATTTCTGACCATCCTTTTCCTGTAAGTTGATAAATCTAAGTGCCACTGAAATTTTACTTGTGGATGAAAACTTTCTGTGTGCTTTCTAGTATCTAGCACAGATTACATTATGAAAATGAACTATTTTCATTTTTCTAGTACTTAGCTTCTGAACATGTATCTGAATGTTTTTAAAACGCACTTTTTCCCTTCTGAACATGTATATGAATGTTTTTAAAACGCACTTTTTCCTCAAGTGATTTTTCTATTAAACTATTGGGGGCCTAGATCAGAGGCTCCATTGCACACCAACCAGAAGATAAGTAATCCATTAGTAGCTATTTCTCATTCACACCAGGAAGGCTTCCATTAGCCAGGAGGAAAATGGTGCTGAGTAATTAGTGAGGGAATTAACATGAAGATTTAAACTTTAAGGAAAATATTGATTTTCTCAGGTTATGTACAAAACAGACTTACTCTGCCCACTCATTTTAGCCTATGCTTCAAGAAAAAAATAATCATTTAAGAAGCCACCAAGAAAATCATCAGGAGATATATGGTCCCTTACTAACCGTCAAAAAATTAAACATATCTAAAGAAAAATAAAAAAGAACAAAAGACATTGGCATTTCAAATAATTGCCATGACCACTGTCATTTTCTGTGTATAGTTACTTTTAAACCATTTTTATTCTCTATTATAATAATTTTTGGAGGACTGCATTACTTCTGGGCTTGCCTTTGTGTTATATTAGGCAGTGTGACATTTTTTCATGCTTATACCAGTGCTTTGACTATAATATCTAAGTAATATGGGGATTTGATGCCTCCAATTTTGTCTTTTTGCTCAAGATTGTTTCGGCCACTCAGAGTCCACACTGACAGGGAAGAGCTAGGAGGAAAAAGGGCTGTGTAAACTCTCACTGTTGCTTGCTCTGTTTCCGGTCACAGTGGATGAAGGAGACCCAGTGAGCACCAAGTTTGAGTGTTAACTGTGGGCTTTCCCGAGCCATTCCTTTAGAATCAGCAGGTCCAGTTGCTCTGCAGACAGGTGGGTGGTGCGGGGACGCTCTTCTCTTGCTGGTCTTTGACAGTCTTTGTACCTCTAGCTTGGTAGCAGTGAGCAGCAGCAGACAGCTGGGAGGATCTGTAAGAGGCCATGCTCTAGGCACAGAATAGGGGTGAGGGTGGAAGGTTTCTTTAGTCCTACAATAATGACTGCTCCAGCTTGTATGGAACCTTGGGAGGTCAGGACTTTGTGGCCCTTGACACCAGTTAGAGTCATAGTTCACCTAAGGTTTTTAGTCTTTTTGTCCATACTCTAGCTACTGTTTCTACTACTGCTGCAATTCACTACTCCTGCTGTCTCTGCTGCCTCTACTGTGGTACCATCACCCTTCTGCAAGATAAAGCTGCTTTCAGCTCCTGCATCTCAGCCCTTCTGCAGCGATCAAAGCTGCACACTGTCTGGCTCCACCTCTACTGTAGACAAACTGCCAATTGCTTTAGTGTCTGTGGCTGTTCCTCTGTCATCACCGTTACCTCTTCTTTTTCATGATATCAGCTCAGTCCATGCAGCTAATAATAGACATCAAAACTGAGAAGATATGGTCACTTGAGGGAGGTCTTTTATTGAGCCTAATATTGCCATACCAGGGGAGACAGCACAGGAAGAATTCTCCCAGCAGGGTCACAAAGTGAAGGAGCAACCTGATTATCCAGCCAAGGAATATTTCCACCGATCACAGCAGACCTGATTATAAAGTACTGTTTTTACGCCAGTCATGACATTGTCCAGGTTGTAAAGTCCCTCTATTAGTGCTTGGATGAAATGCATCCCTTCGGCTTGGATGAAAACGTTTGAGGGGAAATTCAGTGCAAGCTGCCCAAAGCAGCTGTGTCTGCAGCAAGTAGCTGCAGTTGTCAGGGGGCTTCATCAAGGCATTTGTGAACCCGTTCAAAACATCTGCTGCTGGCACAGGGTGATGGAATGTTGGACAAAACATCAAGGAAAAGTCCAGCAACTGTTGACTAGAGAGTCGTATTGCCCATACCTCAACATTTTGATTATTTGTAGGAAAATAAATATCAAGAGAAATGTTAATTATATGTAAATATTTTAATATCCACATTCTCACCACTATTTACCATGCTTCCAACAGTGTTTAGCACTTGCCTAACATCCCAGGTAAGGATATGTCCACGCCAATCTGTCTCACATTCTTTCTACTGACCACCAGTTTCCACACTTGTGATTAATAGTCATTAATAGTTCCCAATAATGCAGACACTACGTATATAGCATGATGATTTTTTTTAAATGGCAAGGACAGTTTAAAATATTTTTCCTTCTTGTTCCACAGTTTTAACTGGATTAATCTTCATTCAACTCTATGAAAACACTGTTCTCCTAATACTAAAGGGGGCAAACTGAGGCAGAGGAAAACTACCTGAAAGAGCTAGGATCACAGTTCTGGTAGAATGCTCTGGAATCTCTTTGCTTTGCATCTATGACAATGATAATACTATGATAGAACTTGAAAACAGTATATCACACTAGCAAAATGGAAATCTGATCAAAAAAGATTAATTGGTGTGATTACATGCTACATTCTCTAACTTTTAACTTTAGAATACTTCTGTTTCCTGTGTCCAGGATGTTGAGGGCTCCGCCACCACTCACAGGCAGGCTGTAAATTAAAGGGATTTTCCATGCACTTCTATGCACCTCTGAACAATGAGGGTTCCCAGCAGGTGCTCTCAAGAGGCACTGCCTGCTTGCATTCTCTGTCATGACCATCTGATCATGACTACCTAGTCTTGCACAAAGGGCCTCCAGATCCTGATGCTCAAGAAACTCCACAAGTTTGGTGGCTAGAGTTTGTGTCTAGATCTTCATTCCAAGATGAGGGAAATTTTAACTAACAATTAAATAGCTAGGCACAATGCCGGGATTCTGAGGCAGAAGGATTGTTTGAACCAAGTTCAACCTGGAAAATGTTGCAAGAACCTATATCAAAAAAGATCAATGCAAAGATCTTGCCATTAATAATGAGAAAATTCATCTGATAAAAATTGTGATGTAGTCTCAGAATTAAATGAGGTACCCAGCAGAATAGACACATAAGAAATACTTCAAGAATGAACAAATACCAAGATAGGAAGGTGCTTTCTACTGACTTCATTCTAAGTATACTGCTACATCAGTAGAGAGCTGAGACTGGGTGTGACGTATTTGCAGGCAAAGGTGTACCTCATTAAATCCAGCCATACCTAGAAAAATACTATCTGAGGAAGTCAACTCTAAGGAGAAAAGAACATTTTCCAGCAGTAAGTTTCTCCACTAAGATCATAGGTGCCAACCTTTCTCTTTTGCTGTGGATAAGTATTATTAAAGCTAGATCCTTCTGCTGTCTCACATCTAGGAAATGTACCTTACACAGCCTCTCCTGTAGAGCAGAATTTGAGAAAAAAGTGCTTTAAAATTATGATTGTACCTATGGCTAGGAAGATGCTGAGCAATGACTTTACTATTGAGCTCCATCCCACTACAGAGAAGAAAATGTAAAACCCAGGGTCCCACAAACCTTCTTAAGGAATCTAGTGACAGTAAATAACTCCTCTGAGTGACACTGATGTCATCTGCCCCCAAACAGGCATTTCCTGACCTTCCCTTGGGAGAATAAAGTGAAATATGGGGCTGGCAGAATGGGCCAGCAGTTTAGCTGTTAATCCTGGAGATCTGGATTTAGTTCTCAGAACTCACATGGTGGGGAGGAAAAGGAGATTCATTCAGCTTGTCTTGTAACCTCACATGTACTCAAGTGCTACCCTCCACATAAACATACAAACAAACAAACAAACAGAATTACTGGGAAAAATATTTGCAACCCAAATACCCAGCTTCATATTGCATACATCTGATAAGGGTGAAGCAGTAACACTGGAGATTGAGGGTTTCTGGGCTGCTCATCATGTGTGCTCATGCCTGCAAAACAAAACAGTGTGTTTGCATTTCTTACACTGTAGTTCTTTCCATGCTGTATAGTACTTAGTTACAATGAAAATAAACATGTAACACTAACTGAAGTCAATAGAATTCCATTTCTGAAAGTTTATTACTAAGCCTGTCTGAGTTAGGGACTATAGATATGTTCAGTAGAAGCACAGTAATTAAGTGGCTTCAATGTGACCAATACTTAATTTGGGATTAAGAAACACAGCAATAAAAGAATCTATAAAATCTTATTTGAGTTTCTTTAAATAGCAAGATACAAGCATAAATATCTGACATTTAGACTTTATTTATGCTCTATTACATGCATTTCTAATGATACCTTGTTATGATTGGTCTTTGTAATATCTCAGACAAATTTGTGAAAATAAAATTATCTTACCTTTATTGGTTAAGAAGTTTACTTTCAACTCCCTGCCTTTATTATTTAAATTGCTAGTTCATTTTCTTTTTCCAGTTTTACTATACTTCTAGAATTATACAATTGGAACTCTGGGAATAGTACAGGCAGATGCAGGGATGCTCAAAATCCATATTTAAAATGGAATTGTGCTTGCATGGAATCTGCGTTATGTCTATGTACATTTTAAATTGTGTCTACAAAGTTAGAGCTGTGTAAAGTCTGACCACATACTATCATTTTCTGGAATAATGGAAAAGAAGGTCTGTATGCATTCAGCTCAGGCAGGGTTTTTCTTTTCTCTGGATATTTTCAGTTGCTTATTGGTTGTATCCATGTGTGAAGAACTTTCTGATGTGGAGGGCTAACTGTTAAACAGAGCCTGGGTCTCCTTGCAGATGATGAGAGCCTGCCTACCAGAATTTCTTGCCCCAGATCAGTCTGCAAGGAATGCTTGAGAAGTTTCAGTGATTTGTACCATGGAGCTCCAAATGCTGAGACCTAAAGATATGAGTCCAGGCCTGTGCTTTTCTTCCACTGGACCTTAGTGGGCCTCAAGTATTAGGCACTGAGCACTGACACTGAGTTTTGGCTATTAAAACCAGCAGTTACTCAATAGCAGAGAACAGGCCATTGGCATGGTGCTACACACACAACTCTGTTTAACATGTCTACAGCTCAATTACAACCAAGCCTATTTGAGGTGACAAAACCTTGTTGCTCTCAACAAAGGATGAAACAGGAAATTCAAAAGTCACTGCTATCCCTTTTGTGGGTACATGGCTATGGGTAAATATATAACAGTTTTGAACAGAAGATTTGAAACTAAAGTATGGTTATCAATGGACCAGAGGCCACATTTTGTCAACTTTTAAACATACCACCAGCAGGCATTACAGAGTCCTTCTGTGTGTTATTGACCAAGTTCCCCACATAGATTACCTAAAGGTCAAAATGGGTTGTTTTGGCTCACAGTTTCAGAAGTTTCAGTCTGTGTGATGGAGGTGTGTGGGGAGCACAGCAGTTCCTGTAAGCAAAATGATGCAGAGAGCATTGTTGTTGGTTCTTATTTCTCTTTTTTGGGGGGGAGAGTCCTGCCATCCTGTCTCCAAATAAATCACACATGGAGAGGTTTATTCATAATTATAAATGCCCAGCCTTAGCTTGTCTTGTTACTAGACTGAGTTTCTTAACTTTAAATTATCCTGTCTGCCTTTTGTCTCTGAGCTTTGACCTTTCTCTTACTTCGATATATCTTACTTTTACTCCTACTCTGTGGCTGGCTGTATGGCTGTGTGGCTGGCACCTTGCGTCCTCCTCTCCTTATTCTCTTGCTCCTTTTTTTTTTCTCCCAGATTTCTCCTTCTATTTATTCTCTCTGCCTGCCAGTCCTACCTACCCTTTCTCCTGCCTCACTATTGGCCATTCAGTGCTTTATTAGACCATCAGGTGTTTTAGACAAGCAAGTAACACAGCTTCACAAAGTTAAACAAATGCAACACAAAAGAATGCAACATATATTTGCATTACTAAAACAAATGTTCCACAGCATAAACAAATGTAACACACCTTAAAATAATATTCTACAATAGAGAATTCATGTAATGGAGGTGGGGCAGGGAAGGCAGGTGTAATCTTCCAAGTCTTTCACTAGTAACCACCTACAGGCACCACAGCTTCCTAAAATAATATCACCAATTTAGAAATGAGCATTCAAACTATGAGCACATCTCAGCTATTTAAGATACAGATTATAACAAACTGGTATATCAATATACATGTGCTTTTATTAAACCACTGCCAAGTGATTAACCTAAAGTGGTTGTATTCATTTTGTGTGTAGTCTGAGGATGCAACCAGGGCCTTGTGCATGCTAAACATGCTCCCTGCTGCTGAGCTACAGCTCCATGAACATCTTTAATGAACATTATTTTAGAGAAGTAGTAGATTTACATGAAATTGAAAAGATGATGATAAGATCCCCCATGATCTGCACTAAGTTTCCTCATTACAAACAGCTTATAGTAGCACAGTTCTTCTCTCATAGTTAACAAATAATGGCATGTCAATAAGCCCACACTCATTGTTCAGATGTTCTGAGTTTTCGCCTATGTTTTCCTGCTTCCTGTATAGTACATCAATTTCATTTAACTTTATCTCCATAGGCTTTTCTTGGACATGATGTTTTATCAGATTTTTCTTGTTTTCAATGAACTTAACAATTTTGATTACTATAGGTCAATGGTTTGGAAGAATGTCTCATTATTGGTATTTATGAGATGATTCTCCTATCATTAGTCTAGGGTTATTTGCTTTCAGAATAAAGAAGATTACAGAAAAGTAATTTTTATTTTTAGTTTTTTGTTTGTTTCATTTTTTGAGACAGAATCTCACTATGTAGCCTTGGCTGGCCTGGAACTAGGTGTGTAGACCAGGCTGTCCTTGAATTCAGAGATCTGCCTGCCTTTGTCTCTTGAGTTCTAGGATTAAAGGCATTTGTCACCACACCCAGGTTTTATTTGGTTTGGATTGTGTAAAATATTGTTCATACACTTACATAAACATATATGAATATATATGTATATGTATCTGTATAACAGAATTAGTACAACTCTTAAACACATCTTTCTGTCTATTACAATCAGTAGTTATTTGTACGTGTCATTAGAGCTCCGAGTACCTAGTTTTTTCGTAGTTTCCATGTGTGGTATTATTAACTATAGTCTTCATGCTGACCCTTTCATGTATAGACTTGCTTATGTTACAAAACTCCAATCCCCCACCTTAGCCTCCTCCTTTTGGTTTGTATCCTTTCATTGTTGCATCAGAAGCTCAGTTTATGGGGCTAGAGAGGTGGCTCTGACAGAAGACTTGTGAAAGTTCCCAGCAACAATATCTAGTAGCTCACAACTGCCTGGAATGTCAGCTAGGGGATCTGATGTCCTTTGTGCTCTGAGAGCTTCTTCATGCACACACAAAATAAAATAAATGAATAATCATACTTTACAAAAACACACAGCTATGAATATGGCTGCCCACGGTTGATGCTGACTTTGGCCACAGCCCTGAGGAGAGCTTGGCAGGTTTTTCTGCTGTAAAATTTCTTTGCCCCCTCTCCCACTTTTAGACTGTACTCTTTGAAATGGAATACAGTGCTTGGCCCACACTAAGGAATGGTAAGGCAGAGAATCTACACAAATTATTTAGAAGAAATTATCTTTTGTCTACTTAATCAATTAATAATATTAATGTATTATTATTTTATGGTTGTACAGTATTAGAGTAATTCACTATTTATTTTATAGATCAGATGGCTCAGATATGATCAATGGGAGTTCTTACTATCAACTCTCTGATCCTTTGTCATGTATGCATCATTGGGGTGGGTCTTGTTTATTTATTTGCTTGTTTCCAACTGCCCCACTTGCTGGCACTGCAATACTCCAGGCTCATTTAAGTTCTGTTTTAGGTCTAGAGAAAGCAATTTCTCCAAGGAGTGTCCTTATTCAGGAATGGTATTAGAAATCAGGATCCCGGCTCTTGGTTTTCTCCCTGACTCTAGGGCACCATTCCTCCCTAGCTCTCTCACTGACAGGTAAGAAAATACATGTGAATATTTGAAAGTGTGTATACATACACCTATAAATATAGCCATGTGACCATTTGTGTACACATTAGGTTAATAGGAATGTGTACTGACATCTTCAATTTTAATTTATCACCATATGGATAATTTAGCTTCTCTTGCTATTTGGAGACTCTCACTCCAGCAGTGAGATGCCAGCTGCTGTCCATTTACCTCATTTAGTTCAACATGTTCAATTTCTAATTCAGCATGCATAGTTCCAATTTGTTCTCTACAGTTATTTTCTCTATATGGTTTCTCCATAGAGAAAGAACAAACTAGAATGGTAAATTGATTGGCATTTATTTATTTGAATTTATCTTCATAAACACAAATTTGTATCATTATTGTTTTCTGGTGCATATAAAAATTCTGAAACCAAAGAGCTGTGTGTATTCAAAGATTAGATGAAGGTATCTGATTCATACTTCCACTATTTGCAGTTCCATAGGCTCACTTTCAGAAGCATGTTTACATGTCATCTGGCCCAAAAGAGCCATGTTCAGTACCAGGCAGTGTTCACATTGGGGTTTGGGATTCTGACCCTCCTCCTGGTAATGTCCCAGACAGATATTTCCGTGCATCCGATTTCTAAAGACCCTCCTCTGCCATCTGTCATCTTATTTCCATATGGTATAGTTGCTGAGACCACTAGGGACCACCCTTTCCAGTAACACTAAGATTTAATATATAGTACTAAAGACTCCAAAGCATTCTGAAATATTAGAAATATTTGGATTTGATGTGATTTTATTTCTAATGATGCAATTCCAGAGACAGATATTTTTGGAGAGAAAGTCCTGTCTAGTGGTCCTTAACATTTGCTTACTTAATACTCCATTTATGCATCAGTCCAAATAATCATACCTTTCTCTTTATTAAATGCCTTTTATTCTCTTCCTCAGAAATAGGAACTAAAGTCCTTAGGGAAACTAAATTCCCAGTTTAAATGCATGTGTCTTTTGGGTATTTTTATTCATGTTGGAACTTAGTCTAAAATCAACCACTTGATGTTGTTCAATAGCATCTCAACAACCAAAGCAATGTGTTGTCAAAAATCTTAACTAGACGGATGTTCTGGCACATGTTCACACAACAGGAGTAATTACATAAAACAATCACCAACACCCACAAGTACCACTAGGGCTCGCATTACAGCATGCAAACACCACAGTGACAATCTTTCTGGATCAATCTGCCATTTTTTATTAAAAATAATTGATATAAAATACACCATATAGACTTTTTCTTTTCAAATCCTGTATTGTGAAATAACACACCAAATAAAAAATTCCCCTTGTGCACATTATAGAACACTTTCTGCTTCAGAAAAAAATGGGAGAGTGGCATGAAAATTAAGTTAGTAGAAAAGGGGAAATCATAAGTGGAATGTATAAGAAAACAATTGCAGAAAAGCTATATTTTACAAGTCCTAGGCCTAAAATCTTTAAAGTAAGTGTCCTTTGGAAATAGTTTGTGGTGCGTCTAAGCCTATGCAAACAGTCAATGCAAACAAGATGACCAAAATTAAAATTAAAGTGGGAAGTAACTACCAGGGAAACACAGAAACAATCATTGGAAAGTGGTAAAAATATTCCTGTGGTAGCTAATACTTGTTTCCAAATGATGATCACTAACCTATATCTATATTTTCTTTAGAGAGCACAGTTCCACCCATAGCTTTCCTAGTCAAAGAGAGATGCTCTGAGGTTTTGCCCAGTTTCTACCAGCTGAGAATTCCATTCCCAGGCCTAGTTCTAATGTGTTCACTCTTTACTTCCCCTATCGGTTTTCCTTTTGTGTGGATGGATGGCTATCTCTGGTACTTAATGAGTATTTTGAAGCACTCTGGATGGTCTTAGCCTTAGGTAGAGGGAGATGGATTGTATCCTAGGATAGATCATATTCTTCCTGCCCTCTTTTACTATACACACACACACACACACACACACACACACACACACACACACACACCATTAATGGCAGCCCCAAAAGGATAAAGGAGTGATGAGAAATGTTACTAGAGAAAGCAACATGACTCTTGCAAGGAGGGTCTGAAGTGGATGGTAGATAGCTTTGTTTGGGCAAATGTTTCTTGTTTTACCTTTTGGTGACCTAATTCCCAACTATGAAAGTCTTAGATTTACCCTTTGCATTTCCTTATTTTTAATTAGAAAATTCATTTCATGTGTATTGGGGTTTTGCCTTCATGTATGTCTATGTACATGTCTACATCTCGTGATTTCAGAGGATAGAAGACAGAATTGAATCCCCTGGAAAAGTAATTATAGATAGTAGTGGGAAAATATGTAGGTGCTGGGAATTGAACTCAAGTATTCTGGAAGAACAGCCAGTGATCTTAAGTACTGAGAGATTTCTCCAGCCCAATTTCTTAATCATTAGCTTTTGTTGAGATCTACTGTTTTCCAGATGCCTTGCTGTGATGATTTTGTTCCTATAGAAGAAGCCATATACAGGGCTTGTAGCAGAACTCCTGATCTGAGTGAACTTAATGTTTGCCTTGAATAAAGTGATGCATGCAAAGGCCCACATGTCAAGCAGATCAGACAACAGCTCCTGTCTGAGGTGACAGTGGTATTGATTATGTGGTAGACATTTATGGTACTCTGGCTCTTCTGCTGTAGAGCTTAAAACATCACCAAAGCTGATCTTCAGTGAGAGTTGGTGTAGATTTCTAATTTATCTACTCACACTAATTTATTTGATATTTATTAATTGCTAACCACCAGGTAATATCTGAAAATTAATCATTTAAAACAGAGGGCAGGAGAAGTAGCTCAGTGGTACAGTGCTTGCATAGCATGTGAGAGGTCCTAGGTGTCATCCCCAGCACTGTAATAAATTAAAAAAAAACATGAAACAATAACAAAATTAAATAAAAATACAGATCTTGCGAGGTTAAGATCATGATGGGTAAAACCACAGAGACAGCTGACCTGAGCTATTGGAAGCTCATAGACTCTGAAATGACAGCTGGAGACCTTCAGGAGACCAAACTAGGCCCTCTGAATGTGGGTGACAGTTGTGTGGCTTGATTTGTTTGTGGAACTCCTGGCAGTGGGACCAAGACTTATCCAGGGTACATGAACTGGCTTTTTGGAGCCCATTCCCTATGGTGGAATACCTTGCTCAGCCTCAATGCAGGGTAGGAGAGCTAGGCTCTACCTCAACTTGGTAGGCCAGACTTTGTTGACTACCCAAGGGAGGGCTTACCTCCTCTGAGGAGTGGATGGGGGGGGTGGAAGTGGGAAAAGGGGAGGGAGGGGGGAACTGGGATTAGTATGTAAAATGAAAAAAAAAAACTAAATAATAAAAAAATAAAGAAAATCATACACCCCTCCAAAAAATAAAATATAGCTCTTGCATCAGCCTAATTGTATCCCACCAAGAAGGAAATGGCTTGGTAGAATGCATATGATAAAGGATGTTAGGGAAAAATATTTCTCCTGACTATACCTCTAAGCAATTATAAAACTCTTGATGTCCTCTTTAAAATATAAAGTGAAAAAACCATGCTTACATTGGCAGGTAGGGTCCAGGAGAGACAATTCTGTGATGATTCCTTTGCCTTGATGAATGGATTAGTGTCATCATTTGGGGCCGTATCAGTAATGGAAAGTTTATCAGACAGGCAAGTTTAGTCTCTTCTTGTCCTGCCCCCTCTAGCAGTCTCTGGTGTCCACCACAGGCCACTTCAGTGGAAAGACCCTTACATGTGCAGTGCCATGTTGTTGCACTTTATAGCCTCCTGAACTTTGAGCCACATAGATGTCTGTTTATTGGAAATTGCCCAGTCCTTGGTACTCAATCATAGCAGCTCAAAACAGACTAAGATGTATAATCAGAAGTTTCTCTCCCTCCTGCCAGTTCCTGAATACCCATTCAGAGACTTAATATTAATTATAAATGTTTGGCTGATGGCTCAGGCTTATTACTATCTAGCTCTTACAAATTAAATTAACCCATTTTATTAATCTATGTATTATTATGAGGTCTCCTGACATCTTGCTCCTTGGGTGGCTGGATAGTGTCTTCCAGTCTCCACCCTTCTCCTGTATCTCTGCTTGGATTTCCTGCCTGGCTCTACCCTGTCTTGCCATAGGCCAAAGCAGCTTTACTCATCAGCTAATGAGAGCAACACATATTTACAGCATAAAGAAATACATTCCACATCAAAGATGAGACCCCCAATTATGTTTCTTCTTCAATGAGGACTATATGCACTAAGCTGGAAGGGTAGGAAATAACAAGCCACCAGGGACATGTCTGTCTCTAGGATTTCAGTAGGAAACAAACGTGTGTCTGTATTTCTTAAGAAAACTTGAAAAGTGTGCTCATTCCTTTGTCTGAGTGTGTCACTCCAAGCCGTGTATAAAGAACTTGTTACCCATTGCTTTCTGTGAAGATCTTGAAAGTGGATGAGAAGAAACTCCAACTTGTGTTACTTTATTTTGGCAACTCAGTCTATTTAGAGAAATGGAGAGCCAATTGTTTGTGTTGTTTATACCATGATGCAAAAAGAACTTAATAGTGACTAATATTAGAATTGTGTTTTCTGTGATTCTTTTTTGATCCAAGTTTGAATAATATACAAAGATTCTAATTATAAAGAGACAAAAAATTCAAGTTTATATTTGATATACAATAGTTAATCAACATTGAGAAGAAAATTTCAATGAATAGACAAACACACATATGCATGCACATGCTCTATCTCTTGAGGGACTGAGAAATTGATTTAACCAATTGTAAATGTACTATTACTGTCTTTAATTCTAAGACTGAAGAAAAGCCAGTGGTAAAAAATTCTTAAAAGATAGCTAATTGCTAAACTAACAAATAAAAAAGTAACCTCCTAGAAATCAAAGGATAATAAAATTTACTGGTACTTTTGCTGAATGTAACTGTTTTAGTCAAGATATGTATTTTTATAATTAAAGGAAAACTGTTTTCACTAATGGATGTTTAAGACAGCTATTTCCTTCATTTATATACAAAATAAATGAGGGCAAATTAAACCCTAAAATGGACTCTTTGGCCCTGGGGTCTAAGAATGGGGGTGGGGTAGTTTAGGAAATATCTCAAAGAAACTTGACTCTACCATTGTCCTAAAGTGAAGTTCAATCTCAAATTGAAAACATTTGGAGTTTAATAAAAGGGGAGTCTGTATGTAACTGTGGCTTGATATTTGCTTTGGTAATAGACGGTTAGAAGATACCATGTGCATCCCATATGTTACTCATTAGACAGCAACTAAGACTCCAAGCACAGTTACTTTGTGAGGAAGATTTCAGGCAAGCATAAATTATGTTCTCAACATGTAGAAGAACAAACTCACAGGGATCTTGGGGTGCCATGCAGGAAGAAATAATGAATTTCAGTACAGAGAAAATATCCCTATACATGAAGTTTCAAAATATTTGCCATGTGCATTCTTTGGTTTGCTGGTCACCTCTTTTTTGTAATCTCAGTGTCAGATTACACACCAAATAGTATACAGTATTGTTACTATTTTGTGTGCATATTACTTAAGGAGTTTTAGTAGATGAAATTCTTTACTTTTTGGATATCATAGTGAGTAGATGTATAAGATCAATGGTAGATATAGACACACATAATTAAAATATAGACAATCTGCTAAATTATATTTTTTTTTCTAAATGAGATAGTGTGTTTTGAATAACTTCTTGAAATCATGACCACAGTGAAGGCAACACTCTGCAATGCTTATAACTAACATGGAATGTCAGGTTTTGAGCTATAAGGTACTTTCCAAAGTCTGGCTTTTGTTAGGTACTCTTCACTTCCTATAGGTGTTCACTACTAAAATCATTGTTATTCAGGCTGATCTTGGCCTTTAAAAATATTTCTAGGCCAAAGAGGTAGGTTATTTGGTAGTGTACTCAGTTTTCATGCATGGAACCCTGGGTTTGATTTCCAGCACCAAATAAACCAACAGTGAATGAAAACGTATGCCTGTAATCCAAGCACTCAGAGGAAGAGGTGGGAGGATCAAGATTATAATAACATATTACAAAAAACCCTGTCACAAACAAACCAAAATAAAAACAAAACCTCAACCAAAAACCTCATGCCTCTTTCAGCCTTCTATGTCTCACCCCATGCAAACATGCCCACACTCAAACAGTTAAATCTCATAGTATCCCAGCAGTTTTCCCTCCTTCCACCACTGATTGACACTTTCCCAAAGTATTCGTCAAAAAACAAACAAACAAACAAACAAAAAACTAAAAGACAGTTTGAAATTCTCTCATGATTGTGGGACAATCTATTGATTAATGTGTTATTTATACATATCAATACATATACATGCTTGGAATGCATCTAACAGTATAGGAATAAATCATACATTTAAACTTATACTTCTACAGCTCTCCATTTCATAGATTGTTAAATTAACAATTGAGCTGAACTTAAGATGCTTGTTTCAACACTCAGAATGGTAGCATTCGATATTCTTCCTGATGTAATAGTTTTCTTACAGATCCCTCGAGGTAGACAGTTCATCACCTTTCCTGTATCTATGGAAGTGGCAGTCAAAGGAGTTACATACATTCTCCAAGAGGCGAGCCCTAGCTATGCATAGATCTACCAATGGCCAACGGCCCAGCCTAAAACGTCAACTATACAAGCCTCTCCAGGACATAACTCAGATATTTTCCTTATGGCCACATGTCTTTCTAATATGTCACCCTCTAGAAAAATTACAGAACAGAGTTTCCATTCTGGAAAAGGCATATCATGAACTGTGACTTTGTGTAGACAGTCAATGTGTCCAATGGAAGGTAAGTGAGGTCTTTTACAACTTGTCAGTGTCCTTCCCATCTACATTCACCTCCCACTGGCCCATGTCCTCTTGTTTGGCAAGTGGAATATCCACTCTTCCTTTCCCCTCACAGCCTCTCTTTGTGGAAACCATACCCCTTCGGGATCTCATTTTGCTGATTGTGGCTGAAAGCCAGCATCGTCTGCTCAAATCTAGTTTGTATCACTATAAAATATTGGCTCTCAGATCATGAGTAGGTGATCTGTCTGCTCTGAGCCTCAGTTTGGTGACCACTGACTCCTTCTCTCTTGGCTCGCCCTCTAGGCTCTGCTGCTTGTCCTCCCTATCACCCCTCCTCTTTCCTGCCCTTCTTTCCTCTCTGCTTCCACCCTCCTTTGCTGCTTGCTTTCTGATTGGCCCCCTTCCTTTCCTCCTCTGCCTATTCCCTTTTCTGTCTTATAAAATATCTAATATTAAAATAGTGTTTTCAGTATCCTATGCTCCCCAACTTAAGCTTTGCATACATTTCTGAGTAATGGTGGCTGCATGTCTAGGCTTGAATTCTATGAATATTATATGGGCTAATAAATCCACCAAAGAACACATTTAAAGAATAAAATTCTTTATAGACATATCACATGCACCAAAAGTGCCAGGGTTTTTTTTTTTCCTCCTGAAAACACCTGGTAATGAAATTTATTGATATTTAAACTTAATAAGTGCTAATTGAGTAATTATCGATTGAAGGAAATGTGTTCTTAAAAGTCACATTATCAATGGACAGAGAGGCAAAAATAGAACAGCCTGGGTTTTCAGCTTGCTTTATAACATTACCTTAGAGTTTATCTTATCACACTACACATGGCTGAATTTATAAAAGATACAATCACAAACGAGTAATACACAGTTACTTGTTACATATTCTTCCCATTACAGCTGACAGGTTCATTAATCATACAGTGTATTTTGCTATTAGAAGCCATAAAGGAGATCAAATCTCTTGTAATTTTTCTTCTTCTCTTTCGTTTGATAAGTGTGTTGTTTCAGTGTGCAGATAAAATATAGTGTCAGTCAGCAATGGTCTCAGGAGGTTTTCATTTTTCCAGTAGGAAATGTCCTTGCCGATTTGCAATGTAAAACATCCACAGCTCATGCATCATTTCCTTAGAATTTGACCATCAGATCAGGGGAAATGTCTTTGTGTGCCTATACACAGGACCGGTCACCCAGAAGTAAGAGGTAGGGAGAAATAACGTTTTTTGTTTTTGTTTTTGTTTTTTTCTTTTCGTAAGAGCCACATTGCTTACTGAGCATTGAAGGCATTAGGGCTGAACACCTCTTTTCATAACATAATACTGATTCATAATTAAGGTTCATGTAAATTACACAGCGAGCTGACAGATTTCATAAGCTGTTCTGGGGAGAGGTGGCAAATTTTACAGCTTGACACAGATTGCCGCTGAAACACTTGAAAGCATAAATGAAATATAAGACTATTTGCCAATAAATGAGGGTGACTATGATATCCCCTTTTATGGAGCGTGATGAAAACTAATGTTGTAGAAGGCAATACTCTAGTTAGAAAACAAAGGTGCTTTTCATTTTTACATCTAGAAAAGTCGTCTTGAAAAGAGATGTCATCAAGCCATGCAGTGAAAACAGATGAACACATTTTAATTTTTTTAATTATTGAAGGTAAAGGGAATAAGCCTTCCTGAGATTGAGCCTGTCAATGTAGAGAGGGGAGATGACAACCATGAAATTTTTTCTGTGTTTCTCAGTGTTTTCATTTTTTTATTGGGAAAAATATAGCTTATAAATAAAATTCTTAGGAATTCTAAGTTTTGGTGATTTGTGTGACACTGATGGACTGTAATTTATACAAGAGCTACTTCAGAGTGTGCTTTTTTTTTTTTTTTTTTTTTTTTTGGTGCTTCTTGCCAACCTAACTATTCTAAATATAAACTGAAGAAATTCAGTCTGGCACAAAGCAGCTGATGAAATATTCTGGGCTTGCGTTCTGCTATTTTCCCATAAGACCTTCTATGAGAAGCAGGGAATGTAAAAGGATCTTGATTAAAGTACAAGAATGTACTGTCAGTGGCATGTAGACTCAATTTAGAGTCACCATTGAGTGGTCATCTCCTGCTCCATCATGAGAGCTTAGCTCTGACTGAGACAAGAGTGGCCCTACTCATTTCTTCTTGGCTAACAGTCCCTTCTTCATGTTACAAGTCTGTTCCAAATAGGGGCAATATTACCATGCTTGTCTGGTAGGATTTCTGCAAGGCTGGATTGGTCCATAAATCATCAAAGGTCTCATTTCTACAACAAGTTGGAGAAATCACTCCAAGAAGCTGAGAGGTTTGAATTCTCAGCCTTTTGCTCCCCTCAAGGTTATTTTACCCCTTCTGTTTACAAACATACTTATCCCAGTCTACACTTTTCTTTTATAACTATCAACTATCAATTTGTTTTTCATGTTGCTCCTTTGTTGGCTTACTAAAGGTTGAAATAGGAAATTCACGTAAAATGCCAAGTCAGAGCTCCCAGGTTTCCAAGGGGCCCTAATATACAGGTTCTTACACCTGGACATGTTTCCTTCCTTCCCTTCATAAACTGTTGTTTAGGCATCTCTGTGTAGGCATGTTCAGAGAACATGCATATCATTATTTTAGTATCTCCAGACATGGTCACTAAACCAAGAAGGAAGTTCTAAATGTAAAGCCTAGATGAATTTTTCCACACTTTTTTTGTCTTTTTATTTTTTGTGTATGGGTGGTTTTATGTCTGTATGTCATGTGCATGCAGTGCCTTAGGAGGCCAGAAGAGGGTGTCAGATCCCCTGGGACTGGAGTTACAGACAGTTGTGAGCTGCCATGTAGGTGCTGGGGGTTGAAACAGTATCTTTTAGAAGAGCAGCTACCCTTTTAACCACTGACACATCATTGTTCCTAATATACTGAAACTTCCCCTTGAAGATATGAGATGTTTTCTATGGGCAACTAAACCAGGGAATGTTAATTTCTCAACAGGTCTTTAGGATGAATGAGTGAACAGATTTTCAGAGAAACATTCTGGTACTCTTGCTTTTATTTCAGAAGAGTCTACTGGGAGTTTACTTCTACAGTATTTTTTATCTGCTGTAGAACTGCAGGACTTTAGACCCAAGTAAGCAAGATACCACTCAAACTTACATTTTGAACATTCTACTCTTTATTCAAGTCTCAGACACCAGGTACAGGCATATCTCACAAACATCCCTGTCCACCCTGGAGCAGACCCACAGGGCATGGTTCATTTGTCTCTCTCCAATCTGATTGGTTAGGCCAGTCACCAGCAGTACTCTAGAAACACAGACAATTAGGTCATAACCATGAAGCTAATTGGCTTATTTTAGGGCATAGATGGGACGTAAGAAAGAGCCATAATCCAAAGTGGCTTTGAGCTCTGTGTGGTTTATCAATTGACACAGAATCCAAGGGTGGCAGGAGTGGGCTGAACAGACACAAGCCATGGTGACAGGCCACTGTCTGTAGCCATCCACCTGCCTCTCCTCAAGACCTTCTGGACCTGTTTCAAGAAACCATCAGCTCAGTTTGCTGGCTGCTTTGTCTTTAATGGGTGCAGCAAAGTTGAGTGTGCCCATGTGGATCTTCAACTGCAAAGGAGGCTCAATGCTTTCATCATTCCTTCCACCAGGTTTTCACTGCTGCAAGTGCCAAGAGACACCCCATTCTAAGAACTCAGCAAGTGTTACCCAAAGTGACCAATGTAAGATGTGAAGTAAAGTGTTCTTACTTAACAGAGTCAGGAAAGAAGAGTTATACAGGAGCAGGAAATGGGTCAACATCATTGTTTTCTCTCATGCTCAGTTAGAATGCATCTGTGATCAGGTCCAGTACCATGGGAAGGATGGATGATGAAGTTAATAGCATCAGTGAGAAACTGAACAAATGGTGCCAGGGAACTGCAGAAGTATTGAGATTAATGCTATTTAACACAGGTACTCTCCAGAGCCCTGGTATTGTGATATTTTTCCTGCATAGTGATACTAGAAATCACTTAGACTTATGAAAGTGTACATTATATGAATTCGTAAGTTTTATAAAATGTATCCTTAAAATTGGATTTTCAATAGAGACAGGGTATTCACAAGCAGGCAAGACAGGGCCCTATTCACTGTAGGGTGACCTTGCTTTATATACATGTATCTGAGCTCTGAGGTGGGTGTTAGTAAGAGGATAACCAGTGGCATAGTTCTGTTCAGCTTTTCCTTTGGTTGACAATACTGAAATTTATAGGCAAGATTGTCACATGCAGTTTTCATTAGGATAGCCATGCCTCAAGCTAATTGAGTCTATTGTTGGATATTTTCCTTTAAGAGAATAAATTTTTATTATTCTATCACTCTCTATTCTATCTACTGCTTTAAATAACTTAATTATTAGCAATGCCAAATACATAGTGGGTGCTTATGAAGGTGCTTTGGAAGTGAAGAAATGGTTTGCTGTATAAATCCATACAAACATATATATTCTTTAGATAAAAAAGGAAAAAGTAAAGAGGCTTCGTTTGGCTTCATATATACCAAAGTTTTGACACTCAAAATACCACATTGCAAGGAGAAAGGATCTTCTACATTATGAACATCACTGTGGATACAGTAAATAGTAGAGTGGTCTATAAATACTAATGGAGTCAGCTCTAGAATCCTGTTTTTGAATTCTGAGTGATAGCAAGTTTATTTTTCACTCAGCTGAATAAATGTAGTCCTTGCCTTTACCTGATTCCCCCAGGGGCCTTGGTTCTGTGAGTTTGCCCATTGTGTCTCATCACACAGTGTGTTCTCTGTCACAGCTACCTTCATATCATTTGTTATGCTTTGAATAATCTTGGAATGGATGTTTTCATTTTTTTTTCTTTTTCTTTTCTTTTTCTTTTCTTTTTTTTTTTTTTGTGGAGCTGAGGATTGAACCCAGGGCCTTGTGCTTACTAGGCAATCACTCTACCACTGAGCTAAATCCCCAATCCCTGAATGGATGTTTTCATTTCTCCCTTCATTTCTACTTTATTTCCCTGGGCTATACTCAACTATGTTGAATGTTACAAACTGAATTAAGAGGTCCACGTGACTTTTTTTTCCTAGAGTCATGACAAAACATCTGTAGAATACTTTATTGTTGGCATTATCTCCAGTTCTCATAATGTCTCCTACCACTCTCATCAGGCCTGTAAGTATTCATGGCTTTGTGCTATGGATATCCATGTAGGCTTGCTTATCCCTTTGAGACAAGTTAATACTACCTTTTATATACACCCTGCATTACCCTTCTGGAATATGCCATCTTTACTTAGGCATGAAACTCCCTTCTGCAGAGCGCCTCTCCATTTTAAAGTGGAAGTCATTAAAAGTCAGACAGACAACATGAAGAAGACATGGAGGTGCATCCTATGTTGCTGGTCAGCATCCTATAAGTCAAAATTCTGCTATAATCTGCCATGTGAGTAACCATCCAAACTAATACTAAAATGTAGAACTTTGTAGCAAAGTTGATCAAAGGTCATATTTTGGAAACTGAGGAGATGGTAGGACTGTATGCTGACAATGTCTTCCCAGAGTGTAAGAGGTTCAGAACAGAAGCTGCTTTCTTCCCCTTTGTGCCACTCTGTCCATGTTGGTCTAAGACAGTCTTAGTCCTTCAGCCTTCCTCTTGGTATGTATTCCTGGAAACTGATCTGAGAGTGTCTTATATATGCCAAGCACTTAGCCTACAGATGATCACTGGCCACCATCTTTTTTAAAATTGTATTTATTTAGATAGTGCCAGCAAGTTGCCCAGATAAGTCTAAAACTAGTTCACTATGTAACCCAGGTAGGCAATGAACTTGTGAGCTTCCTGCCTCAGTTTCTCAAGTCGCTGGCATTGAAGGCTTCCATAACCAGTCCTGGCTCCTCTTGGCACCACTGTAATTATTATTTCCATTTTGCTTTGTCAGGATTCATCTAAACAAAGAGCTGGGTCATTGACATAGTATCCAAGTTCATTATATGAGATACCAGGGTTTGACCAACTAAGACCTGACCCTCTACCTGTTTGTGTATAACCTGGAGAACAAGACTGGTTTTAGCATGTAAAAAATGATTAAAAGACAATAAAATAAAAATTATATGAAATATGAATATGAGATTCTATAAAGAAAACATCATCAGAATAAAGAGACCATGGTGATTTTTTTCTTGGTATAAACAAAATACTAATTGTTTAACAGACTGTAGTTGATTTTGATTATAGAGTAAAATAGAAATAAGGAGTCTACATGGCCCTGAGGGGTCAAAAGAATTTACCATGGCTCTGTACAGGGAACACTGTTCCTTCCTATGTGATATAAGCTTGTCTTATTAGGTTGATCATTCTCTGAACATTTTTAATTTATACCACAAAGCTAACTACTTTATGTGTATGTGTATGACCATTTTAAAGTTGAAGGATTGTTTCATATATTTTACTTTGACTTTTCACATCCTTCAAAGTTCCACAAGGTTGAGAGGAGACCCAATGCAACATTTCTTTTTTGTTTCTTCCTATCGTGCATAGTTCTTAATGTGTGTTGACTGAAGGGACATGTGCTCTTGGAGTACATCCCCAATGCTCATGAGGGTAAATCAAATAAGATTTGTTCTGTTAGTGTTTTCAGAGTCAAAAGTGGTGATGGGGTTGGTTTCCACCACGGCCTCTGCGTGGCTTACAAATAGCCATCTTCCTGTGGGTCGCCAGTACAATCTTATTCATGGTATCACATATCTTTCTTTCAGCACACCAAAGACTCAAGAGGACCCATGTAAAGCTCAATTAACTCTTTAAGAGTTCTATCTTTAATATGGTCAGTGGGGTGAGGGCTCCAAAATCGGAATATGGCAGGGGGGCATAGTTCAGTTACAACAAACGTCAGTGGGTACTTCTTCAGAATGCTTCTTAGTTAGATTATGATATTCTAAGGTAGAAATGAAGAGATATGCAGGCACATCTCAGGAGTCTTACTGTCAAATATAGCAGTCATAGTCTCACATTAAATGCCAGACTCATTATTTCTCATGCTGAGTGGGCTGGGTCTATGTAACTGACTACATTATTTTTTTCTCATTTCACATCTTTAATTTGTGAAGACATTGAGTCTCTCTAGACACATCATGTGAAAGAGCAAAGACCACTCTGAACACCTTAAAGGGGAAAAGACAATTATAAAATGTCAGTGTTTTCCACACTTTTCGGTGCACTGAACATTCTTTTTAGTGTAATTGTGGGAATTAGATGTAGAGATGACAGGAAGGAAAACAGCATACTTTGATAGAATATCAATCTAAAGCTTTTAATGGTCACCACTGAATGCACCTGCCATTGGCCTCCTGGGAAAGTCTCAGATCTCTGCATGCTTTGTCTACATGGTGTACCCAGTGTACAGGGCTGACTTGGTCTCTGACAGTGTCATGGACAATTTAGAAGTTATATAATTTTATAAAGGATAATTACTTAAGATTTGAGGTAGAGACAAAAACAGAATTATTTTTAAACTTCAAAGTGGAAAAAAAAATTGGCCTAACCTAAAGAACATATGGAAGACCACATTGGGAATTGCGTGCTGCTAAAAATCAAATCCCTCTCAAGTCTCTGTATTTTCCCACTACCATGAAGCTGATTCTAGTCCCAAATATGTAAGTCTCACCATGAAGGTATCTGAGGATGTGATTGTTCAACCCAAATATATCACACCAGGAATATCTTATCGTGGCCAACCTGACTTTCTTGTTCTAGATCTTTCTGTGAATCCAGTCACAGCTGATAGTGACAGGAAGTAGAGATGGAAGTCTGTGGGGTGTGTGTGTGTGTGTGTGTGTGTGTGTGTGTGTGTGCCTGTGAGTGCACACATACACAAGCACTCATGCATATATACACTTACTATTTTGGGGAACAGGTCATTTAATGCAACTTTGGCTTTGGGGACCCCATCTCTACTAATGACAACTTCAACAGATATGACATACAGCCTTCACCTGCAGAGTCAGAATACCTTTGTAGCAAGCTGTGCCTGAAAAGTCAGACCTACCTCTTAATCCTACACCCAGTGAGGCTTCCACAGCACACAGTAGAGCTTCTGAGTCTAGAATTCTCCTGTTCTTGTCACAGTAATGTTACTATGCCCCTGGGTTTCCTCCTTTTAATTTAAAGGATACTGCCAAACTTGAATTTGTGTTTCTACAAGCCATATATATCTGTTTTATTAAAATGAAGTTTCATATTTTTTATAACTCTTAAAAATACAAATTCAAATAAAAAGCAAAATTCTCTAAGCCAGTCTATTATTTCATTTAATGAAAAAAAGCTATAAGCAGTAAGCCTTCTTACATTAAGAATACTAAAGTAGTCAACATGGAATATTCAAACTCTAACAGGAAAGAGCACTTCAAAGTGGAACGTGTTTTAAGGGGGAACAAGAAAATGACAGACTGAAACAACTCTTGGGACATAGATCTTATAATGTCTAAAGGATATTAACTGTGACACCAGTCAACTACAATAAATTACTAATTTTATGGCCTTTGAAACTAACCCTTCTACCCCTAGTGATTACACAATACTGTGGAGCTTTGCCCTGACCTCTGTCAATTTCAGAGGAGTTCTCTTGTTTCTGGTGTGTCTGGCGATACCTATAGCTTTGACCTTACTTTTGCTGATCTTCCATAAAATATACTTACCTCTGCCCTGAAGTGCCCAGGGCATAGTATATGTATGCAAATTCATGAACAAAATTTATATTCCTAATAGAAATCAAATCTTTTATGGCTCCTAAAACAAGGACCATAGAAAGGCACATTTATGTCCTTATAAATGGCTCACATTTTTTTTTTTTTTAGTTAAGAGTGTCCACCATGGGGGAAAAGAAAGTCAGTTTGTTATTTTATTTTAAAAACCACAAGGGGCCAAATATTGGCTCTGCTATAAATATATCGAGCCAAAATATTGTTAATGTGTTTAAGAGAGTTTTGCAGGCCAGATTCAGTCATCAATTGCTTTAACTAAATGTTCAGGGTGAGTTGATCATCTTAATCTCCAAATAAACCCATCCCAGAGGACTGGAAGGAATGTTCATTATAAATAATCTTCCTATGAATTTCTATGTGTTTCATTGAGGAAACAAGCATACACAAGAGAAAAAGAAACTCTGAAAGTTGAGAAAATTCACAAAGAATGAAGCCATGAGTAACTGGCTACACAGGGTATCCACTGACTAATTCATCCAAAATTACTGAACACACTAAATGAACAGAACAAATGCAGAACCCAAGCATTCAAAAACCTTTAGCAAGTTGTGTTAAAACCTTGGTTTAATTTGGTGTTTAAAAATATAGCTTTGCATAGCCTTTGAAACAGAAGCATATTTTAAAAAGCAAGCTAAGAGTTGCTTTTATTTATTTATTTATGATCAAACATCTGAGTGCTGAGATTACAGGTTTATTCCACTATACTCAATTTAGCATTGATAATCCTTTTGATCTCCAAGTATATCAATGTGGAACACCCAGGACTCAGTGTCTCTCAGAATCCGTATCAGCTCTACTCACCAGCATGGCACCAATTAAACCAGAGAACACATGCTAATTCATTCTACCCTGTTATGTGGACACTGACAATTTAGATCAATTAATAAATATTTTTTAATTAATTCAACCTCAGTAATACTCTTTACTGTCAAATGTTTTATTCTTTTGTGATTATAAAAATGAGCTACTTAGCAAACCAGAAGCAGTTTATTACTGATAGATTTAGTACAGTGGGTGTGGGTCATTCCTATTGAGAGAAATGCAGAGGCATTTGTAGGTAATGAGTGGTAATCAATTGATTGTAGAATTTGGTTCACCTGTGGCTGATGTGTTCCCATGATGGGGTGCATATGAGTTAATTCATTAATTGAAGAAGAACTGTTGCAGTGCCCTGAAAGGAACTGGAGCTATAGGCACACTCTTCAAGTTTCCACGTTTCAGATTAAAAGACAAATTGGCTATTTGTACTAGTTTCCATTATTGTACAATTTTTGTTGTGAGAATGGATTCACGTTGTGCTTTTTTCTGTTTCTTTGCTACTTTTTTGTCCTAAGAACAAGATACGGGAAACTCAATGGCTAGTGTTATCTATGAAAGACGGTAAACTATTCTGCTTTAACCTTTTATAGACTCATTTTGATTGACTGGCTATTCTAGCTTTCTCCTAAGTTCCCAATGCAGTTAAAAGAAGAGAGAGAAATGACTGCCCAATCAGGTGGAGGGACATTAGAAAGGTCAAAGGCACAGCCCTGGCTGCCAGCATTCACAGCATGGATGAAACATTTTTTTTTTCTTTTTTAAAGAAGAAAAAACTTATTCTTGTGACAAAGATTGCAATAAGAATAGAAAGTGTCAGATGAAGAATCTATTCATGGGCCGATGATTTAATGGGAATGAAAATAGTGCCCACTTTAGCCTTTCTTTCCTAATCATGCTGAAGTCACCTCATGGGGTGCTGCTGGGGAGCAGCATTGAAACCAGGAGAAAAAATCAAAAGGAATGTTGAGAAATAATGTAAGAAGAATCAACATTTAAGTGACCACCCAAGGTATCCGCTTGTCTCAATTACAGAAAGGTGGGTGGCTTTTACTAAAGCTCTGGTGAAATCGATCTGCAGATTAACCACCACATGGAGTTAAACAGGACTTGTTATTTTTCTACCTACATTGCCTCAGAATATCAAACTGTGAACCTCTCTCCATTATGTAGATCATAAAATGAGTTTCTGAATACTTCACATAGGAAGTAGGTCATTAAAAACTACAACACACAGAGTTTTAATTGTTTTCTTCTGTAACCACAAATGAAAAAAATTATCTATAAAATTTTTAGATTCCTCCTAGCATAAGATTCTAAACTGAGACACTTAATATGTTTAAATATTGTCAAGTGAACTTATTTATTTAGTATTTTATTTTAAAATATGAATAGCAAGAAGTTAAATTAGGCCTCTCAACTTTAAAGTGAATTTGAAAGAATTCAATACGTGACACTTAAATGCCATTATTAAAATTATATATATATATATATGTTCTGATATGAAAAATGACTTCTTGGTCAGGCATTTTACATATTTATTATAACTATTGTAGCAAAATTTCATTCACAAACTTCAGTCATTCCATTTCTTTTCTCTAGAGAACTCGGGGTTCCTGCTTCATTTGGGCAAAAATTCTCAAATCTCCAGGCTGCAGAAAGAGAAGGTTGTGTGTTTCTTTTCTAGTCCCGCACCCCACACATAGTCTTCTGTAGTTTACCTACTATCCTGGAACTTGCTGTTCTCCTGTTCCTGGCTTTGAACCTCCTGTACTCAGATGCCAGGAGTTGGTTTACAGCATTTCACCACCAAGCCTGGCTTAGAAGTAAGTTCTTTGGATAGGAGTTAGATCTTGGCCTCTCTAGAGAAAGGTCTACATCATATTCTTCCCCAGCACTGACTGAAAGCATAGCTTACTGGACATTTCTATAACTGGATGTGTTACTTCTGTGTTAGCACTCTCCAAAACTCACACAAATCACAAATCCACCACATAAGGACCTTTCCAGAGAGAACTGCCAGCAAGCTAGAAGCCAACAGAGTACTTTTAGTCACTCATTTGGGGGGTGGGGGGTACAGGGAAACTCCACTGGGAAATGGTGGTGGGCAGTGGCTACCACTCTGAGAGAAAACATTCATGGTGAATTTTGGCATTCAGTTGGAATTTTTGACTTTTGGAAGGGCTTTTCTCAGCAGTGACTTTTTGTTCCTATTAGGATAACTCAGCACTCTACAAAAGAACCTGAGAATTCTGATGGCCAGCTTGTTAAAAATGCAAGCACACCACACAACACTCAACCCCCAGTCACCTGGAACTTCTTCAGAGAACTGACAATGCTCTTCAACTACAAGACAGAAAGTTTGTTTTTATTTGGAATAGTGTGTCCTGGCTGTCATTTATGTGCTAGAGTATGAGCTGCAGAAGCGCTTCAAAGGAGAGCAAAGTCGCCCTGATTGAAGATGCCTTGGTGTGAGGGACTGTGGATAGAGTAGCTGGGGATGCTAAAATGCCATGTTTGCTATGTAGAGCAGAAGACACACTCAAGGTTGTTTTAATTCATTCAGATAGCTTTCTTTGGGGGAACCTTAAGTTGTGCTAATACAATTTTTAAAGACTTGTTTTCTCTTGCTTAATGTTGCTTTGAACTAGAAGCATCTTAAACTCAGTCTCAGAATTGATACCTTGCTGAAGCCTGATGTCAGATTTGGTTGGGGACTGTGCCCTTTTCTCCAGCAGCCCTGCTCCCTACTCTAAGCCCCAGATGAAGGTGCTGAGTAACAGGGAAAGGGAAAGTGCCTTCTTCACTCATCATCTGGTTATCTGTATCCTTTCTAGTCTATGGGGAAGTGATGTTCCCCTCTGAGCCTTATTCACTCCTGAAGAAAACAATTACATTCTGAATTTGTGCTCTGAAGGTATACCCATTTCAACTTTGCCATATGGAGACTAAACATTGAGCTCATCAGCTGTGTGGGTGGGTGTACTGTCTGGGTGGCCCTTGGCCTATGCATAACTGGATGTGCCCATATTATCCTCAGTGAGGAGAAGAAACTGCTTGAAAGATGCTTCAGTGTGATTGGAATTAATTAGCTAAGTGAAGGTCAAAAGGGATTGAGTCCCTTAAAAACTGGCATGAATGACTGTTTTAAACTGTCTATATTTGCATGCTTTTGTCATACACCTGTGCATGTGTGTGTATGCATATGGAGGGCATTTTTTTAGACAGGTTTCTCTGTCTAGACCTGGTTGTCCCAGGCTCTCTTTGAACTCAGAAATCAGCAAGTCACTGCCTCCTGAGTGCTGGGATTAAAGGCATGTGCCACCACCACCTAGCAGAGGCCAGATCTTAATGTCAAATGACTTTCTCAGTCACTCTCCTTATTACTTTTTGAGACATGGTCTCCCACAGAAACTAGACCTTACTGATTTAGGTGGACTAGCTGGCCAGCCTGGTCTCAAGGATTCTCTGATTTCACTTCCTATATGGGTATATAGATGCACAGTTGCCACGCAAGACTTTATACATGTGTTCTGGGGATCTAACTCAGGTCCTTATGTTTGTATGTCAAGCACTTTACTGACTGAGCCAACTCCCTGGTCTCTGGTATAAATGGTTAGGGAATATCCATTTTTTTGCTACAAGATTATGGTTAACCTTTGGGATAACAATGTAAATATTCAAATTGACTTTTGTTTTTCCACAATCTCGCAGATTATTTTCAAAATACAATGTCAAAGAATGTGGTTCATGCGGTATGGTAGTTTTGTAGCATAGTATAAGTTAATTTATTATAGATGCAGGTATCCCTGCATAACTCAGATTGGCCTCGGCCTCCAAAGCTCTGGAATTATTGTCATATATCACTGTGCCTAGTCAGTTTTTGTTCTTGAAGAATAATTATTTTCTTTTAAAAATATAACACAACTTTTTATTCACTAAACCCTATATCAGTGAATATCAATGGAAAAACAAACAAACAAAAAGTTTTAATAGTGAAGACCACAGTCAGCATAGCCATGGACAAAAAGCCACGCTTCATGATGGAAAGGCACTGTGGTTTTCATCCATGTATAGCAGTGTGCGAAACTTGGATCTGGTTATAAATTAATTGGCCGGCTCTTTCTCTTCAGACAGAGGAATATTAACTATCAGTCCTTCATAACAAAGAAAATAGATATATTTTCAACTACTGCCTATTTTCTTCAATTTAATTGACTTATTTTCTGATCAAGGTAGTGGGAGGTGACCCTGTCCAGATATAATTCTTGATTTGTCTGGGAAGAAAGTTAATCAAACTTGTGTGACATGACTAGTGGTCACTGGCTATAGACTGCTTATACATACTTGGTAATGGAGAATTATCTATTCTTCTAGGAAATGCATCTTAACCTCTGGTAGTTCTTAATGTTAGAAGCTTCTTTCTATCACACTCAAAACTTCCTTTGTCATGTCCAATTCTTTCATGGGTTCTGTTTTCTGAAAACCAGCAAAAAAACCTGACATTCATACAGAGACTTCATATTTGTGGGTGATGGCTTTACAAATCAAAAATTTCATGTTTATTCTGTTTCTGTGAAGGTGGAAAGATGTTTCCATCTGTCTTTGGATGACCTCTGGATAGCTGTTGTCTTTCCTAACATGCTTAGGCCAGTTCTAGAATATGTATGTGAATGCCATCTCTATAACAAAGAGTGTAGTGAAGATCTTTCACTTGCAGCATGCACTTCTTCTCACAGGGTCTGGGGGACGAATGCAGTGGTTGTTCACAGGCTCCTCATAATTTAAATGCACTCACAGTTCCTGGTGGACCAGTACTGCTCCAATTTGTGCGGTCACAAAGAAAGAAGAGGAAATGACTAGAATGACAACATTGTTAATTGACACGATGGCCAAAGGAATGATTTGGGGACTAGAGCTGACTATGGATGTCACCTGGTATGATTCTGACTGGACAAAAGAGAAGTTTGAAAATCTAGAGGAAATATATGCTCTGATGTGTGGTGTGTGCTGAGGCAGGCATAGACCCTCAGCCTGTAGCCAACTGAGAAGAGCAAAGTCTAGAAGCTTCCTAAGAGGAGTCAAGTGTAGAGACAAGGCTGATAAAGCAAACTGAGTGAACCAACAGGCTGTTTGTAATAACAATTACTTTCAATTCTGGGGTTAGTAGACTATATCTAGCTGCAGATTTGAAGTGTGAAAGGTTTTGTGATGTTTCTTTAAGTTAAAAGTGTAGAATTATTCTGCTGTCTTCTAGAGGCAGAAGGACTTACCAGAAGAAGATGTGGTCAACCTCAGAGTACAGGAAACCACAAAGGGAGCTGCTGCTTTATCTTGTTCCCTGGTGATTCTTCCTCCTCTGGCAGGGAGTGAGGAGTAGGGGGCTTCCTGTCAGATAAGGGAGAGAGGTGCCTAGATGATGGAGGGACAAAGGTTGCCACAATGTCCTATGCATTTGGACTCCATCTTGAAAAAAAGAAGGTCTGAGGGATATGGTCTCCAAGGTAGCTGTTATCAGTGGGAGGCAGAGAAAAACAGCACACTTGCACGCATGTCTGTTCAAGTCTGAGCGGCTGAGGATGATGGGATTCTGATCTACCGGTCCAGAAATTCCCAGTGCTTCTTGTGTTAATAATCATCCTAAGGTACCATGGTACCCAATTAAGGATAATAACTAACACATGATGCTTGGGTGCTTGGCCTATGCATGCACGTGTTTGGCTTTTTAGCTCCAAGCTGGTTTCTTACCAGCTAGGAAACCCTAGTTAGTTGTCCCTTTGCTGTAGTTTCAATCTGTAAAGACCCCTAAGTGCAAGCTTGGGCTACAACTTGCTCTGCTAGAAGTGATGAGGCCCGGGATGTGCAGTTGGGTCTTTGGGGGTTTGACTCTAAGACATGACTAGATTTCCAGTCCCTTCCTCTCTCTTTCCTTTTGTTGCTGGGCCAGCATGGGGCTCCTAGGCCTGTATTCCAGCCATGATATTTTGCCTTCTCATTTGACCACAGCAAAGCAGCCAGGGGAGCAGGGCCTGAAACCTGTAAAACTCTGGGCCAAAACACATATTTATTCTGTGAACTTGCTCATGTTGGGCATTTTATGACAAACAGAAAGCTAGCATATCCCTTAAGGACTTATGTCCTTTAAGATAAAACCAGACCAACATTGAGATTTTATATGTGTGTGTCTCCTCTTATAAAATCAAAAATACTATTGGAATAATTATCATTCTTAATATTATTTTTGATACTGTGGATCAGATTAAGGGCCTCACCATGGCTAACCATATGCTCTATCATTAATCTGCTCCCTCACTTTCCCTAATATTATTATGATGAAACAGCTGCAGTAGGTTATTGTAAAGACTAAATGAAACAGGACATGCATATTAGCAATGCTTGTTGTTCCTTTGGAAGTTCCCTTACAGTGATATATATCTTCAAAATTATTTCACTGTTCAGATATTGTGATTAATATATGTCATAAGCATATTATTAAAAACTACAATGTAGGCAGCACAATATATGAACAAGTTGGCTGGGACTGGAGGCTATGGACTGTTAAGCAAAATTCCATGTGTCAGAGAAAGACAAAGTGCTGAGGTGTTTTGTAGCCAAAGAATAATCCAGGACACCACATCTGACCTTGGACCAAGGGGAAAGAGTTAACACTCCAAGAGGTTACTACAAATTGAATGTCTGTCATGTGCCAATAATTATCTCACCCTCACAAGAAGTTTATGAAGTCAATTACTGTCATTCCATTTCAAGAGGAATGTATGGCTTTGAGTGCTTGCATACACTGAGGAGGGTGTGGGAGAAGCAGGACTAGGCCGAACAGGGTGAATATGATGATATTTTATTGTATACATGTGTGAAATCCTCAAAATTAATCTATATCATTGTGTATATTTATACAAAAATTTAAAAGATTGTATATATGTATAAAATAATGGTAGGAGACTTTTAGCTACCTAGTAGCAGAATACTTCAATTTCAGGTTTAGTTTACTGGAGAATTGAAATTTTACAGAAATAGTAGAATCCCAAGATTCTGAAAGATATAAAGGGAATTGGACTTAATATTTGACCATCTACTAACAAACACATAGCATTCTATAGATATCACTACATACTATATAGCATTTACTGACACTTTGTGTTTGGAAAAGCTTGGGTTAGAGTTTCATCAGGTTCAAGGCTTTTTTTAGTGTATGAGTGAACACATCTTCTCTTAAATAAAATACAGACCATGCTCTGTGCTTTAAAGAGGCAATGACTGGGAAGATGGGGTAGGTATGGAGTTTACAAGGGGACTAAGTTGCTTCTTCTATACTATCTATATGTTGTAGGAATTGCCTGATAAAGAGGTATTGGTGACAATGCAGCAAAGTGACAATGAGCAATGTGAAACCTAGCTCATGGGAGCTCTGACTTGTAAGTGCTCTGTTTTGCGGGGCAGGTCTGTTTCCTAAACTTCCAATGAGCTGTCACCTGTCAGAATCTCCATATAAGCTACTGAATTACAATTTAGGATAATCACGGGCTCCTCCCCATGGAAGTTTGAAAATCTTGTGTGAAATAAGATTATTATTTGCTTTCATAGCAGGCTAGTATTTAATTAAGATTATGCACATCTTGTAATTTGTTCAGGAGAACAGAACAATTTGGTTATATTTATTATTACTTTTGAAGTGAAAACTAGCCAGAAATGTCCAGTCTGTCTTTGTTACCTAACTCTGTCTTCCACTTCCCAAGTGTTTGTCAATTAATTCCATTAATATTTTGATTCGTTTGACATTTTACATGTATATGACAGATGTTTAAAAATCCAATGCAATGATAAAATGAAGGTTAGGAATGGTGGTAAATGCATAGCATCCTAGTGCTCTCAGGAGGCAAGAGGATCTTAATGACTATGCCGTCTCAGATTTAGAATCCATCTAAAATGAAAGGAGACCAACAAGAAATTTTATGATATAAAGGTGCTTGCTTGTCCTGTGAGTTCAATTCCTGGAACCCACATAAAGTTAAAAGGAGGTAAGGGAGTTCACAAAATTGTCTTCAAATGTCCACATATGCACATAGCATGTACATTCATACATACACAGTAATAATAATAATAAATAATAAAAGTACGAAAGAAGGACGGAAAGAAGAGGTGGTAGCTCAGCATCTACTTCCTTCCCTATTTTCTTACCACATCTTTGCATACACAGAATGCCTTAAGTCAACTGTTTATTATCCATACTTATTTGCTCTAGAGAATGTTCCTGGTAACAGCATGCAGTGTAGTATGTAAGGTGGCAGTTGGTCTCCAGTGGGTCATAGTGAGATTGTCTTTCTTCTCCTTTCAACCAATTCCTTTGCTGTGTAGACATTAATAAAGATACAGCTCAGTTTCTGTAGAGAGCTGCATGCAGCCACACCTTAAAGATGGCGCTGGCTTCCGCCCTCAGCCCTTCTGATGGCCACTGCTCGAAGTGGTAAACAAATCCTTATTTGGCTGTGGCTGGAATCGAGTGTTGCTTGCGTTTGCATGGACCAATGGACAGCGCCCACATGGCTGCTCAGGGTTGGCAGCCCATGCCTACTTAAGGGCTGAGAGAGGCTCGCCCGGGGAGAGACATCGCTTGTAACAAGGTCCTGAATAAACTGCTTAAAGAAGAGCTCCGGTGTTGCATCATCCTTGCTGGTCGAGGCGGGCGCGACAAGTTTCCTGGTCAACTCTACACCTGCCCATTCTCCCCAGTCATTTCCTGTTTGTCTTCTATCTCTTTCTTGTGTGTGATAGACATTCCCTCTTCAGGTTAGATGTCACTGAACTCGTCCTTCTGTTGCCTCTGCCACCCAACCTAATAAACAAAAAACTGTTGCATGTATTGCATTGTTGCTCAGGACCATCTGTGCAAACTCAACTGCCGCCTCCAACAGATGCATTTCCCAAGTTTGCAGAATAGAGTGGCAGGTGTGGACATCAGTGGAAATGCATACTGTTGGTGCCATTTTGTAGTGGCATGGTTCACCTGCTAAGCATGAAAAAGGCCTTTCTCTAAAAGCGGTTGCTGCCATTCTTCTCTTCACTTAGTCTCCAGGACAGAGACATCTCTTCTAAGAAGTCTGTGAGCTCTTTCTGCATAAGTCATTACTCCCGGCTCAACATTCTTCAATACACACCTGCTATGTTACACTGTTCCTACAGAGACCTGAAAATATGTCTACTCACCCCAGATAGGAAACTGATGACAGAACCAAGGAAGTATGCCACCAAAGCACAACTTGGTGAGCCAGTGAGATTTACTGGGCTTACTTACTGAAACATGGATGAGGGGGGCACAGGAGCAGAAATGACTCAAAGACAGCTGCATAACCAAAGCCACCCCAACATGGTTTCAAACCTGGTAACCTGGACTGTACTGCAGAGTGAGCCTGCAGGAAGCTCACAGGTTGGAGAGTGCTCTTTTCAAGTAGTCCAGTTTGTATGACCCTCTTCTAGGAGGCTCAGCTTATCTGAGTGTGTTTCTCAGCTGTCCTTTCTCTTTTCACACACTTGGGCAAGGAAGGGTCTAGTCAATATGGTCAGTTTCAGTGACTTCCTGAAGCCTCTGGGTTATATCCTGAGTTTAAAGAGCTTCTCTGCACATGGGATGTTTCACCTCTGTTTAGAACATCTTTTTTATTTTATATCCTTCTTATTTTTTGTAATAGGAATCTTCCCTCCAAGATAGAAGGTTTGGATCTCAGAAGAAACTGCCATTCAACAGCACCAGAGTCTATCTTGTGGGAGACTTTAGTATGACCCTGGCTGGCTGATCCTCTACAGGAACAAGAGTGCTGGAGTAGCTATGGGAAACTGGAGGCCCCTTAAGTTCCATTCTTTTCTCATTGAGTGCTCACAGCTTCTCCTCACTGTTGTAGGCAGCATCTGCTGAGTTATACTACCTGAGGAAGGACCCAGAGCTTTCATTTTCTCTTCCCAAGCTCCTAAAGCAAACACCTTGGTTGTAAGGGTTCTATGCAGATCATTGACACTAACTATAATCATACCAGAAAGTTCTTCAGAAGAAAGGAGGGTAGGTACAGAAATCAAAGCCAAGCCTCCAATTTCTTGAAATCTTGTTACCTGCTTAATAGTCCCTATCCACTTTGATTTCTCCTTTTTCTTTTGTCTGTGAGAGGGTTTCTAGATTGACTAATAGATGTAAAAAGAACTACCAGAAATATTAGTAGCTCTATTCCATGAGCTGGGGTCTGGGGCTTAAATTAAAATAATTCATTAAATAATTAAATTAATTTTAATTAAATTAAAATAATATTAGAAGTTAAAAGCTGAATGGTAGCTGAGTATTAATATGTTCTCTGTTTCCAAACTGTGTACAATTGAGGCACTTGCTTCACACCCTGCCCCTGTACCTCCCCTCCATGGAGGACTTCCTCAAACTGTGAGCCACAGTAAACTCATCTTTGCTTAAGTTAGTTTTGTCAGAGTATTTTGTCATAGCAATGAGAAAAGTGACTAATGTGTTTTGATAATTTTTAAAAGGCTAAACAGAAAGTACATTTGCAGACATTTTAGCTGTTTTAGCCCCTGCTGTTTTGCTAGAGAAATAAAAAATGTTCGTGCAAAGCTTAAAAGTGAAAATTCAGAATAACTGTTTTTTAGATCTCCAAACTGGAAGTGTCCCCCGTCTCCAACCCAACTCTATCAAAATTACAGTTCCCTTCCTGAAGCCAGAGAAAAGCACACAAGCATTTGCACATGTAGGTTGGATTGTGGATCACTATGGGGAAGTTCAGAAGGCTGATAAAAACATGAGGAAAGCAGCAAGCTTACCAAGCCCCTCAGTGTGAGCTGCACTTCAACAAATGCTGGCTGGCATCTGGATGCTCATCACCTCTCACCTTACTTTGTTTTTAAGGAGGCACACCTGATGTCCTCTTTCAGAGTGTTTGTTCCTAACCCTTTACACAAGGCTCAAAGATATTAAACTAATATGATCGTACACTTGTCTTGAGTTGACTGACTCAACCATTGGGCACATTTTAATTGGATGCACCCAGTCTCAAATAGTGTACAAACAGTTATACAATTTCTACTTTTCTAATTGGCCTACATAGTTGTTTATCTTGTCTTGTTTTTGTTTTATTCTTTGGATTATAAGGGTGATGACTATTAATGAAGTTTGGGGAACCAAACCCTGTACTATTAGTTACATTTCCAATTGCTGTGACAAAACACCTGGTTTGCAAGTACTCTGTTATGATATTAAGCTGCTTGGGACATAACCAGACAGGTTGCAAAGTGTTCAATTATGAGGATTTACTATAAAATTAACTTTGTTACTTTATGACATTAAAATTCATTCCAGTTGCCAGTCTTATGGTATTAATCCAAAGTAAACTTTGTTGACTTTCAGACACATATCTGATACTGAGTTTTACATAAGTACCTAGAAGTGGAATTTCCTAGTCAAATAGCACATTTCTCTACAACCTGATGCCCAATCACCTTTCCTAACAGCTCCATCACCTAAGAGCTTCTGACATAGCCCCTGCCTAGCTATTCCTGGGACTGTCACAGGCTTCTGAATGTATATCCAGTCAACAGACAAGACCAGGAGATGATGAGGCATTCTGTTTCCACATCTTGAAAGTTTTATTCTCTTGGGTGTTTATTCACTGCCTTTGAAAAATAATTACAAATACCTAGTATCTTATATATTGTTTGCTAGGCAGGGTCTCCAAGTTCTAACATGGTAAGCAATCATTAGGACAGACACCCAAGCCAAGACACAACAAGAACACAGTACTACCTACACAGTTCAAGACTGTGTACAGTGTTTTGAATTTCCCACTGGCTTCCTTTGCCTGACCAATGATCCACTCCAGAGACCCACATTACATTTAGCTACTTATTTGTGTCTAATCTGGAAAAGATAGATGCTCAGTCTATGTCTTTTACTAAGGTACTGTGCGTACTTCTTTGTTTATTTATTTATTTTACTGAGTTGAACCCAGGGCACACAGTATGTTAAACAAACACTCTACCACTGGTCTAGGCACCAGTTCCTCTCAATGACTATCAATAATATAGGCCCTGGTGTTTTTCAGAATGATCTCTAGCTGAGCGATAGTGCTGCATGACTTTAATCCCAGCACTGGAGAGGCAGATTTCAGTGAGTTCGAGGCCAGCCTGGGCTACAAAGCAAGTTTCAGGACTGTTACACAGAGAAACCTTGTCTCAAAAAACAAGGCGGGGGGGGGGGGGGAGAATATCTCTATAAGAGTTCAAGAACTATTTCCACATCATTCCATCATTCTGGCAGGGCGTGTATTTTTAGCAGGAACAGGACAGAAGGGACATTGGCCCCTCCTCTAAGCATCTTACCACAAGTCACATGGTGCCAATACCACTCACTAATGCTAATGTCAACTTGGATTATTTGTATAAGGTGGAGACTGTCAGTCTTCATTGGCAACCTCGCTCCTCTTTTGAGGAGACTTTCAGCTCTGTGTGTGCTGTGCTCTTTATCATATATTTATTACTCACACACCAGAACATGTAAATAATCTAAATAACTGACTGACGTACATATTGGGGACAAATACTTTTCATTGACATATTCACCTGGCCACAGTGTTTTGGGAACAACTTTTCAGACCAGCTCATTATCTTTGCCTTCAAGCATGATCTCCCTATTACTTCCTACAGAAACATGTTGTGATAGCTGATTCTGTTATTACATTTTATGTCCATCTTGTACTGAATTAGGGATGGACCTAATGCCACAGCCTGTTCTTCTGCTTGCTAAGTTTTCAAGCCCTGACATTTCCTAAGCTCAGTGCCACACATTGCTGTCTAGATTTGAAGTTAGCTAAGGATAGGGACCTTATACTTTGTACTTGTTTATGGTTAACTCTTCTGAGGGGGATGTTGGTCCTTAATTTATCTCTACATGGTGCCTTGCACATGAAAGCCTGTTGAATTAGCCTCTGTTTATTGGCTGAGAGGATCAACATTTGGGTGATGTTTTGCATGGTGAGAAAGGCAGTCTAGTGCTCTACTCCAGTGACTATGGCAGTCATTTGTGGGTTGTTAACCCAACTTCTTTCTAGCCAGCTCTAGTTAGTGTTGGGCATATTCTGTAGAGGGAGAGGAAATCATATATGTGTTTCTGGAAAATCTTTTGTTTGCTTGAGGCATTGTTATTTACTTTTCCCTGTAATGAATGTTAGGTGATGGTTGGGTTGTAGCAGCCTTATTTTGAAGGACAAAATAAGATAAAGCAGTGATATTGCCTCTCATGTCTTTAAAGTGAAGAAATGAAACAAGGAACCATCTGCTTTGGAACACATTGCCTTTTAAGAACCCACACTGGTATAAGCTGTGTGGCTAGATTTCCTTCTACTTGATTAATAAAAAATATTCCTGGTTTATGTCTCAATAGACCAGAGAAGTAGAACTTGCTTCGGCTGTAAGGAGATGCGGTCATTTTCACAAGAGGAGAAATGACCTGGGGTGCTCAAGAGAAGAAATCAGAGAGCGCCTTGGCGTGGTGTTGTTATGGATGTGTTCTGTTGTTAGTTATGGGCCTGAGCAAACCACAACAAAAATACACTCCTTTCTTATCTGTGCTGATAGAGAAGGTGGTGGACAGGGAGCAGAAGGCACAGAGACACAGCATAAGACTTTTGAGAGGTGACAGCAGGAAACTCAGTTCATCTCAGGACAGAGAAATATGGGTTTAGGTGACACAATGCAGCAGGCTGCTGCATGGAGACACACTAGGGTGAAAGGGAAGCTGTAGAGGACACAGGGGTGTCATGGAACCCAGGGCAGAACAGCAAAATGGAAGGCTGAGGCTGGCCTCAGAACTCACTTCAGCTTCCTAGCTGAGCAGCCTGGCCAGTTCTTGTCAAAGTTGAGCTTTCTCTTTGTGGAGTAATGTGTGCTTATTGCCCTTTGTATGGCATATACCTCAAGAGAAATAGGAATAAATATTTAAGTGGGAAATAGTGAGTAGCAGACAACATTTATTGTTATTAAAGTATAGTTTGACTGAGGACAATAGTCATACTACATATTCTTCAAAAGTGTGGAAGCAAATTCTCCTTCCTTACCAACTTGTTGACAGTCCTGGGAGATGCTAAAGCAAGTGCTCTACCAATGCTGAAAAGCCAGTCTCCTTTCCTTTTACCTTGTGACAGAATCACACTAAGTTTCCGGGGTAGGCCTTGAGCTCACTTCATAGCCCAGGCTAATCAGAACACCAAATCCTCTTGCCTTGGTCTCTGGAGTGGTTGGGGCTGTTGCACCCCCAGGTCCCACTGGGAGTGATTTCAGGTAGAGTGGGTGTGAGACTTCTATTGTGGGACCTAATTCAAGGCCTGTGTGGGCTTGTGTTATGAACATTGTTCCCCTGGCTTCTCCTTTCTTAGAGCCTGTGGCAGAAAGGTCAGCTCACATAATCAGAGCCCTTCTAGACTCCAATTCCACAAGCCGGTAGTCATAGGCTAATGCCCCATGGCAGTCTTTTCACCTCTGTTAATTGGGGAACTATTTGGGGCTATTTTGGGTTCTAGCACATTCACCAGCAGTGGTGACTACTCAAAGCCAAAGTCATTCAGCCAACATCACTAAAAATACCCTTAGTTTCAGCCAGTCAATTTTCTTCTATTTTCACAATTAGTAGGTCTGCCTGGAACCGGCCTGCCAGCATGCAAATCTCCTCCTGGTGCTGATGGAAATCTGAGAACGTGCTAAGCTGTGGAAGGCTTAAGAGCAACATTATTCATTCACTATTTGAAATATTTAAACAAATGGAAATAAAAAAAAGAGATGAAATCTCATTATAAGAAATGAATGGCTGCTTTCCACTCTCTACAATACAGCCTCAATACCATTTACATACCATTTGTAATATTAATATTATCGGCATGAAATAAATCATATCCTTCACTTTTACATTTTTAATTACATTTTACTGCATTTGTTCTTTTGTTTATAGTTAACTAATAAAATATTTATTACATCTTACATATATGATGGCGTTTCTGTATTTTAATCAGATTTTACACATAATCTTTTCTCCCTCTTTTAGTATCTTTTTTATGACCCTACACACCACAGGATGTTGTTTGGTGGAGAACCTCATTATTTTTTAATGCATGGCTATTTATTAATGTATTGTGTATATAACACACTATGCATTGCTTTGAATTGATGAATACATTTACATCCACTTGAGAATGAAAATTCCCCTAAGGGCCAATCTCACATTTCTCTGGCTGTGCTGCCAGAAGCCAGATACTGATTGTTTTTCTTGTTTTATTGAGAAGTGGAAAGTGAAAAAAAGAGAAGAATATTAGACAAGGGGAGAAAAAGGAGGTATAGTGAATCTTGTTTTTAATTTCATTTTCTGGAAAACCTTTCTTCTGGGGTCAAAAAATTAATGTCTCATTGCAAAACAGAATCTTGAGAGCATGCAAATTAATTTACTTTCTGTGAAATCTTATATGCAATATGCATTATTACTGAGCATTTGATCTGCCATGTCTTGAGATATCTGCTTTGTGTTTGTTCTACCACATTGCACTTAAAGATCAGTTGAAGGGCCAGGGAAGTGCTCAGTTGACTATGACAGCAGGTATGACCAGACATACTTTCACAACTGTAACAAACATGACTTAGTCTCCCTTTCAAAACTCACTGCTCACCACTCCAGCTGCCCAATAGACAGAGTCTGTATTATATTAGGCTACAGATAAGCAAGAGAGAATCTCTCTCTCTCTCTCTCTCTCTCTCTCTCTCTCTCTCTCTCTCTCTCTCTTGCTGTGTGTGTGTGTGTGTGTGTGTGTGTGCAAGGAGAAACCTCTCTGGAAATTAACTGCTTGTGTATGGAGGATTGTTCTGAGATATGCAGGATGAGGGTCCTAAATCTAGCATCATGATAGACACCTTTTACTTATTATGACTTTTTTTCAGGACATTTATCTGGGAGCAGCACAGAACAGTAGTTACTATCAGTGTTGGGGAACACAAAGATTATGAGCCTGGTGCAGTGGAGAATAAGGGAAGCGATAGGTGCATCCCCAAGCAGTGAATTTATTCTCTTCCTTCTCTGCTGAGAATATTGTCTTGGAGGCTACAGAGAGAAAACACGGCATAGAAAGAAAAATCTTTCTCTACTGTGTTCTCTCTCTGGCCACCATCAAACTCTGCTGGATGCCATCACAAACAGCACAGGCAGTACTGTTGGAAGTATTTCCTGACTCTCTGTATTTCAAATGTTTCCGTTTAAAATGTTATTCACATAGTATTAACAGGATATGAAGTAAGACTTAAGTAAGAGTCAAGTAAGACTAAGACCTCTCATTTCAATACATAAATGCAAATGGTGAATATGTATGCAGCAAATGCAATATGAAATGTTTCCTAAGATAGACTGTTGTAGAGTAAGTGTCCCTATCTAGTTGTAGCGAAACACAAAGCACACTCATCTTGTCCATGTCTTCTAGGGGACAGGGCTCCAAGTATGTATGTTCTTGTAGGCTGGATGGGGAGCCTCTTCAGCAATGAGGGGCACACACTGAGAAACAGTGGAGACACTCTTTGTGCATTGCAACATTGCTTTTGCACCAGCAGCGGAGGATACTCTCGGGTTTCAGGGTTCAGATGACCTACTTGATGCCTCTTCCTCCCTCCCAGATGTGTCCCATGACCTGCCAGTGACATTCTTCTCAGTAAAAAGCTATGAATGTGGCTCAGTAATACACGTATAGCTTTCTGTGAAAATGTCAAAACATTGGCTACTCCAGCAGGGAAGCTATGAGAGCATGGGTAGGTTGGTTTCAAGTGAAGGAAAGAAAGCATGGTTGAAGATAAATATTTGTAATTTTTGAAAGAGTTTATCAGTTTGGTTGTGGGCCAAAGGATCTTGTTTCTGTGCTGTTCAGATAGTCTTAATTTATCAGAGCCTGTGTTCTGATCTAGCTAGAGCTAGTGACAATAGAGACTTAACAACAGGTAACTTTCAGTTGCACCCAATAGACACTAAACATGTTCACCCCTTATTTCTTTGGTTTGCTATTTGCCCTCTCCCTATCTTATCACATCTCTCCATTTCCTTTCACGCAATCTTTCAAGCTTTTGTTTTGTCATTTTTAAACAAGGTTAAGGCATCTTGCACCCTGTCCTTCATCTTCTTCTGTCTAGTGGACCATCAATACAGAGCTCTGAGAGCAAATAAGTGGAGATTTCTAAGTGGAGATTTCTTCTTGCTGTTTATGTGGTTTTTGTTTAACTCTGAAGTATACATTTGACTGTATAATCAGGTATCAAAGTCTAGTTTTATAGTCATATGCACCCCACTCTTCAGCATCTCCACCAGTGGCTAGCCTGCCTCCTCACTCCCTCCTAGGAGGCCTTTACCTCCAGCTCTGAGAGAAATCCCACACTAGACATTCTGTTACTCATATTGCTGCCCGAATAATGAGCCACAGTATAAATAACAGGAATTCCTTGCTCAATAACATACCAAGCTTCATTCCACTGCTTTCCATACGGTTTTCACCAAAAACAAACAAAACAAAAACCACAACTGAGTATTAAACCGAAGAGGATCTTTCATGAAAGACAAGAGCTCTACCATTTAGCTTTAGTCCTTGCTCATAAATGTTCTTAATACATGTCAGAACATAGTCTAAGAATGGAGTTGTGCTGGAGGAATTGTGAATCCTTGTGAAAAAACTCCAAAAAATCAAGACAAGGATCTTGAGACTTCAGTTTCTTCAAAAACACAGAATTGTTCTTGGAATGTGCTTTCCTCATACTCCCAGGTGTAGCAGATAGGAGAGCGTTTACTTTAGATTATTCATTACAACTAGCTATTGTTATTTGCTTTTATGTGTCTATGGAAAAACATGTTTTTTTGCTTTGTGCCACAACCTGTGTCTTGTCCTTGTGACTATACACTTTACTTATGTGACTCTTCTTAACCCCCAGAGTATAAATTGTCTGATGCTCTGAATAAAGTTGGCTAATGCATGAGACTTCATTCTACTTCATTTTTAGGCTCCCCTCTTTCAGGTCTCGATACCAGTTAGAGCAGAAAACAGTATAGATACTGGTACTGTTCCTATGTGCCACTAAATGGATGCAACAGATAATGGTTCATCCAATTGTATAATTTGATATCATGTAGTATTAATTTAGACTATATTTAATTCATTAATTGGATTTTTTTCATTTTGATTCATCTAGCACCTAACTACTTATGTATCTGCTGCACATGAGAACAAACAAATTGCTGACTCATTAGCAAGCACAGGGTCCTCTGCCTTCAGGGGAACTGTCAATCATACTTTACAGATGGCTCTTAGGACATGTTTATAAACAAAGTTTTTTGCTACCTTTTTCCCACCATAAGATGTATTTTCAGGAACTTATTTAAGTTTGATTGACTTTCTTCACCACTTTATAAAATGTATGGGAGCAGGTTTTATGGTGTTCCATGTAAAATTCCCACAGACAACCAAAAAGCCAATGATTTTGTAATCTAGTTTATTCTTAGCAAGAATGAAGCTTTATTTGGTGACTGCCTTCTCTGAGGACCATGCAAGGACCCAAACAACCGACCTGCATTTTGCATTCACTGTTGACCATTTTGTTAGACTTCATTAGCTTGGCTGATTTTGAGAATACTCCCCTAATCCTAAGGCCTGCTTTGTCATCCTCACCTCCATTTTCTTTTCTTTTCATTATTTGAGACATGGATTCACTCTTTCCTGGAACTTACCAGGTAGCTCAGGCTGGCCTTGAGGACTCAAGCAACCCTTCTGCTTCTGCTTCTTATTCTCTTTCTCTGTACGTGTGCTGAGGATTAATGTTCTATACCAATGAACAGAATTTCTGGTTTCCATCCATTTTCTTTACTTGCTCATCCATTTTTCAAAATGTGAGGATTAAAACATTAAGATTCAAAAACAAAAAAATTTTCCCTACATCCCAGAAACAGACAGACAAACAGTATGGAATATTTGTTGTGACAAGATCTAGTTTGACATTCCAGGAGAGCCCAACATGTGTTATGCCTTTGAAACAGTGGTTGTGAAATTGGTGGGTTTATTTTTTTGTTTTGTTTTGAATTCCACTGACTATCAGGACAATGGAAATTAGACATGACTGCACATAGTCATTGAATCTATTTGTTGTCCTGACCCACTAAGAAAAGTGATTATTTTAAAATGTTCTGGAAAACAAATTCTGTAGCCTGAAATATTTACCACCTTTTTTCCCTTTATAAGTATATCAAGTCATTCTATTAATTTGTTATTAATATGTAAGTTGCATTGCCATACAAAAGATAGAGAATGGCTTTAAAAATTAAATAAATAAATAAAAATACCAGAAATTTGATCCTAAACAAAAAAACTTTAAAATCTCTATTGGAAGTCCACAAATATTGAAAGAAATAAAGGCCAAAATTAAATTAATTTTATTTTTAGTGATTTTAATTTTTAGAACATGATGAATTAACTGTATATACATAATCTTTAAAATATGCTTTCAGTGATACATGTATATGCTGGTGCAATTAGATATGATTTTGTGACAAAAATGGAAAATGCAATTTGCATTAACAGAAATGACATAATTAGGTTTATTCTTTGATGCCACATGCCTTTCAAATTGATATGAGGCCACAGTTGTCTGGCAAGTTAACAAATGTGCCAACTGGCTGGGGAGAGAATAACATGGTCACCTTACTCCCATGGCGTGCTGGAAACTTCAGGAACAGAGGCCCATGTCATTTCCTAATGCGAAGCTTCATTGTCCTTTGGGTGACAGCCACCTATGGTCAAGGATGTGGAGATCCTCTCCTATGTATTTTGAAGTTCAGGACTTTGGGGTAAGTCATAAATGTTAGGCTGCTTTTCCTGTAGATCACAGAGTTAAGAGCTATAAGGTGCAGTCAGAATCCAAATTCTTAGTACATGCTACTTAGTGCTATTAACTTTACTCATTTGAATTTCTGCCTTTTAAAATAGCTTTATACACTATATTGTTTAAAAGAATTTATATTAACTAAAATTAATATTTATTATCAATATTTCAAATCCATTATTAAGATATCTATATTAAAATTCTATATTTTAAATCTTAATTCTATATTAGGAATTATATATTAAGTACTATGTGAAAATTCAATGCCTTATGAATAATATACTATAGATTTATAATAATGTAATATGTACTTAAAATTTAAATGCATAAAATTTAATTTGCAGATTGTAATATGTTTGAAGAAAAAGCTTAAGTTTAATGCTATGAAGTTTAAGAATAAAAAGTTTAAAGTGCATCATACGTACTAATACTTAAATATGGAGCAGAATTAACAGTGTACTTAGCATAAAAATATGTTTCTATGGTTGACACAGGGCTAACTAAAAATAGAAATAGAGGACTTCAGACAAATAAAATGTGTGTGTTCTAACACAGACAGAGGTACAGCAATACATACATGTGGGCACAGAAGCACCATCAGTGGAACTGAAAATCATTCCGAAGTATCTCCTGACTCCTTTCTGACCCATCTCCTCACACTCAACTTTCTGTCTAAAGTCACACTAGACTCGTTGGCTGTCACTCAGCAACACTGAGCCTTCTCCTGCCTTAGGACCTTCGTTCTTACTCATTTTTATTATCTTTTATATATTTAGTTTCCTAGTACCCATGAACCTCCACCAGAACAAAAGTCACGAATGTAAGGACTTTCTTTCAGGTGTTTCCCTCCTATACCCACAGAGACAAAACACCAGCACATTATAACCCATCAACATGTTGTTGATAATTTCTTGAGAAGTAGAACTCAAGTCAAGTATCTCTGTGTAATTTCATTTTACAATCAAGCATCACATCCGTTTTAGGAGATCCAAGGTCTCCTGGTCATCCTTCAGTACTCTGTCCTCTCCCCATGTTCTGGTTTCCTCTCTTGCTTTATACATTGTGAAATGATGACTCATCTGGTAGAAGTAGACAAACAGTGGCAGTGGTGCATGCCTTTAAACCCAGCACTCGGAGGCAGAGTCAGGCAGATCTCTGTGAGTTCAAGGCCAGCCTGGTCTACAGAGCGAGGTCCAGGACAGGCACCAAAACTACACAGAGAAATCCTGTCTCAAAAAAATAGAAATTGTAAGAAGTAGACAATGACGCTCCTCCAACTGCTGCTTGCTGGTGAGTCATGGAGAAGTGACAGGACACATCTGAGTTACTTGGAGGCTTTCTTGGAGGCTCTCTCAGCCACCTCACTCAATCAGTACTCAGCTCAGCTCCAGTCCTATAGCTATAAAGCACTAACTCATCTCTATAGTGAAAGAAAATGAAATAGAAGGTATGCCCAGCCCAGCCCAGCCCAGCCCAGCCCAACCCAGCCAACTGGCTATTCTTTGTTTACAAACTATTTCTTACATCTTTGGGGGCATATATTTTTAGGAGAAAGAAAAATGTAATTTTTCTCTCATGAATTGTACTTTAGAATCTAATCAGGTAAATTACACAGAATCATAATTGTGCCACAATATTTTATTACAAGCTGCCCCTTGAAAACATTGTTAAAATATACAAAGATTTGAAAGGAAATTTCATGTGTACCATAATATTAAATACATACAATATCTAATATGAGCTTGTTAGCTGGATCTCCTTAAAATTATACAGTTATCAACTATTACTGTTGTATACTATGTCCAAATTTATGAGCATGACTTTTTTTTTTTTTAGATTTTTGATACAATGTTTCTCTGTGTAGCCCCAGTTGTCCTGGAACTCACTATGTAGACCAGGTTGTTCTCAAACTTACAAGGATTCGCCTGCATCTGCCTCCTAAATGCTGGGATTAAAGGTGTGGGCCACCACGCCTGGCTGAGCATGACTGTTAAGTGAAGACTTTTACCACCCCAATAAGGTCATAGCTAACTTGGGGTGTTCTGATCTGTTCTCTTCCACTTAACAGATTCTGATAGTCAAGTATATCAGTTACATTCAGGTTCATATTTCTATAAAGATATAGAAGAAAAAAATCTTATATATAGCAATATAAGTACATATTGTTTATCATGTACATTTGCAAATATTTATGTCTCATATAATAAAAATAGCAGTCCACATTTCAGCTTTTAAAGAATTGCAGAGGTAATCAAGAAAGCTTTTAAGAATCATTTTCTGTGGACTTAGCCACCTAAACAGAGCCAAGGGAAATGATCTTGCTGTCTGGAAAATTGGAGGGTGAAATAGCTACACCACAGACCATAAGGCCAAGGGGAGAGTCTTTGCTCTTGCAGATGTCCCCACTTGTGTAGACTACTTTGAAGAGGAGGTTCTGGTGAGACATCCAGGATCCAGTGTCTAGAATGAAGTTGGAACAGAGCTAAAGTGATGTAGAGATGTGGGGTGCATTAGTTTTGAAGCAGTGTTTGGGTTGCAAGAGCTAAAGCCAGAAATGTATGAACTCCAAAATGTTCCCTTCACCAGTGTTTTCTAATTTATTGTTTAAATTGAGCCATGCTGGACAATTCACTTACAAAAGTCAGGTATACATCTAAAATATTATAAGTGACAGTTATCTACCTCACAGCCATTGAACTGGGTGCAATAACCCCTGAAAGAACCCATCAAATAGTAATTTCCTAATCAAGTAAGTAAGCTGGCATTACATGCATTGGGAAGATTTCCTACATTTTAACACTCAACTGTGTTTACACAAGCCAATTTATTTCTTCCTTCTAGTGCATGCATTTCACTAGAGTTTACAAAATGAAGACCACTTGAGACTTAGTATGGAATGGGAGATTAAAATTTGAAATTTGTTTCAATAAACAGATGAGGGCTTACTTATTGTATTGACTTCTGATGTTGATATTTAGGGATCAGATGTTAAGGCAAATACAAAAATGATGCTGAGACACCAGATTCTGAGAACAAATCAATGAAATACTCATATCATTTTAGAAGACTCTTCATAATTACTTCATTTCTGGTTCTGAATCATGCTTCACCAATACAATGAATTCATTTTTATCATTTGTATGTGTGTATCACACTGAGGTCAGAGGAGGACTTGGGGTGTCCTGTTCTATAATTTTCTGTTATTCCCTTGTCTCTCACCAAACCTGGAGCTGGAATAGCAGCCTGCAGGCTCCAGAAACCTTTCTCCCCTGCCATCCCAAACTCAGCACTGCAGTGGCCAGTGCGTTTTCTTCATGTGCATTATGTGAATTTGAACTCAGATCCTCATGCTTGTATAATAAATTATCTTATTCCACCAAGCCATCTCCCAAACCTTGAGCTCCACGATTCTGATAACACAGTACTATTAGTAATTGTATCTTTTTCTTTCAGTGATTTTTTTTATTGTATTTGTGTTTTAATTTTACACATCAGCTATGGGTTCCTCCTGTCCTCCCCCCTCCCGCCCCCACCCCTACCTTCACCCATCCCCTCCCCTCCATTCCCATCTCCTCCAGGGCCAAGACTCCCCTGGGGATTCATTTAAACCTGGTGGATTCAGTACAGGCAGGTCCAGTCCCCTCCTTCCAGGCTGAGCAAAGTGTCCCTGTGTAAGCCCAAGGTTCCAAACAGCCAGCTAATGCCCTAAGGGTAGGTCTGGGTCCCATGGCCTGGGTGCCTCCCAAACAGTTCAAGCTATTCAATTGTCTCACATATCCAGAGGGCCTGATCCAGCTGGGGGCTCCACAGCCTTTGGTTCATAATTCATGTGCTTCCATTCATTTGGCTATTTATCCCTGTGCCTCTCCATTCTTGGTCTAAACAATTCATGCTCTTACAGTACCTCCTCTTTCTCAATCTTGGCGATATTAATTCCTAAATTTCAGATGAATGTAGAAGACATACTATTGGAGAGTGTCTTAATTCTATTGTGGTGAAGAGATGTCATGACCAAAGCAACTTTTAGAAAAGGAAGCATTTAACTGGGGGCTTGCCTACAATTTCAGAGGTTTTGTCCATTATCATCATGGTAGGAAGCATGGTGGCAATCAGGCAGGTGCTGGAGTAGTAGCTGAGAACTGTATCCTGATCCATGGCAGAGAAGGAGACTGGGTCTGGCCTCAGATTTTGAAACCTCAAAACCCATCCCTATTGGCATGCTTCCTCTAACAAGGCCATGCCTCCTAATCCTTATAATCTTCTCAAAGAGCTCTACTCCTTGGTGACTAATTGTTTGAAATCCAGGAAGGAAAGGCAGCAGGATGAGGAGTGTGAGGCCAGCATAGTCTAATTACACAGCATAGTCCTATCTGTGCTTGCTCACTCTCTCTCCCCGTGTGTGTGTGTGTGTGTGTGTGTGCGCACGTGTGCATGTGTGTGCATGAGTGTGTGTTTACCAAACGAGTTAGAATTTTCCATTAGCTTTTCCCAAGACTATAGATTCAAGCTGCCCACCTGACAGTTGTCCCTCTATGATGGGTGGTTGGTTCAGGGATAAGGTGATGACTCCATTAGGCCATTAAAGAAAGTTGGAGATTTGGGCTCTGCCTTGTATAGAAGATACTTTTGTTAATTTTCATTGGATATGAGTATGAAAATATATACAGCAAAGGTACAATATGAAAGTGTGTCCTTGAAGAAAAACCTTATTGACAATGAACCTATTATGCATTAGAGATATTTGAGAAAACTGGGGCCTGGTCACAATATCTGAGTAGAACACACATTTCCTTGAAGCCAATTTGGTCTTTGAGTTTTCTTTTTTCAGTGACAATGCCTAGTGTTTTGTATCTTAAATTCAATTTGGGGAGGTTTTGGTTTTGATCATTTGAAGTGTTCTTAATGGTAAAATAGATTCATATTGGTCATGTTATTTTCTAAGAAACTCTGAAATGTAAAACCCAGTAGGAAAACACTCTTTAAAGTGTAGCACCTGGTCCAAGTTAGATGAGAGCTGTCATATCTAAACTAGAATTTGATGATTCTGTGAGCTATTAGGGTATATGATAATGACTGAAATGTGGGCCTCCTCCTACTGTGGTCTCAGCAGAAGCCAGACCATGTGACTATATATATGGCTATAAGTGACACAGCATGGTCTAGTACCTGAGAATGTTTGTAGCTTACATGGGAATGTCTGTCAACCACCATGTTTGAATCATTGTAACTTCTCATAAATGACACAGCCTACATTCCCCATCTCTTTGTTCTTCTTTTTTCTTTCTTCGAAAGCGAAAAGTTAAATGTCAATTTTATTCAAAACCCTTCATTCTTCACCCTGTTTTGAGGACCAAGCAGCTATGCTTCTGTAACCTCAGTATTGTACAAGCTCTTTTAGAACTTGCCACCCTAACATTTGAATTTGTGACCAAGCAGATAATGAAAATCTTTCTTTATTGTGAAACTGCATTTTACCAATCCCTTTTTGCCTAAAGCCAGCCATAGAAAGTAGCTGTTTGTGCCCGGAAAAGAGACAGAAAGAAAAGTCTTTTAACACTAAGTCTAGGGTTCTGAATTATTTACCAATAAGGCTATAAGCACTACAGCACCAAGCAAGTGCAAGTGTGTCCTTCTTCTGGACTCAGAGGGTGACCTGCCTTCCCCAAATGGGAGTGGCAGGAAAAGGTCGTATCTGCCACTCATGTCCATGTATCATATGCCTATTCTTTTTCTTCATCTCTATCCATCTCACAACAACAAAAATCTTCAACAGGTACTGTTGGATGTCTTTCTATACTCTGTGAATATGTATTATTCTGATTGATTGATTGATTGATTGATTGATTGATACATAAAGCTGCATTAACCTGAGGCAGGGCAGGATGGAGCCAGGTGGGAAAACCAAGAGACAGTGTGAGGAGAAAGGAGAGTGGGGGGAGATGCCAAACTGCTGTCCAAGGAGCAACGTGTAATGGGACGCAGGTAAAGCTACAGAACACGTGGTGATTCATAGATTAATAGTTATGGGTTGAGTTAAGTTAAAAGAGCAAGCTAGTAAGAAACTTGAGCCACAGGCCATATATTTTGCAATTAATATTAAGCCTCTGTGTAATTATTTTATAAGAGGCTGGGGGACCAGCATGCTTAAGAGCTGGGTTCTCCCACATATGTGCACACACATATGCATGGTGTACACAGCATCTCATTTCACTGTTGTTTTTGGACCAGCTGCTGCATATGATTTTTATACCTGGGATTGGTGAGAAGTTTTCAACCAGTACTATGGTTGTTATATGTCGCTGCCATAAAAAATCCCAGATTCCATTTCTTCCTTTGTATGTGAAGAAAATAGAAGACCATAGTTGGCTGCTAAAATTTATTAGAGTCTGTTATTAGTTAATAAAATATGTCCATGTTTACTGTTATTTGAGACAATATGTTGCACCATACCAAGTAGTTTGTAGTTATTCTAGGCTGCCAAAACCCAAAGAATATTTTTAGTGTGATTTTTAGGTTCCGTGAAATTAGCTCCTTTTGAGAATCTAATTAGAACAATACAGCACTAGATCTTTCTTAAAAGCAACACACCAATACACATCTTGAGCCTTCAGGAGCCTATAGGAGACCAGTTATGATGATTTTGACTCCTGTGATTAAGTGAAACTACAGCTACTTCTTGTACTCACACATATTCCTGTGTGTAAGGGCTGAACTGGAAATGAAATTTGACCCTACTGTGGGAAAAGCTTTTCTTCCTGTTTGTATCTTTCAGAGCTCTTGGACATGAGAGTATCTTTCAGGAAAAGTGTCATGCCATCATGCACAGAGAAATATCTGGAAACATTCTCCCCTACCATCTGATTATCTCACAACTCATTGAAGGGGATCATGAGATTTTTAAAATTTTGTTACTAGACAATGTTTTTGAGAAAGGATTCATTATGTATACCTGGCTGGTCTGGAACTCTATTGACTAGGTTGGTCTCCTCACAGGGATCTGTCTGCCTCTGCTACCCTAGTGCTGGGATTAAAGATATAAACCATCACTTTTGGCTTATTTTAAATATAAATGAGCAAACACAGGTTCTGCAAACCAGTGACTATTGGGGAAATACTTCTTGCCATGCATAGTTCTATAAGAGACTTGATGATATTTAAAGTGTGTCAGAGGAGATTGTCGACTTCTTATTGTATCTTAGACTATGATTTGTCTTTCTGTTTTTTTCTCTTAATTCCTCCTCTTTTAGTATACAATGGTATTAAAAAGAAACAATTTAATGAGAAGACAGAACATGTATGTAGATATATAAATATCTGTATGTGCTTGAAAGTACATAATTATTGAATATTCCAGCAGAAGCAGACATTGAAACGACTCTAAAGGCTGTTTGTTAGTGACTCGTAAATATTTTTCTGTGTTAAATATGCCTTGTCATCTGTGATTTTGAGAAAATATTTACTTTTCTAGAATGTATAATCCAAGAGTTGTAACAAACACACTGGGCTGAATTTAAAGAATTCTTTCAAAATAAATATGGGTCAGCAGTTAAGAGTTGCTCTTGCAGGTGTCCTCGGTTCAATTCTCAGTGTGGGATGACTCATCCCTAAGAGGCCTGAGTGCCAGCTGGCTCAAACCAGTAATAAGATTATTTTCTGAGAGCCAACTTGGGTTTGCCTAAAGGCCTTAGCAACAGCACCTGAGACATGATCTGGTGATGACCTGGACCAATGAGAGGCAGCCATGTTACACCAGCAGATGCATATTCATCAGACCTTTCCATAGGATGAGGTGGAGGGTATATAAGGCTTGCCTCTTGCTGAATAAACTGAGCTTGTTGTAAAAAAAAAAAAAAAAAAAAGAATTCCCTGGCTAAAGTTAGAAAAGAAAAACTCATTAGTTTTATTACTTTTTTACATTTTTTTTTTTGTGTGTGTGTGTATGTCATTCAACAGCATCGAGCTAAAATGGATGTGCTGTTCTTGAGAAGTAAGGAAGGGAAATAAATAAGTAATCCCCCACCTTTTGGAAAGAAAACACAGTGGCTATGATTCACTTTCTTCTCTTCAATAGTTATCTAATGAGACAGCAGTTTACTTGTTCTTCCCAGATTCTTCTCAAGCTACAGTCTTGTCTGCAACTTGACATCGTCCAAAGTTCTTTCCGCTGCTCAGACTTGTTTTCTCCCTAGAACCCCTCATCTGGCAGCTGACTCTCTGTGACTGACAGGTACCCCAGATAAGCCACTTTGTTGAACCAGTTGTTCTCAGTTCTCTACTTTTCCTGGGCCTTTTGAAAGCCCCTACTGCTCTCCTTTTGGAACTCACTGTGGCTTCAGGCTGTTCTGCATTCTTTTTAGCAACACTCCTCATCTATTTGATGAGCCAATGACATGACTTCTGAACATTTTCATGTGTCTTCCAGTTCAATATGCCCTGCCATGAGAGGTGCCAGGACAAGCACAGAAGGAGCCTTTTCTCCAAAGCATGCCACCACAGGAATCCCAGAAGCCCATGGGGAACTCACCTAGGATGTGGGTATTACAAGAGAGCCAGGCTGCTGTGAGGAGGAGACACAGGCCTTTAACTCCTGCCTCCTGCATGCTCCTACATACTTTATCCGTCTGCCTCTTGTATGTTCCCACTAAATCGTACACCTTCCTTCTTCCTCTTTTCCATATTTCAAATAGGGGGAGTGAGTGCTCATCCACTTTCATCCACCTCATGTGTTTGCATGCTAGCCAAAGTGCAGGACAAGCTGACTGTGAAAACAAAGTGGCCCATATCCCAGTTCATCAACATAGGCAATAATAATAATAATAATAATAATAATAATAATAATAATGATAGAAAATAAATTTTTGATTAAAATGTGATTTATAAGTCAGGCATGGTATGATGGCACAAACCTATATACTTGCATTCTTGTACTAGGTAGGTTAAGGCAGGCAGATTGTGAGCATTAGGAAATCCTGGACTACACAATGAGACCATGGGCAAGCAAGCAAGCAAACCAACCTCAAAGTTGAAAATGTGGTTTACGAAGAAGAATCAACATTTTTAAATCCCATAGAATACAATCCCTGGTATTTATAGATTTCAAGTTAATGTACTAAGATTTTATCTATTTGTCTGACTCAAAGAAACTGTTAAATAGCTTCTAGTCTAATAAACTTATATATCATTTATTTAATAACTTAGTTGGTGTTCTTTGAGATTCAGTCAATCATGACTATTCTCATGTTTCATTTTATGTTGTCTTTTGCAATATACAGATTTTAAACATAGCATCCACACTTTAGCTGATAAAGAATCATCCTTGTTCTCTACCTCCCATTGTGTGGGTGCCTCCCAGGGCTTCTAACTGATATGACACTTCTCTATTGATTAAACAATTTTTAAAAATAAGATTTATTGTGTATAGGTAACATATGCATCATACATTGGGATCTATTAAGACAGCAGAAAAGTGAGTATATGAAAGGCAATTGCCATGTCCATTTTACAGTTATAGTCTTTTATTTCTTGATGCCAGAGAAGCTGTAGTCTACTCAGTGAAAGTCCTGCTCATAACATGTTATCAGTGACTATAGTCCTTTAGTAGCATGTTAGCACCCTAGGCTTGCTCATGTCACACATCTGCAATTTTACCTCCTTTGATCTATGTCTTTCCAGGAAACCCCATCCTCTGCCTGAATAATCACTGTCCATCCTTTCTCTGCACATTTATGTTTTTAAAGGAATCCCTCATAAGCAGCTGTTGATTGGACACTTGGGTTGTTTCCATTATTTGGCTTTTGTGAGTAGTTTTGCAATAAATGTGGGGATTCACTTAGTCACCAGACTTGTGTCTCAATGTTTATAGTGCATAATACATAAGAAGATCATTTCCTTTGACAAGCCTTCTGGGGCTGGGTATCTTTTTGGAAAGAGGTGATAGTAGTGACTTATTTCATGTCAAAACCATCTCCTATCTCGCTCTCTAGCTTTTTATCTTCCTTATCTTCTGCCAGTATAGTTTCAGGGGCTTTTACCCATTCTTTAGTTATTTGATGACCTTTAACCAACCTCCTGTGCCTTGGGCCTCTTGCTTTTACTTTTGAGTTACCCTGAGATTTTCTAGTACTCAAATTGCTCAGACAATTCTCCCCTTTACTCCTCATTCTTTCATTGAATAAATTTATTTTTGTTTATTTCTAGTATTTTCCAGTCATTGTGATAGCTGCTGAGGATAAGAACTGTGAAATGATACTTGTAGATAGATATCTGGATATTTAGAGTAATTATACTTACAAGGCCTTACAGAAGAACAGGTTCTGACTGTGAGAGAAATCCAGGCACATGACAGTGATATTTGGATAGTCTTGAGGAGTACATGTTATAGGAAAAACATGAGATGGGTTAATGCAGAGGCAGTCTGGTGAGGCCAATGTCATGGGGGCAGAGTAAGATTCACTGATAGGACAAGTGGCTGCACATGACATCCAGAGTGTACAGAGTAAACTATGACACTGAGGAAGGATGACACAAGAAACAGTAAGGGCCATATATAGCCAGCCTGGCAGACAGAATGGGTCTGCACCACTGAAAGAGAATAAGCAGAGTGTGTGTAATGAAACCCAGTCTGACAGGATTGCTACAGCAGTAAGGTTCTGGGAACATCAGAGTACCTGAGAGGTAGGAGAGAGCTGGGAGGCACAGGCAGTTAAACAATTTTTGAACAACTGGTCAAACATTCACAGATTCTATGAAAGACAAACAGGAATCGACCCACTTCTCTCGACCTTCCCATTGCCATGTGACCTTGTAACTGACCCCATGTGTTTCTGGCCACACTGACCATTTTCTCCATCGATAAAATCTTATTTTCCTCTTCACCTTATGTCTGTGTTTCATATTGTCCCGAGTCTTGCCACTTTGCACAATGCAATACCACCATTCTTTCCCTGATCTGGACTGAAGAGGAAAGATGTGTGACATATGGGCATTATATATCCATTGAGACCCAGGGAATCAAGACTTAATTTAGATTTTGGATGCTATTGAATTTTTTGAAATGTACATGCAGATTTGTGTTCCTTCAAATGTCCTATTATTCTTGTTGCTGCTTTTAATTTGCAAGGTTACATTTTCAGAGGTGGTTTTATCCAGGGACTTGCCTAAAATTCTGGTAATTGATTTCAGATGAAGAGTGAGTTGAACTGTGAGACTCACATCATTGTGGCTGAGTGAAATACAGTGCAGGAACCATTCAGTGATGATTTCAACTAAAATGTTTCATTCAAGCAGTAAGGCATAGAACACACTGCTGCTAACTTGTGACTTTGAACAAATGAAATGTGGTTTAGAGCAACATTGTGAAAATGTAAAGCACTGTTTCAGCTTTGAGGTAAAAATTGATAAAGTGATAGAACTTTTTTTACTCTAAATATTTTGGCATCTATCTATCTATCTATCTATCTATCTATCTATCTATCTATCTATCTATCTATCATCTATCTACCTATCATAATTTATCATCTATCTATCTATCTGTCTGCCTGTGTGTAGGTGGGAGCTGTGCATGAATGTGCCACAGGGACATGTGGACTTGTGGAGGTCAGCGGATAACTTACAGGATTTATATTTTTCCTTCTCCCATGTAGGTCGTATTGATTGAACTCAGGCCCTTAGGTTTGGCTGCCCACACCTTTACCACTGTTAGCTTCATTGACTCCTGGTTATATATGGGGTAGAATTTGATCTGCATGGTTTAACTTAAATCTCACAGTAAATGTGGAAGTAGACATTATTTTCTTTGCCCTTTTTGGGAAAACACAGAACACCAGAGATGAAGGTCATATGCCCAAGGTCACTAGATATGGAATGGAAGGTCAAAGTTTGACTCTATGTCTACATGGCTTACAAGTCCCATCCCATGGCTCTGGCACATACTATCTATCTCCTCATACACACTGCCTCATATTTAGGATTGAGAGCATTTCAGGATGAAAGATTTCATCTCTCTTGCTGATAGATCTTTAGAGAATCTCAGAGTTCAACTGGTTTGTTCATCTGGTCATGGATGGAAGAGCTTAAAGAGAGAAAACCTGCTTTGTGTTTGTAATGTTTCATTGATGAACTTATTTTTCTGTTTCTCTTGTGATGAGCAGAAATGAAATGAAATCCCATCAGAGGCTTGTTTTTAACTAGTGTGGTAGAATAATTTTTACAGGAGGAAGTTAAAAGACTTAATCTGAGGTGTCATTCCTCTGGGTGTATTTCTGAAGGGCTGGGCTGTAGTCTGGGTTATTCATTCATTACAGTCATCATTCACCAGATCTTAACACTGGTAAAACAGGGGTAGACCTTGAAAAACACGGCTTTGCCTCTGAAATAGTGATGTTCCAAAGAAAGGCAATGTGCTACATGAGTGAGTTCTCAGAATTTTGTGTCAAATTTAAGAAATAATATTTATAAAGGTAAAATTTGGGCCAGTGAGTATGTTGTCTGTAGCCAAGTCTGAGGAACTGAGTGTATTTCCCTGGGACTCTCATAGTATAACTCTCATAGTTGCCCTCTGTCTTCTGTCCATGCTCCATGGCACACATATGCATGTATGCATGCATACACATACAAATAAAAGGGTATAATAAAAACTTTAATGGTAAGATAATTTTTGTATATTACCTCATATATAAAAATTTTATATAAAGTTGGTCTCAATGTACAGATTATTGAGTTACATTGGTTTTTTGTTTGTTTTGTGTTTTCATAGCAAGCTGTTACACTAATCTGTATGTAGAGCATGTCTCCATTTCTCCCAGATACCTTTGCAGAGCTCACTAGCCACATATTGTAGGTGGCAGTTATAAGGAACAGTGTGGATCTGGAACTAGAGAGAAAGATGTGGATGAGCAGATCACAGCTGAGGGCCAGCAGAGTGTCCATGTATGGCTTTAAATCAATAGCTGCTATTAGGCATTTCACACCGGATGGGTCTCAGTATGAAAGCAAGCTACATAATTCATAAATTACTCCTGGTATGGATGAACATGGAGAAAGTACATAATAGCACAAAGCAAGAGAGAGCTTTTGGGTAAGATGAGACCCTTGCCCTATGTTTGAGGCTATGACTCAAGGTCTAGGCTGTAGGGCTTGGCAGTAGTGGAGGCAAGTATGTGCTGAGGGCCTATTTACCTGCTCTGAGGGTACTTGGAAAGATCCAGCCAACAATTCTCATCACTAAGATAAGGTAATCTGAAGACTGTGGAGAGCACAGCATGGGCACATCTATGAAGAATGGTGCTTTTTCTCTAGCTGGACATTTTTTACCATATGGCTTATACTAGTGTGGTTCTACCTTTTTGGAATAGAATATAAACCTATAGTAAGTATTCACAGCCAAGCCTGACAGAGTTTGTTTTTGTGGCTCTACCTGATTCTAACTACTAAATGGCCAGATTTCTGTCCTGGAATCACAATTTTAAATGCTGCTGGAACAGAAGGTGCCACAGCTTCTATACTAAAATACCCAGTTGGTTTTCACAAGTTCTATACAGACATGATTTTCTAGTTGCATGAAAATAACACTTCTGTGTTGTACATTTGAAGTATATGAGACATAAAAATTATCATAATAAACCATGACAGAGACTTCTGAAAATTATGATTAATCAAAATTTGAATTCCAAAATAGATTACAGATCAGGTGACTTTAAGTTGCTGACATGTTTTTATCATGTTCAAATAACTCTTATTGGCTTTATCATCTACTGTGTCACAGATATTTGCAGTTCTGGTAACACAGTTGCAAAACCTGCCCATCCTTACAGACTGTGTATTTGATAAGATTACAACAAGTGATGTGGCCAAAGCAAAGTGAATCACAGCTAGGAGATAGAGGCCCCATGAATTATTAGGGGAAATAAATCAGAATGAATGCTAAGGTGAGAACATAAGGAGTTTGAAAGATGACAAGTTATTCCAGGTTGGGTTAGAAAGGGCAGAAAGCTTGCAGCTGGTGGAATATGGGTGTTGATGTTGAGTTTAAGGTTTCCTATTTCATACAGTAAGTCTCACTAACCCAGTTCCATTCACCTGGGTAAGCTGCTGTGTTCTGTAGCTGTATCTGCTGCTGATAACCAGGATGCTTCAACTTTGGCATGTGGTAAAGGTCAGCAAGCAGACAAAACTTGTCTCTTTAGCTCTACGGAGTCTATTCTAGGCTTTAGGCTCAGAATAGTTGGAGATCTCTTCACCCAAGAAGCAGGCACCCTCATGTTCAAAAAGGAAGGATGTGGGCTCACATGTTCCACACTGATAAAGATAGTGGAAGGAAGGAGAGGGAGAAACTATAGATCAGAAACCTGAGATCTGCTTTTATATAGACCATAAGCCCAAGGTTCACTCTTTGATACAGCCAAAATTTGTTTATGGTGATTCAAGGTTTTGTGAGTAGTTGGCTGAAATTTTATGAGTTGAATTGTTTCTGAGGTCAATAAAAATACAATTTTATTAGTTTTCAGCAATAAAATGGCTACTTAAAATGACTTGTAGTACTAAAGTCCGCCACATTAGAGATTTACATTAACAGTGATTGTCAGAAGAATTATACTACATCAAGCATAGTTTCTAAAATGTACAGTTCTAATGTGGATTTCTAGAACCCTTTCACATCTCATAGATGTATCCAAGATGTTTGATGGTGTCTGTTTTCTACTGCATACAAATATCCTATTAGTTCCGAGTTTTCTTAAAAAAAGGAATGAAAGGCTGTATAATTGTGTGTCTTGTTTTTGTGATGTGATAGAGGCGCAGCCACCCTTTCTTCAAAGTGTTTGCTCATAATCTTTACTGTGATGTCTGATATTCCCTGATTCTTTCTACAGTCCCTGTCTTCCACCCCTCCATCCTCTTTGTTACCCATCTCCTCTTTCTCCACCATCTTCTTTTTTAACAAGACTTTAAAAATGTATATTTTTCTTAGTCAGTGTTCTATTGCTGTGAAGAGACACCATGACCACAGCAGCTCATAGAAAGGAAAACATATAACTACTGATGGTTACAGTTTCAGAGGTTTAGTTCATTATCATCATAGTAGAAAAAATGGCCTCATGCAGGCAAACATGGTGCTGAAAAAGGAGCTCAGAGTTCTACATCTGGATCAAAGAAGAGAGAAAGCTACTGGGCCTGGCTTGGGCTTTTGAAAACCTCAAAGCTCATCCCTACATCCTTCTAACAAGGCCACATCTCCCAGTCCTTGGTGAAAAAGTAGTCAAATCCATGAGCCTATGGGGGACATCCTTATTCAAACCACTATCTAATGTAACTATTTCACTGAGGAATGACAGCAACTGTCAATGTAGGATCAGGGAACAACTTCATGGATCTGGGGGTTTGAAGTCCTGGGCATGAGGTAATGATAGCTGATGAGTACTTACATCTGAAAGAAAAACACAACAAAGGAGTCAGAGTGGCAGAAAGGCACATGTTGTTAAGGTCTACTCGGCTCCTGCAGTGTCTGTCTTCTTACCAGCAGTCCACACAGTCTCATGACTTAATTACTCACTATTTTTTTAAATTGGTGAAAAAATATAAAATTTAAAACAAGGAAGATGAATTAAATGAAGGAAGAATGATAAGAAAAAGGAGAATGGTAGAAAACGTAGGAAGGGAAACTCAAAATGGCTGCATGGTTACTAGATTAGTTCCTGGTAGGGAGCATATTGACAGGATTCCTTCAATTATAAAGATGGAACCAGCTTAGTCCCTTAGGGTTTTTTGTTGTTGTTGTTGTTTTTGTTCTTTTGTTTTTTTTCATGAAGTCTTATAAGGTGAATGCTGAATTAAGGTAATAGTAGAATCTAACAAAAGGCTAATATTCAGAACATATGCATACATGACACAAGGTCAAATGATCTATCCAGACAATGGATTTGAATTGATAGTTTTTCAAAGCAAATACATACATGGCTATCAAGCATTGAGAAGATGGTCACTATTAGCCATTAGGAGTATGCTAATCAAACTACAGTTAAATGCTGCTTACCACATGGTAGGTGGCTACATCCCCAAGTTGGAAAATATCAGGAGTTGGTCAGGGTACTGAGATTGGAAACCGCAAAACACTCATGGTAAGAATGTCCAATTGAATAGTGGTTGTGAATGGTTTGGTGGCTTCTCAAAATACACTCACTCTGTGACACAGCAGTTCAAATAACTAAAATTAGCTAAGTAAGCACAAATGAGCATGAAACTTCTAAGGAGTTCTATTCACAACAGCCAAATGATAGAAAAAAAGTTCACACACACATAGATGAAGGCATGAATAAGATGTGGAACATCTATGTAAAACATTGTTCAGACATAAAAAGAATGGTAGTTTGAAACGTGATACTATGTGGAAAAATCTTGAAAAACAATACCAAGTAAATCATCTAGAACACAAGTCCACATGTGCCCCTCCATTTGTATGAAGTACAAACCATCAGAAAAATCTAATGTTAATGGGTTGTTCTTTGTAGGTACTAGAGAGCAAGAGGGAATGGGATTTCTTTGTGGGATGAGGGAAATATCTAAGAAGTAGGTTAAGGTAATGATGATACAACATTGTGTTATCTACTTTAAAAATGGTTACTTTATAGTATGTGAATTTTAACTCTCTTAAAATAAAAAGTAAAATTTTGAATATATAGATAGATAGATAGATAGAGGTTCATGGGCTTTGTGAAGTTCTATGTGAAATGTTCAGAGCTTGGAGTTTTGTATAAAGTTGGGCCATGGAAGGAAGTGTTCACTGATAAAGACCTAGCATTCAGCGACTCCCAGGCTCTTAACAAAGAGGAAACTCATAACCAAGAGCACTAAAACAAATGTGGAATTAGCATGGTCATGAAATGATATTTTCCATCAAACCTTTGATGTGAGCAGAAGGCCCACCCCTGTTGAAATAGAGGTTGGTAATGTGCCTGTTGTAGCTGAAAGTTTCTCCATTCCTGGGACCCATGACCCTGTAGTCCTGCAACCGTTCAGACCCAAGTAAACACACAGAAGCTTATATTAATTAAAACTGCTCAGCCATTAGCTCAGGCTAACTACTGACTAGCTCTTGCACTTAAACTCAGCCAATTTCTGTTCATCTATATGTTGCCATGTGTTTTGTGGCTTTCTTTATCTGTGTTCCATTACATGGTGCTCCCTGGACAGTGGGCTGGTGACTACTCACTCAGCCTTCCTCTCCCTAGAATTCTTTTCATTTGTTTGCCCCACCTTCCTGCCTTGTAGTGGGTAGCCATCCCAGCATTGGCCTGGAAGTTCCAACCTCCATTAAGGCTTCAGTAATGGTCACACCCACATGGTGGGGCTGAGGGAGGAAGCTGAAGACCCAGGATCGAGAGGAGAGGTCTCTCTTTGGTTCCGGGACCCTGAACGCTGGAGGTAGACTGAGCAGAGTTCTCCAGAGAACACCGCTGGACTGCACCATACCTTTGCCAGACCCTGCAACCTACCCCTTCATTTGTAAGTTACCCCACAAAATAAACCTCCCTTTTAAATACGTGGAGTGGCCTTAATAAATTCACCAATACTGCCTGGCTACGGTCCAATCAGTATTTTATTAAACCAATGTACAAAAGCATTATCCCACAGCAGCCTATGTTTGCAGACACAGGTCATTATTCAAATCAGAACCATAGTCAGTGTCCAGAGTTAAAATCCGCATGTTTGACCCTCTAAGCTTTCATGCCACCAGAGAAGAAACACTAATACAGACTTTAACATCTTTGTATCTTGTTAATACTTTAATGTAGAGGCCATAGAACTATTAGAACACTTGTGAAATATTTCCAGCAGTTTCCTGTATGGTGTTTTCCACTTGGGTCAATGAGAGATATGCTGACCTACTTTATAAAACTGCCCATCTCATCATTAAAGTTCAGTTAAGTTGATAAACCAGAAATAAAGTTTAGGACTATAGAGATGTGTATTTTAAGCATTTTTTAATTGTAGCTGTTTTGTAGATGTATCCTGCTTGTTAAATAAGAAACACAGAACCAATTGCAGAGTTGAAAACCACGAGGTCAGAGCAACAGCAGAAAACCTTACCCTTCACTGCTTCTGCGGTTCTTCCTCTCCGCAAGAGACCTACTTCTGTGCGTCCTGTCTATTTAAAGACTTTCTGTTCTGTTTTCTCATTGGTTGTAAACCCAGCCACATGACCTCCTTGTCACTGCCTGTTTGTACAGACCTCCAGGTCGTCTATGGTTGGTATTGAGATTAAAGGCGTGTGTCTGCCATGCTGGCTGTGTCCTTGAACACACAGAGATCCGCCTAGCTCTGCCTCCCAAGTGCTGGGATTAAAGGCGTGCCCCACTACTGCTCTGCTTCTGCTCTGGCTTGCTCTGACCTCAAGGCAACTTTATTGACATACAAATAAAATCACATTTCAATACAAATAAAATATCACTATACTGTTTAGCCACTGCCTTTCAGGGGCAATTTCTCTTTGTAAGAATGAAACTATTTTCTGACTAGAATAGCCTGCTTTATAACCTGTATAATCAGTGGTTTATCAATCTAAGTTAGAACTGACTATGCTATAGATAAATAATCATTCTTGGATTGAAATTCTATGAATCAATTTAATTATAAAAATGGACAAGAGACAATACGCCATCATTGGAGTCATAATGACCACACCAAACACTAAACTCTTTAATACTTTCCACAAGAGCAGATGTCCTATAAGTCTGTCTATAGATGGAAAGGTTGATCATTATCAGCACACCTTAAATCACTATGAGAACCAAAGAGACCAGGTTGTAGTTAGAAGTTTTCCTGTGTCCTGCCCATCTTGCAGCTTCTTGGACAAGTAAACACACAGAGGTTTTACAAACTGTATGGCATAATGGCTCAGGTTTCTGGCTAGCAAGCTCCTATAACTTAACCCATTTCTATTAATCTATAAGTTGCTGTGTGACCATGGCTTACCAGTATTTTCACATCTTGCTTCTCCTAGTGGTAGCTGGTGTCCTGCAGCCACTTATAAAATAATCGTTCAGAGGCTTATATTAATTACAACTATTTGGCCATCAGCTCAAGTTTATTACTGACTATCTCTTACACTTAAATTAATGAATAATTCTTATTTATGTTTAGCCACATGGCTTGGTACCTTTTCTCAGTTCTGCCTTGTTATCTTGCTTCCTCTGTGTCTGGCTGGTGACTGGCTCTTCCTTCACCCTTCCTCTTCCCAGCATTCCTTTTAGTTGCCTCACCCTGCCTGACTTCTTGTCTGGCTACTGGCCAATCAGAATTTTATTATATCCCACAGCAACAGGTCCTTAGAATAGAAGATCTTTTTTGACATTCATTGTAATTGAGCTTGTCCTGAATTGAAAGTATTGAGCCAACTGAGGAGCAGAGATTATTAAGAAGGAAGGAGGGGTACAGGATATAAGGAAGGGAGTGAAAAAGGAGAATTAATAAAAAAAAAACAAAGTAAGTATGAAAATATAGCAATAATAATTACTTTACATGCTAATTAAAAAGGAACTAGTAAAATAGGTCAGCCTGGAGAGATAGCACAGTAGATACAAATGCAAGTGCAAAGACCTGCATTCAGACCCATAAGGGTTGAAGCAAAGTCAGCTGTGTTAGTGCATGCATGTGATACCCATGGCACATCCCTAGCTCCCACAGCAAAATGGGAGCTGAGAGGAGACTCTCTGCAAGGACAGATGGCTTATAAGATACATCAGTGAACCACAAAAGACCTTGTCTCAAACAAGGTAGAGGTCAAGAACTGACACTAGAGGCTGTTCTGTGACCTACACACACACACATACACACACACACACACACACACACACACACAGAATTTAAATGGGGAAGGTGACTACCTTGAAGCTGTTCTTTTAGCTCATTGATTTTTCCTTTCCTCAGATTTAAAGTGCAAGCAATGACCAATTCATATTGAAAATGATGTTATATTCTTAACACATTTGTAGAGAAATTCATTAAGAATATCATCATAATCAGAGGAGGAACAATAATGTGTAAAATGATCTGTTTGGATCTAATATACAATATTGATTTCAATGTTTAGATTTATAATTTTTCATGTGTGTAAACCATTTATGTACTACATGGTTAACACCTTAAATCTATAAGTTGATTTTTATGTCTTCATTTTATTATGACTGCTCTAGGACCAAGAGTTGATTGACCACTGCCTGCCTCTCAGGTGTAAGCATTATATCTTGTAGGTCACCCTTGAGATATTCAGTGGTGTTGGTATTTGCATTACATTGAAGTACAGTTTTTCTAATCATAATCTCCCTTCCTTCCTTCCTTCCTTCCTTCCTTCCTTCCTTCCTTCCTTCCTTCCTTCCTTCTCTCTCTGTCTCTGTCTCTGTCTCTGTCTCTCTCTCTCTGAATTTACATTAAGTGAAGATTTTCCAGATAGAAGAGACAGCAAATAAGATGACAGATATGACCAAGTGGTAAGAGGTCCCACTGGTGGCATGAGGTGCAGTTTAGGCATGGTCTGTATGGTACATATCCAGAGGACATAATATTTAAATAAGTTTATCATTTTGTATTGGGTCACATTCATAGCCACATGTCCTGTTCAGTTTTTATTGCTTACTTAACATAGCCTAGAGTCATCTGAGAAGAGAGAACCTCAATTGAAGAATTGCTTCAGTTAGATTGGCCTGTGGCCATATCTGTGTGGAATTGTCATGATGGACAATTGATGTAATAGGATCTAGCCCATTGTGAGCATCATCATCCCTAGGTAGGTGGATCTGAGCTGCATAGGAGAGGTTACTGGGCAAGCCAGTAAACAGTATTCCTCCATAGTTTCTGCTTGAATTTCTGCCTTCATTTCCCTCGGTGATAAATAAGCCCCTTTCTTCCCTAAGTTGCATTTGGCCATGGAGCTTATCACAGCAAAAGAAAGCTAACTAAAACATGCCCTTAATCACATGAAGCCAGAAGCCATGGATTGGACATACCATTGTAGAGTGTGTCCTTGTCAACAGGCTCACCTCTTCCAACCATTCCTTGTGGAACTCTTAGTTGTATCTGAGATGCAAGTTAGAGTGTCTTCCTTCTGACCCTGTGGCTGATGGGAGCCAAGGCCCACTGGTGATGTCTAGCATCAGGAGAGAATATTGGACTGTCTGTACTCAGCAGGGAGAGTATACAAATTCAAATTTTGAAGAATGGTTTCTTTAAAAAACATTTTTTCTGCATGTGTGTATATGCATAGGAGTGTGTGTGCTTGCATGTGAGTTATTTGTGTGCCATGTGTGTATGTGGAGGCCAGAAAACAACCTTGGGTGTTTTTCCTCAGGAGCCACTCATTTATTTTATCTATCTATCTATCTATCTATCTATCTATCTATCTATCTACCTATGTATCTATCTATCTATCATCTATGTATCTATCTATGTATCTATCTATCTATCTATTTATTTATTTTTGAGACAGGATCTCTCACTGGCCTGGAACTCTTCAAGTAGGATAGATTGGCTGGCCAGTGAGTGTGCCATTGTGCTGGAGGGTTTATAATTGGAGGTGGGGATCTGTGGATAGGGCTTAGGTATTACTTCACCAGTTTTGCAGCTCTCCAGCTCTCAAAGAATGGTGCCCATCTAATACATATCATTCTCATATGACCATACCCTGAAAACTGTAAGTCAAGCCAGTAGATGAATAGTACCATCACTCTAGATGGTGACTTCTCAATCTAAGAAACAAAATTAAGTAGAATTAAGGGTGTTTCTAATGGCACCTTTTCATTAACTTACCTAGTTTTACCTACCATTTGCGCTAGGGGCAGGGCAAGAATGTCTCCGTGTGGCTGTTTAGTGTTAGTGCTCCAGCCTTCACATCTCAAAGAGTACAGAATGCCTGCTTCAAGGATGGAGTAGGGTGAAGGGGTGCTTAGTGAGTCTGTAGAAAGGGGAAGAAAAGGGAGGGAGGGCGGTAAGGGAGATGTTCACAGAGACTAGAAACTACAAATCTGGATGGAAGACTAGGCTTTCTATCTCTTACACTGACTGACTTTCTAAATATTTGCAATCATCTTGTCAATGTGTGTATCCTCATTCATGATCACTCAGTGTTCATTGTAGATGAGCATCTTCCTGTACCTGAATGTATTACATGCTGGGGTTTCCATTTTCTGCTTCCTGCCACAAGGCAGCACACCTGAGTGAACGCAGAAATGCTCAGAAACACTGATGCCTGCAGACAAAATGCTCACTTGGAGGGTGTCTCCATGTCATTACCCTGTCAGAGAGATGTGATACTGTGCAATATTGGGTCCCTTGAAAGTCACTTTTACTGCTTAACAGTATGTCCTGGTTATAGAACTTGATGGTCATTTGGCCACTAAGAAGGACTGGTGTGATATTGTCAGGAGCAGTGTGCTTCACTGGGTGATAGTTCTGAGTACTGCTAGTACACATTTAATCTTCCTAACACACGGATTCTGAATGGAAAGCTTCCTGTGTCAGTGGTACATGTGTTGGGTGAATTCAGTGTACAGAATGACAAATGCAGTTGGAAACTTCACAAAGGGAACCTACTGTGAAGCCTATAAATGAGCACTGTTCGCATTACCTAGAAGCAGAGATAGGCCAAAAGGTCAGTCAGCATTCCAAAGTCATGATGCAGAAGCAAGACCAGCTCAGTTCTTACAGAACATGTTTGCTTGTTTTGTTTTTGTTTTTGACACTAATAGTGACTCCTACAGGCTCCAAGACACCAACTAAATGAGTAGGCCTGAGAAAGTTATATGTGTACATATTTAAAGACTACCCTATAAGAAAGTGGCCCTGTGCTCTCATGGCTTATATTTCTTTCTCTGTAATATTTGAACTATTATAGAACCACAGTTCTACTCAAATTTGTAATATTCAGGCTTGGTCATGTCAGGCTTCTACTGTTTACATGCTGCACAGTGGCTCAGTTGTCACAGAATTCAACTCTTACATCTCATCCTCAGTGTTTTTCTACTTTTTGGTACATTGTATTTAATGGTAAGTTGAAGTTTGAAGTGGCCTGTGACACCATGTCACCAGGCAGCAAGGAGACCTTATTACTCTATTTCAGTATGATTTCATGTCCCACTGTGGATTTCTCTCCCCCCAAAACTTAATGCAAGTGACCTGCACTTGTCTTCCATGGTAGATGTTAAAGTCACAGATGGGAGGTAGTTGGGAATTTTACTCTCACTGTCTTTATGATGTTAATGATCCTCTGGGCAAAACCACTTCATTTAATATAAAATTGAAAATTCATATCCTTTAAACCCCATAAGACTGTAGTGACAATCACTAAATGGCATCTTCAATTCTGTTTCTATTCTTACAGACAAAGAAAAAAAAAACAAAAGAAAACCAAAACAAAATAACATTTAAAACATACTTAAAACCTTCTTTGAGGTGGCTCTGCACCACGCCAGTGTCACGGTTGAGTGGAAATGCAGTGAGCTGCTGTGAGAACCACACCTCAGCACTGCTGACAAGCCACACAAAAATCCAACTTTTCACATGAGATGAAGATTGCCTTTGCTTCATTTACTCTCTTAAGACACATTAAAATCAAAGCTTTCACCCCATTTGGCCATCTGTCAATGTGCCTGACACAGTAAGAGGGTAGACTTTGTTCTTGGAAGAGGAGGATGTTTTGTTGTTGTAACAAATGGTTTTAGACTTGAGACAGTAATAAATCAATGCAATTTATAAAGTTGGGGTGAAAATGTTAGGTGCAGTTTTCTAAACAGAATTATATATGCATGGACAGTAATAAATAAATTACTGAGTTGGCAGTTAATAGAAATATGATAAAGAAGTAAATTAGTGAAGAGTAGTCTAATTGGAGCCATTCCTGGCCTCACAGAATGCACATGACTGTCTTTTACTTAGTAACTTGAAAGTTTACCATTGAATATTATGTGGTAAAGAGTGGCTTCCAATTTCTTTTCTGAAGCTTGATTTCCAAATTTTTGTTTAGGGGAGACCAAAAACATGGTTCCCAAGACCCCCAGACAATTGTGCTCCTGTTTATTAACAATGCAGTGCCTTTTAACAATGGCTTGGAGTTTGAGACTGAACATAATGAATCCAGTTTGCTGACCCTGAACTCAGCCAAGCATAAGCAGTGCAGCTGTAGGTGGCGGTTAGTAGATTTTGTGTGGCTATCCTCTGCAGAGCCATCACAGGGAGCAGGGTGCCCTGGAATTCACTCATAAGCACACAGCTCTTGTTCTCACCATCAAACTCCAAATCTACTCCCTTGGTTTATTATCTGTGGCAGGTGAAGCTAGTACTCATTGGATGAATGTTACCAGGGACCATGAGTTCTTCAAGGTGAGCAACTATGTAATAGACTGGCAGCACGACTCTACAAACATGGTTTTATACAAAGACTGGTGATGTAATCTTTTGGAAAAATTAGAGAAATATCAAGACAAAATTACAAAAAACATGTGGTATTTGAAAAAGAAAACAGACTAATATAAAAATTCAATCAAACTGGTGTCATTCACAAACAGCTCATCTTGTTTTAAAGGCCCAATTTGTTTTGATGAAAATTGCATTTATTTCTAATCATTTTACTATGTTCCCAGAACACAGAGAATTATAATAACTACTAGAAATAGTGTGAGGAGGGATGTTCATCCTGACAGTTAATTGGCTCAGTTTAAAAAATGTTTATGTCCATATTCTGTTGATCAGTCATATGCTTATGTCAGTTCCCTTTACAGAGAATCCCTGCAGTAATGAGGCAGAGCTAGGCTTCTCAGCTCCACTGATCTGAAGTTTGCCTGAGTGCAGAACCTTCAGTTTGTCTCAATATATATCAGGCAAAACAAATTTTGATGAATTCATTTTTGAACATGTAGTCCTTGATAACTGGAATAATTTTCTAGAGATTTTCACAGATTTCTTTCAGCACTGTCTTAATCACTGTTTTACTACTGTGAAGAGACACCATGACCAACGCAACTCTTATAAGACGAAGCATTTAATTGAAGGCTTGCTTACAGTGTCAGAGGCTCAATCTATTGTCATCACGATGGGGGAGCATGGAAGCTTTCAGGCAGGGCCAAACTAATAGCTGAAAATTATATCCTGATAGAGGAATTATTAAATGGCTTTTAGGGTGTGGTCCAGCTAGTACAATAATGGCTGTCTATACATGGAAATTCCAAGAATTGAGTAGCTGTTCAATCTATGAGGCTGGAGGTCTCAGTGTGTTTTCAGTATAAGCTGGAATCCCAAGGAAGTAGGCTCTAATGTCAGTAAAGGAATGGACTTATCAGAGTAAAAGCTACAAGGCAAAGAGATCTTCACATCTATAGGCTAGGGTGGGAGCATTATATAGAATTTTATATATGCAGCCCACAGAAGGTATGGGCCAGGTTAAAGTTGTATCTCCTGAGCTGAGAGGATCAGGTCTTTTCACTTCAAATGATTTAATTAAGAAAAAATCGTTAAAAATATACCCAGATATTTGTGTTTTAGTTAATTCTAGACATAGTCAAGTCGACAACCAAGAACAGCCCTCAAAAGTCCACCCCTTGTCTGCTTGATGCACAATCATATCTTCTTGTGTCATGCTTGATTTCAAAATGAAAACAATTACCAGCTCATAATTACACCTAACATAATGTAACTATCATCTGTACAACCACAACTTGAGCTATGTGGCTGTTGGAGAGAAGATTTTCTTCCAGGGTATACTTAGAAAGCTTTAGACTGTTTATGCAGATCTGGAGACAGTTAATTTTATTATTGAGTTCATTGTTGTCCTTAACCATATTCTGAGATGCTATAAATTCATTTATTTTATCACAGGACTTATTCTTTGTCAATTTATCCAGAGCTGCTAGGAACAACCAACCAGCATTATCATTTTCCTTATTTTTCCGTAAATTGTCAAAAGTGTTACATACAGAGTTACCAAATTTATTGTGTCTCACAACCTGTGAGTCAGAATAATCAAATGCATTAGTCTCTTTAAGTTTATAAAATAGTTCAAACCATAGACTTTCAGTACTCTCTGAGCTTCTAGGAGAGTCTTCAGTGATAGGAGAAGATTCAGTAACTGTATGTATTGGCAGATTGGAAAGCCTATTCCAAATACTTAAAAATTTATCATATGTACATATAGATCTCATATATATGCATACACACATACACAAACACAAATGCACACACATACATACATTCATATATGCATATATATATTAGAATGACTTACAGGTTGTAGTCCAGCTAATCCAACAATGACTGTCTACAATTGGAAGGTCTAAGAATCAAGTAGTTGGCTATTTGTCCCTGTGCTTTTTGCAATCTTGGATTCAACAATTCATGCTCTTGCAGACCCTCCTCTTTCTTGACAGTTGGACACCTTGCAAAAAGCACAGGGACAAATAACCAAACAAATGGAAGCACATGAATTATGAACCAAAGGCTGTGGTGCCCCCAGCTGGATCAGGCCCTCTGGATAAGTGAGACAACTGAATAGCTTGATCTGTTTGGGAGGCACCCAGTCTGTGGGACCAGGGTCTTTCCTTAGTGCATGAGCTGACTGTTTGAAACCTTGGGCTTACACAGGGACACTTTGCTCAGTCTGGAAGGAGGTGACAGGACCTGCCTGTACTGAATCCACCAGGTTTAAATGAATCCCCAGGGGTGCCTTGATCCTGGAGGACATGGGAATGGAGGGGAGGGGCTAGGGGGAAGGTGGGGGTGGGGATGGGAGGGGGGAGGACAGGGGAACCCATGGCTGATGTATAAAATTCAAAACACATAATAATAAAGAAAAAAAAAGAATCAAGTAGTTGTTCAGTCCCCAAGGCTGGATGTCTTAGCTGGTCTTCACTGTATACCAGAATCCTGAAGAAGTATGTTCTAATGCCAGTGAAGGAGTGGATTTTCCAGTGAGGTGAAAGCAAACAGGCAAACAGGTATTCCTTCATCAATAGGCCATGGTGGGAGGATTATGTAGGATTATATATAGGATGCCAGCAGATAGTGTGGCTCAGATTAAAGATGTACCTTCCCATCTCAGAAGATCTGGATAAGTGGGTCTTTTCACTTCAAATGGATTTAATTAAGAAAAAACAAACAAACAAACCAAACCTCTCATAAGTGTACCCAGCACTTCAGTTTTAGTGAATTCCAGATGTAGTCAAATTGACAAACAAGAATAGCTACTATAAATACCCAAGTAAAAATCTAAATGGCCAGGGAAGATGGCATACACCTGTAATTCTCACACCAACTGAAGATGAAAGGAAGGAAAGGGGAAATTGGGGCCTGCAAATACAGAGAGTGAGTACAACTGACTTTGCTGGAGTGTGCTGCTTCTTAACCCTTAGCACATCTCTGGTTGTTCATGACTTTATGAACATTTCTTTGATTCCTTCAGGCATTTCTGGTGTAGAGATTGCCCCTCCCCAACCCCCGGGTTCTTGGCTGTAGAAGATTAGGTCCAATTCCCTAGTTCAATATGGCCTGGGAACCTGCCAGAATTGTGCCTAGAAGTTTACAGGCTGCCTTCCCCTTGTTGCCAGTGTCAGTGATATTGGGAATCTTGCTTGTGACTAGTCTGACAGACTCTGCCAGCATTGGCTCTGCCCTGTCTAGTGCCTGAATATTGAATACCATTGAATCCAGGTCCTCCTGGATTTAAAATATATTATTTTTGTTTCTTTGTTTTTTTTTTTTTTTTTTTTTGTTTTTTTTTTTTTTGAGACAGGGTTTCTCTGTGTAGCTTCACGCCTTTCCTGGATCTCACTCTGTAGATCAGGCTGGCCTCGAACTCACAGAGATCTGCCTGCCTCTGCCTCCCGAGTGCTGGGAATAAAGGTGTGTGCCACACTGCCTGGCCTAAAATATATTCTTAAAGGTATTTTATTTGAGCTGTGCACCCTCCTAAGTATAAAGACTTCCACTCACACTTCCTTTGTAGACAACTATGCAATTCACTGGTGAACTGGCATCCACCTACTTGGGCTGCATTTCTCACTCGATTGTTATGCCTACTGTCCTAACCATTTACCTGATTACATTTTTATCGTTGTGATCAAATATCTAAGAAGATAAAACTAAATGGGAGAATAGTTCATTTTAAAGAGATATAGCCTACCATGTCAGAGAAGGCGTGGTGGCAGGAGAGAAAGGCCTTCACAACCACGAAGAAGAAAGCAGGATGAAAATGTTCAATGCTTCCTCTACCTCCACCTTCTAAAGAGTCTACAGCCTTCCAAACAGCATCTCCAGTTGGGAATCAAGTTTGCAGATACACAAGTCTATGGGTGACATTTTGTATTTGATTCACAGTGCCAGTTAAAACAAATTGAACTATGAACAAAATTATAACAGCCTTGAGAATAGAATACATACATGAATATATAAAATTATCTGTATTATATCTGATATTTATATTCTTTACATTACATAATCACACATTTATTAATATACTAAAAAGAAACCATTCCCATCACTCACATAAACCCATCATAACCTTGTACATGTATTTTCCTATAGTCCTCGCTCCTTGACCTGTTGTTGGAGGAACAGAGAATTAATAGTTTTCATTATTTCCAGGAATAGTGAACATACAGCATGGACAGATAGTGATAAGAGACCCTGTCAGTGCATAAGAATAAGGAAGACAGCACAGGCTGTGTGTGAATGTGGTGAGTACATACGTAATCCCACCCAGGACACAAAATGGACAAGCCTGCTGATTATGATGTACAATGTTTCACAGGAACAAGGTCCTGGATCTAACTGTATGTTGCAGCAGCCCTTCTGCAAGGGGTAGTAAAGTTCTCTCTCTCATCACTGCAGTATACAAGTACAACATATGAAAAAATGTCTGCCTCCCTGTTTTCAGGATTAAGGGTCTGTATTATGAATGTGGACAAGATTATTAATATAAAGTGAAATTCTGGGTACACTGATGGCTTTTGATGAAATCCTTGGAACATTAAAAAGAAAAAAATCATGAAAAGAATTAGGCTGGAATAGACATTGGAGGCTTTTTAGTGTGTTTTGGAAGTGGATGTATGTATTCCCAGGCTTTGGATCAGAAAGCTAATGGAAACCCTTTCCAAGGTGAACAGACAATGTGAGGAAGAGACCCAGCTGTTCTTTGCATCTGTTGGGAACACACATCAGAACAAAGGCAAAAGCAGTTGAGACTGCTCAGGTTATTAATGCCTTTCACACAGACAGAGGGGAAAGAGAGATGGCCACCCTCAGACACTCATGAATTGGAGAGAACTTTCATTTCATCCATTCTGTTCCTGAGAGCTTGACATTATAATAATGAAAAACATGGCAGGTTGGTGAGATTTGAATTAAGTGTGCACATTTGTTAGCATTACTGACTGTGTGGGTCCTTTGTTGATGGAATGAAGTGCTCCATAGTATTGTCATTATTTCATGCCACTTGTATTAATGTTCTGAAGGGCACTACAAATTATATTGCATTATTTCTTATAGCTGATTAACATACCATCAGTTGTATCTCATTTGTTGGTTAAGATTATTCTTAGAAGAAAATATTTACTCTCCCCTCCCAGAGATTTCAAATCTAACACATTTTTTTTTCCAAACAATCAAGAGTAGATGAAAAACAAATGATAGATAGGAAATATGAATTAGAGCTGGTGTGATCCCTCAAATTTCCTATGCAGTCTTTTCTTTTCAAAATATTAATTCATTTTTAACCAACAGAAAATAATTATATATCTTTATGAAATCCTGAATAGTAGTATCTTAGTGGATTATGTATGTATATATGTGTATGCCTATGTATTGTTTTATTTTCTTTGAGACAGGGTCTACTCATGTAGCTTAAAACTGACTCACAATTGGCATGTTACCACCATCCAAAAGCTGGTATTACAAGTGTATGCCACCACACCAAACTTGGTACATTAGTGACACAAGGCATTTATGTGTGGTGATCATTTCAGGATATTTTGATTACTTGACAGAAGTGAATAAAGAGAGAAGAGGTTATTAACTCATGACTCAGGGGTTAGAGTGAGAAACAACAGGGACAACATGGTGGTGGGGTGGCTTCACTGGTAGCAGGGAGTTGAGGAGACAGGAAGTGATAGCCCCTCACATCTCAGCAGAATGAGATGGAGAACTGGACCAGAATGAGGGCTGTTTTCAATTCTCAAGGTCCACCTGTAGAGGCCTACATCTTCCAGCTAGGCCTCATGTCCTAGGCTCCATTGCCTCCCCAACTAGACAGCAGCTGGGGACATTTCATGTTTTAAGTATATAACTATTCATCTCAAACATCATTTCTTTGTAACAACATTTTAAATCCTTTCTTCTAGGCATTTTGAATTAAACGATACAAAGTTGCTAACTATAATCATAAGTCTGTGTAAGACAACTTATTTCTCCTGTCTAACTGTCACCTTGTCCCCATTTACCAACATCATCTCCCTCCCTCCCTCTCTCCCTCTCTCCCTCTCTCCCTCTCTCCCTCTCTCCTCTCTCCCTTCCTCTCTCCCTCCCTCCCTCCCTCTCTGCCTCCCTCCCTCTCTGCCTCTCTCCCTCCCTCCCTCCCTCTCTGCCTCTCTCCTCTCTCCTCTCTCCCTTCCTCCCTCCCTCTCTCCCTCTCTCCCTCCCTCCCCTCTCTCTCTCTCTCCCTCCCTCCCCCTTCTCTTTTTACCCTACCCTTTAGGTATCTGGTAACCTGGTGTTCTTTGCTCTATCATCCCCATTCTCTCTCTGTTTCAGAGGCCCTATAGAAAGCTTAACCATGAAAAAGTGAATGATTAAGTAAAGAGCCTCTGAAAAATTTAAGATGAAGAACTGGAGTAATCACCAATAAGTCCCCAAGAAAATAATGGAGTTTGCTATTGTTTCCCTAACACTCTGCTTGAGTGTACTCTCTCTGGAACTCTACAGAGAAGGCTCCACTCTAGAGTTGCCAGGGCTGGTCCACCAACCTTCCTCCTGTCATTTATTGCCTAGAATTATTCTCTATTTTTATGCTTTAAAGTTCATAAAACCATTAAAACAATCAGATGTCAGGGGAATCTAGCTGAAGGAACAATTGTTGGTAAGTATTTAGTAAGGGGTCACAGTGGTGAAGGGTACATGTCTGGGAAGGGTTCTCTAGATGTTTCTAACATCCCTTCCAACCAACTTGAGCCTGCAAATGTAACCATTCACTCTCTTCTTCACGTGACTCCCTGAAGACCCACTCAGAGCAGAGACAGGGAATAGCAATGGCATGCTGACTGTGACTTGCCAACCATTATTTAATTAACTGCTCTGCCAGGTTAAATGTCCTTTGTTAAAGAAATGGTATTTTTGTGGTATTATTCTATATGCTATTGCCAGTAATGTTTTTATATACAGTTACTAATTAAAGAACAAGTTATCCATAAAAGCTCTATTTGTTGACCACTAAAGATACATACTTAGCATGTAACAATTTAAAAATGAATAATATCTGTTATACACTTAGAGCACCAGGCTTAACTCTAAGCTGTTTATGTGTGTTAGTTCATTTAAAACTCCTGACAAAATTATGAGGTCATTTTTAGTAAGCTCCAGTATATAAAACGTGCTTTGCTTGCTGTGTGTAGTGGCTCCTGTCTATTGCCTCAGTACGTGGACAGCTGATGCAAAAGGATTGCTGTAATATGAGGGTATCCTGGGTTATATGGTGAGTTTCAGGATAGCCTGGCCTATAGAGCAAGACTGTGTTTCAGAAAACCAAAGCAAATGAAACAAACCAAACCCCAAACAAACAAACAATAACCAAATGCTTAATTTGGGAGAAGTTACTCAGCTAGTGAGTGGTTCAACAGGAATGTGAAGCCATACTGTCTTAGGTCATTCCCCATTTTTTAAAATTTTTTCACATGTTTACTAAGGGAAAGAAGTGGCATCTGCACTTGATATGTTAATATCTCATGATCAGAACACACCAATATCTATCTCCAAGCTGCCCTTTTTCTAAAACTGGCTGTGTAAACCTCAATTCCTATCTAGAGTTGTAGCTTCAAGGGATTTCCCCTTTTTCATGTTAAAGTGTCTATTTGTGTCATCCATGCTCGGGTCATGCTTAGGCAGCCATGTTGATGGTGTGGCTTCTCTGACATTTTCAGGAATAAAATCTCACTGGAAATTTCCTGTTCCCCTGACTCTTACAATCTTTCCACTCCCCGCCCACTATGATCCCCGAGACTTAGGTGGAGGAACTATGTTGTAGATGTATCTGTTGTGACAGGCACCACATGGTCACTTGTTCAAAGAACTCCTGGCAGCTAAGGAATGGAAGAAATAGTCTCCATAGAACAGACTCCCTACATTGCCTAACTAATACCAAGTGACCAACACTGAAATCATATACATTCAAGTAACTTATATGGGCTGGGCAGGTTGTATTTATATATTAGGGACACACACACACACATACACACACACAATAACAAAGAAATGGAAGTCATGAATTTGAGAGAGAGCAAGGGGAGGTGCATGGGAAGAGTTAGAGGGAAGAAAGGGGAAGAGATGGATGTACTTATATTTTAATTAAAAATTAAGAATATTTTAAAAACCTAAGTTTCCCTCCTTGTTCTTTTGGAGGTATCATTTTCTTTTCAGCAACCTATACTCAAAATATCTGGGACCCTCCTGTAAAGTTTCTTTGCATCTCTACATCCCCAGGGAGCTGGGCTTCCCACATCTTCCTGAAGGTCTATCTGGGTTTTTTTTTTTGTTGTTTTTGTTGTTGTTGTTGCTTATTTTTAACTTCCTAAATGTTGTTGTCACTATCAGCCACCCCAAAATACTGGGGACTAGAGACTTGAGCTGATCCTTAGAGATTAAGAACCACACTTGCTGTGTGACATTATTATGATATATAGAAAGTTTGAACAGTACCTTTCTGGAACCTCATTTCTGAAGCATTGGTGTACCTGGCATAAAACCCAAGCTCATCTACCATAGAAGGAATGGAATGGAAAAAATAGCTTCTTTAGACTCCTCAAAAATTAATTCTGGAGTATATTTCTACATCAGCCTAAGGCAGTCCCAACTGCTGTATCATTAATATCACAATATCACTTTTATGAGTGACTATAATTTAATCCATAATATTTCCATTATATCCTGTAAATTCTATTTGTCAGATAATTTCAGATGACCAGTATTTCATAATTGTGGTAAATAAGAGTTTGGCTTGGTTATCAGGGAGATGCAGATGTCTAGCATGACTCTCTATGGGCTTCTAGATAAACTGAAGCTCACTGAATAAAAACTACACAGGAGGCAGAACCATGGGGACAATAAAGAACACTTTATGAAAATTAATAATGAGGTTTAACTTACTTAGACACTTTTAGATATCAAAAATTGTAAGCGAATTAAAAGCAATTTATTTTATGTGTGCTTATATAATTGTAAGACCTTTTTCTTACATATTGGATCCTTTTTCAGTGTTTCTCCATTTTATCCTTTAGCTTGCAGTTCAAAAAAACTACATTTGCATTTTCCTACAGAGACACAATTCCATTATCTTCCAAACAATTATGAATTATTGAGTCCATTCAAACCTCAGCAATTGTTTTCAAAGTATTTTTCATAATTTCATTAAAAAAAATAAAACCAGGACAGTTCAAAGATGATGTGCCTCTATCATTTCTCAACCTCTTAGATTTCTTGCATGCATAATTATTCTGTTGACTCTTTGAAGGGCTAGATTCCATGTCTTTAGAATATTTCACCTTTGACCTATCTGATCGTTTCCTTCTGGTTTTGTTCTTCTTTCTTCTGCAATTCCCATAATGTGGAAATTAGATCTAAAGGTTTGACTAAGTTCAGGTTAAATAACTCTTGGCAGCAGCGCTCACAGGTGAAGCTGTAGGATTCATGTTGTACCATAGAAGCAATTCAGAATGCTTGGTTTACTTCAATGACAGTGAGGCAGAGTCAGGGTTTTTCACAAGCACAGTATCACTGTAGCTCTAGTCTGAGCAGACTTGGCAGTGCTATTTGCCAAAGATAACTCTCCATTGTCTTCATGATTTCTGGATTGTTGACATTGTTAACCTTTGTTTATGGGAATTGTGGACAGCCTCCGGTAGAGCTGACCCACTACAAACTACTCCCTTCCACTTATACTTTATTTTGAGCCACATTATTAGATTATATAGGGATTGATTCATCAAGAGACTGGAGAGGATAACAACAGTCTCAGTGGAAAGATTAGGGAGCCAACTTGGCAGATAATACTGTGATTTCTCAATTATTTTGTGGTGGGCAGGCTGGTAATGTAGGGTTTGGAGTTGACTTGTGGGTGGAAATGGCAGTGGGTGAAAAGATGAATAGATTTTAAGATGGTATGGGAGCTAAGGCTCTAGCTTAGCATGCTTGAGGCCTTGGGTATCACTGCCAGTTGCAAAACAAATAAGGAAAAACCCTCGGAATGTGATTAGCAGAACAATCAAAATGCCCTGGAGGGCTAACTTGCCAGTCTGTGACATTTATGAGAGAGTTAAGAAGTGGTCCACTGACTTCTACCAGAGCCTTCATGTTCATTCACCATGGCAACTTCTTAATCTCCCTTCACTGTTCACAAAGGAAAACATGACTAGAATAGTTTAGAGGGGGACCTGGCAGCCCTCGTACAATATCCAGGCTTCCTAACTTTGTAGGACTTAAAGTTGCTGTTGTTACATTTATAGGTTTATTAGTTACCATCTCCTGGGATGCGACAGGACTTCCCCAGTCTTAGTTCCTGTCCAAGCTGCCATGTAGAAGTAGAGGACAGGAAGCAATAGTGATGTTGAGTGAACAAATGAGTGAGCCACTAAGAAACAGGCTGGAATGTTGTGTTCCATTGTCCTATTGACACTGTTCACCCTCTCACCTGCCTTTGATGGAGTTCAGTGAAAGAGGATGTGCTATCTAAAGGAACAAGAAACATACCCCCACGCCAACACATTCCACTTGTAAAGAGTAAAAAAAAAAAAAAAGTAAAGTCTGTAGCTGCCTCACAGGGTTTTAGGTGTATTTTCTTGAATCAAACATTTTGAAGATGAGGAAGGAACATGAGTGCTCTTCATGAAGATCTTTTGTTCTTCTGGTAATAGTACATACCAAGTCAAAGGGATTTTTGGCATCTACACAGGTGGTGAGCTTTGTTAGATGAAACACAAATCCATGTCGAAAATAGTCTTCCTGAATTTCTCTCCAGAGGAAACAGTGAATGAGTAAAGCATGAGGAGTTCTGGATGCTGACCTTTGAAACTCTCCCCAAAGCTGTGTGCCTGCTCATGAGAAGATGTGAGAAGTCATTTCACGTATAATGAGATACCAAGTGGGCCTGTCTTCTCTTAAAACCTGGCATTTAAAAATACATTTACTTCTATTATGGACTGTCCTAACCTGAACAGGCTATTGCATATGACATACTACTGGAGCAGATGTTTTAGACAACATGCTGGCAGCAGGGCAGGCTGAGAATAAGGTTTACAGTTTTGTTTCTTCAATCTCAGACTCATACAATTGAGAAAGCTTTTAGATCTGGCAATTCATTGCAAATGTTGTATAAACTGCCTATTAATTTTATTCCTACTGTGCAGTGGAATTGTTTAATATGAAGAAAGGAGGGGGAGACAGAGATGTAGAGTATTTCCTTTCCTAAGACATCTTCTCACTTTAGCAAAATCTTTTTATAGCCAATTTATCTCTGACCTTATGGGTGAAGAGGTGGGCTCAGGGACACATGGATATTTAGAGCCTGACATTTCTTGATATTAAAGTAAGGAAGGGAAAACATAGAAAAGAAAGGCTGATGGAAGTTTTTTAGTTTTACTGTTTTGAGCAGTTGTTCAGTTTGCTCCTGGATCACAGAAAAAGCAAGGGACTAGAAAATAATTGGTCTAAGGAAAGAGTTGAATTCATCTTACTGCTGTGACCTCTATTGCTATTTATATTATGAACTCAAAATAAGCTTGTTTAACATTTCATTAAAATGCATTAAGTATAAACATGCAGTATCATGTTACATAACACATTTGCAAGTCTTTATTCACATGTGGGAGATTTCTGTATTCATGAAGGGATGATCTTCACACTGTGGTAGAAGATCATCACTTTATGCAATCCTATGGCATTTTATTCTGTTTATGTACCAGATGAAAACAGGACATGAATTTCATCATCTTGGTCAAACGTATTATCAATTGGAGAGGACATGGAATTGTCTGTTTCTAGGAATACAGGTGGCTGTCTCAGTGACCCAGCAATGACTTCTCCAATTGTCTGTTCTTCAGCAATTGTCTTTGTGTCTCCAAAGTTTGCCTTTCCTATACAAATTTGTGGAACAAAAAGTAGAATAATAGAAAAGCATGATTTTGAGCTCTGTAGTCAACATGGAACATGGGTAAATGGTGGAACAAAGAAAATGTGGGACAGCAAGAAGGCAATTAGTGGATGAGCAATTAAATTAAAGGACAATATCCCACCATTAACACAATGTAATCAGAAATTTGAACCACTTGAGACACACATGGAAGACTCATTAAAATAAGCATTCACAAGCTGTGGAGAGTACTCAGGGAGTCCAGTGCTTGGGCATAAGGGCTCGAGTGATCACCAGAATCCACATGAAAAACCTGAGTGTGGTGGCACATACTTGTAACAGACAGTGTTAGGGAGGCAGAATCAGGGGACTCTTACTGTCACCAACCTGCCAGTCTCTCGAAATAGGTGAGTGCCATGCCCTAGGAGTTCCTGTCTCAAAAAATAAGGTGTGATGCTTTTGAAGGACACCTGAAGTTGAACTCTGGCCTCAACACACATGTGAACATACAAACACCCTCATATGTACATACACACACACACACACACACACACACACACATGAATACAATACACACACAGTCATGTGCACACATACACAACACACATACTACACACACACACACACACACACACACACACACACACACACAGAAAGAATCCTCCTCCCAAGCAACACTGATTCTGCTCTATCAAACTTTGGGGTGTTTGTTTTAGGTTGTAGGACAAAAGCTGATGATTTGAATTTAGAAGCTATTTAATCATAGACAAAAAAAAAATCATTATTTTAAAATTACTTAGAAGTGGAATTCTGTGCCTAGTTGGACCTAAGAAAATTTACTTAAATTGGTTTTATTTTTTGAATGTTATTTTAAAAATTGGAAATTTTAGTATGCTACTATATTAGTCAGAATTCTCTAGATGGGAAGAACACACACACATACACACACACACACACACACACACACACACGTCACTTTCTGTTAAAATCACAGTAATAGCTGGATGACACGTGAGAGGCTGAGAAACTGGCAGTTGCTCTTCCTTGCGGCTCAGTGGCTTACCAATCAAAGTCCCATTGTGGCTGTCTCGCACTGGCAAGGCCAACAACACTGTAGTTCCTTAGTCCATAAGGCAGGGTACCTTAGTGGTCCCAATCTGGCACAGAGAGCTTAGAATGTTCCTGGAGAGTCCTGGTCTTAGTCCATAATAGAAGCCTGAGATACTGGTTCTGATAATAGTGAAGGAAGCCTCAGGAGCAGCTGGGGCATAGGGGGGCAGAGTAACTTGAGAGCAGGAGCAATGGCCAATGAGAGCAGGAGGAATGGCCAATGAGAGCAGGAGCAATGGCCAATGAGAGCAGGAGCAATGGCCAATGAGAGCAGGAGGAGTGGCCAATGAGAGCAGGAGCAATGGCCAATGAGAGCAGGAGGAGTGGCCAATGAGAGCAGGAGGAGTGGCCAATGAGAGCAGGAGCAATGGCCAATGAGAGCAGGAGGAGTGGCCAATGAGAGCAGGAGCAATGGCCAATGAGAGCAGGAGGAGTGGCCAATGAGAGCAGGAGGAGTGGCCAATGAGAGCAGGAACAGTGGCCAATGAGAGCACAAAATGCCAGAATCTCCCTTCTTCCAGAGTCCTCTCAGCTGTTACCAGAAGGCGCAGTCTTCAGCCAAGGTGGATTTTCCCACATTGATTAAGGCAATTAGGACAGTTTTTCAGTTGAAACTCCTCTCAGGTCATTCTAATTTGTGGCAAGTTGACTTCAAAACCAACCCTACTAGGTACTTCCCACATTAACATAGTTACAAACTGGCATTTTAAAAATCTCAGCCCTTTCTTCTTTCATTAAAAACATGAGCTATGTTTTCCCTATTTGTTATCAAAAAGAGAAAATCCAAATGAATGCTCACCTGGGAGGAGCTGCAGCAAATAGTACGATCAGGTTAGCACATTTTGATTTTCACTTTATTAGTAAGAGTCAGTTGAAAAAAGAAAGTGGATGGGGCAAATTTCTGCATCCTACAACTGAGCTTCCCTTTCCTACCAGTCCATATTAGATAACATAAGGGTTACATGCAACAGAAAACAGAGAGAACAAGTAACAATGTCTTCTTCCAGCTTATAGTTTTCATTATCACTCCACTGAGCTAGTGGACAGAGAGTTCTACATTTGCACGAGACAATCCTTAGCAGTGTTCTGCGACTCACTGAAGAGAGCTGCATTTCATTTTGGTATGGAAAATCCTCAACAGTATTTTTTTATTCTTCATTATATTACTTTCAATTAGTATTTTATATTATATAAATTGTATCAAAAATAGGAATATCATTTGATATTTAATCATCTTTGATATCTGTGATAGTTTGTGTCACCATCACAATATTCATAATCAAGCTACAAACCTTAAATTTTTTTCAGTACTTTATTCTCTACTTGTGCTTAGCTAGCTGGTTTTGATGAATGATTTTGAAGAGGTGTTCATTGCTTTAATTACAGGTATTCTGGGAGAAAGTTAAGTGGCCTCTCCCTAAGCCTTTTTGCTAGCTCTCATTTATTGCATACAGCTTTTTATTTAATATCTTTTTAACTTTTTATTCTTTGTGAATTTCATATCATGCTCCACAGTTCCACTCATCTCCCAGTTCCTCAATATCTGCCCTCTGCCCTTGCAACCTCCTCCTTAAAAAGAAAACAAAAAAATTAAAATTAAAATAAAAAAAAACCAACTCTTTGCCATGGAAGGTGAGGTTTGTCGGGTTGTGTTGCCCAGTCTACCCTTTTGCCGGAACAGCTTTACTTGCAAATGTTCATTGCAATGAATCATGGCTCAGGTTCCAGGCATCTGGCTTCTGCTGCTACACCATCAATCCTGGATCCTTACCTGGACTCCTCTCAGATATCCTCTTGTTGTTCTTTGTCATGGAGATCCTGCAGCTTTGGTTCTGTGGGACCAGGTTCTGCCCCTTCACAAGATCCAGCAGTTGGGAAGGACCAACTCAAAGCAGGGATCTGGACCTGGGTGGTAGCTGAGTTGGTTGCCCACCAGCTCTCCTATGCCTATGCCACCAGGGCCAGCTCTCCCTCTTTGCCCAGGTGACTGAAGGGTCAGCTCTCCTGCTTGTAGTAGCTGGTGAGGGGCAGGATCAGCTCTCCTGCTTTCATGCCATGGGAATCGGCTGTGACACCCATACCACTAGGGCCAACTCCACAGCATTGCTCAGGTGGAGGTCAAGGGGTGCCAGTGCCAGCTCTCCCATTCTGCCTAGGCAGGAGGCGGGGCTGGGCCAGGTTTCCAGGCTACCACAGGAGGTGAGGGGTAGGGCCATATTTCTCATGCTCATGCCCTCGGGGCTGGCTCTCCTGCGCCCCCTTGTTCAGGGCCAGCTGTACTTGCTTTCCAGGTGAGGTGTGGAGCCCTCTTCAAAGAGCTTTAACCAGCAAGGGGTATGATCATCTCTCCTATTCTTAGGGCCAGCTATCCTACCTGCCGTAGGTGGCTATGGGCAGAGGATCATCTTTCCTGCAGGCACTCTTACCACGGCTTGGCTGACAAGGGGTGGGGTCAGTTCTTCCAGGCTCATACCCTGGGCGCCGCTCACCTGTGCCCCTGCCACCAGGGCCAGCTCTACTGTGCTGCCCAGGAGAAGTGCAGGATCCACTCTGCCAAGTGCTGCAGCTGGTGAAGGCGGGGGATGGGTGGTGAGGGGAGGGAGGGTGATGGAGGGAGCTCTCCCTCAGTGCCCAGGCTAGGGATATGATCAGCTGTCCCCCAGTGCCTCAGCAGGTGAGGGGCAGGGTTGGCTGTGCACAGCCCTCAGATATGGCCCCAGGGACGTTCCCATGGCCTTTGGTGGTAACATGGGCCACAGACAACAACCCAGACCACTACTGCTGCAGGGCCACAGACTCAGACATATCCGTCAGCAGCAGTACGTGCCAGGGCATCTCCGTGGCCTCAGGTGGCAGCTCAGGCTACTCACATCCGGCTGTTCCTCACCATCCTTGCATCTCCAGTTCCACCTCTCTTCATAGTGCACAAGCCATTTTGCTTCTCTCTCTACCATCTCGTTATCACATACTTGGTCATCATAATGGCACCTGCCTGATGTGGCTGTGGGCAGAGGCATCTCAGGTGTCTTCTTTCCACCCAAGTGTCCTCCACCTTCCCAGTGGCCATGAGTGTCCTCTACTTGCCCAGACTGAGCCTATTTAATATCTTGAACTCACACACATTGTACATCACTGCCCTCTCCAGTCTTACCATTTCATGCAAGGCCTTACTTATACTGCATATCAGCAGAACCACAACAACTTGGATCCCAGCCTCTACTTACTCTTGTATCTTTGTAGTTAAAAGAGATAATAAATGGGAAACATTAAGAGAACTCCATCCCATGAAGTTGGCTGAGGATCTTTGAGCAGTGCCACTGGGAGCCTGTGCTAGTGATGCCTAAGCCTGATGCCCCCCCACCTCCATAGCTTCCTCTTCTGAATTAGGATGATGAAGTTATTATAGCCATAGGCTTCAAATGTGCTTTAGTATATTAAGTCACCTTCACAAGGGTTCCTTGCTCTGACACTGGTGGGTGACAGTCCATACATAGCTCAGGCTAGCCTATATTTGTGTGGCTCAGAATAGACTGGCCTTTGCCAGTTCTTTTTAATTTTGGTAAATTAAGTCTGAAGAGTTCATAAGTGAGGCTGTTACAGGAAATGGGAGTTACAACACAGGTTGCTGGGCTTTCCTGTTGTTCGGAGTCATTTCTACACATTTGCTTCAGGCCTGGTTATTGCCACCTTCAGTTGTATACCACCTAACAAAGGCTATTCCCACACTGGAGATGCCTAACAACTACCTCCTCCCACTTGCTCCCCTCAGCTGCCACTGGGGATGGAGACTCTTGTCACCAGCTGACTTCTGGAAGGATACAGAATGTACTCCTGCAGAAGATGACTGGGCCAATAAAGAAGGGAAGCCAAAGAGACCTAAGCACATGGCTGCAACATCCACTATATCACTTTGGATCTGAACTGCTCTTAACCTTGCCTGGAGATGCTGGAAGTTGTATTTGGTTATTTATTTATTTATTTATTAAAAATTATTTTTATTATTATATTTGTATTTTAATTTTACACATCAGCCATGGGTTCCCCTGTCCTCCCTCCACCCGCCCCAACCCCCACCTTCTCCCCATCCCATGACCCACATTCCCATCTCCTTTAGGGCCAAGACGCCCCTGGGGATTCATTTAAACTTGGTGGATTCAGTATAGGCAGGTCCAGGCTGAGCAAAGTGTCCCTGTGTAAGCCCAAGGTTCCAAACAGCCAGCTCATGCACTAAGGACAGGTGGTCCCACAGCCTGGATGCCTCCCAAACAGTTCAAGCTATTCAATTGTCTCACTTATCCAGAGGGCCTGATCCAGGTGGGGGCTCCACAGCCTTTGGTTCACAATTCATGTGCTTCCATTCCTTTGGTTATTTGTCCCTGTGCTTCTTACAAACTTGGTCTCAACAATTCACACTCTTACAGTCCCTCCTCTTTCTCCACAATTGGACACCTGGAGCTCCACCTGAGGCCTGGCTGAGGATCTCTGAAGCACTTCCATCAGATATTGGAGGAGAGTTCTAGAACGACTGTTAGGGTGTTTGGCCATCTGATCACCAGACTAGGCTACAGAGGATGTATCGTTGTGGATCTCTGGGGACCTCTCCAGCACTCTGCCTATTCCTGTTCTCATGTGGTCTTCATTTATCATGGTCTGTTATTCCTTGTTCTCCCTTTCTGTTCTTGATACAGCTGGGAACTCCTGCTCCCTTTAGCTTTCTTTCCCTCAAACCTTGCTCTTCATTACTCCAACTGTCATCCAGGTTGTTCATGTAGATCTCATCCATTTCTCTGTTATTGGGTGACCCCTGTGTCTTTCCTAGGATCCCGTTTTCTAGATAGCCTCCCTGGAGTTGTGTAGCAGTCTAGTCATCTTTGTTTTACATCTAATATCCTCCTATGAGTGAGTACATACCATGTTTGTCCTTCTGAGTCTGGGTTACCTCACTCAGGATGATTGTTTCTAGATCCATCCATTTGCCTGCAAACCTCATGATGTCATTGTTTTTCTCTACTGAGTAGTACTCCATTGTGTACATGTACTATATTTTCTTTATCCATTCTTCAGTTGAAGGGCATCTAGGTTGTTTCCAGGTTCTGGCTATTATAAACAATGCTGATATGAACATAGCTGAGCAAATGCCCTTGTGGTATGATTGAGCATTCCTTGGGTATATGCCCAAGAGTGCCACAGATGGGTCTTGGGAGAGATGGATTCCCAGTTTTCTAAGGAAGCACCATATTGATTTCCAAAGTGGCTGTACAAGCTTGCATTCCCACCAGCAGTGGAGGAGAGTTCCCCTTGCTCCACATCCTCTCCAGCATAAGCTGTCTTCTGTGTTTTTGATCTTAGCCATTCTGACAGGTATAAGGTGGTATCTCAGAGTTGTTTTGATTTGCATTTCCAAGATAATTAGGGATGTTGAGCAATTCTTTAAATGTCTTTCAGCCATTTGAACTTCCTCTGTTGAGAATTCTGTTTAGTTCTGTAGCCCATTTCTTCATTGGTCTGTTGGGCATTTTGATGTCTAATTTCTTGAGTTCTTTATATATTCTGGATATCAGCCATCTGTCAGATGTGGGGTTGGTGAAGACCTATTACCATTCTGTAGGCTGTCTCTTTGTCTTGTTGACCTCGTCCTTTGCTCTACAGAAGCTTCTCAGTTTCAACAGGTCCCATTGATTGATTGTTTCTCTCAGTGTCTGTGCTACTGCTGTTATATTTAGAAAGTGATCTCTGGTGCCAATGCATTCAAGAGTACTTCCTACTTTCTCTTCTTTCAGGTTCAGAGTAACTGGGTTTATGTTTAGGTTTTGATCCACTTGGACTTAAGTTTTGTGCATGGTGACAGATATGGATCTATTTGCAGCCTTCTACACATTGACATCCAGTTATGCCAGCACCATTTGTTGAAGATGTTTTCTTTTTTCCATTGTACATTCTTGGCTTCCTTGTCAAAAATTATATGTTCATAGGTGTGCGGGTTAATGTCAGGGTCTTCAGTTGGATTCAATTGGTCCACATGTCAGTTTTTATGCCAGTACCAAGCTGTTTTTATTATGGTAGCTCTATAGTAGAGCTTGAGGTCAGGGATCGTGATGCCTCCAGAGGTTGTTTTATTGTACAGAATTCTTTTGGATATCCTGGGATTTTTGTTTTTCCATATGAAGTTGAGTATTATTCTTTCCAGATCTGTGAAGATATGTGTTGGTAATTTGATGGGGATTGCATTGAATCTGTAGATTTCTTTTGGTAAGATCGCCATTTTTACTATGTTAATCATGCCTATCCATGAGCATGGGAGATCTTTCCATTTTCTGACATCTTCTTCAATTTCTTTTTTCAGGGACTTAAAGTTCTTGTCATATAGGTCCTTCACATGCTTAGTTAGAGTAACCCCAAGGTATTTTATATCATTTGTGGCTATTATAATGGGTGCTGTATCTCTGATTTCCTTCTCAGCCTGTTTGTCTATTGTATATAGAAGGGCTTCTGATTTTTTTGAGTTGATCTTATATCCTGCAATGTTGCTGAAGGTTTTTATTAGCTGTATCAGTTCCTTGGTTGAATTTTTGGGGTCACTCATGTATACTATCATGTCATCTCCAAATGGGGAGAGCTTGACTTCTTCCTTTCCAATTTGTATCCCCTTAATCTCCTTATGTTGTCTTTTAGCTCTGGCTAGAACTTCAAGTACTATATTGAATAAGTAGGGGAGAGGGGACAGACTTGCCTTGTTCCTGATTTTAGTGGTATTGCTTTGACTTTCTCTCCACTTAATTTGATGTTGGCTGTTGGCTTGCTGTAGATTGCCTTTATTATGTTTAGGTAGTTCCCTATAATCCTGATCACTCCAAGACCTTTTTCATGAAGGGGTGTTGGATTTTGTCAAATGCCTTTTCTGCATCTAGTGAGATGATCATGTGGTTTTTTTCTTTGAGTTTGATTATATGGTGTATTACATTGATAGACTTTCATATGTTGAAGCACCCTTGCATCCCTGGGATGAAGCCTACTTGATCAAGGTGGATAACTGTTTTGATGTGTTCTTGGAGTCTGTTTGCCAGTATTTTATTGAGTATTTTTGCATCAATGTTCATGAGGGGCATCGGTCTGTAGTTCTCTTTCTTTGTTGCATCTTTGTTTGGTTTAGGAATCAGGGTAATTGTAGCCTCATAGAAGGAGTTTGGTAATATTCCTTCTGCTTCTTTTGTGTGGAACAATTTAAAGAGTATTGGTATTAAGTCTTCTTGGAAGATCTGGTAGAATTCTGCAGTAAAACCATTAGGTCCAGGCTTTTTTTGGTTGGGAGACTTTTTATGACTGATTCTATTTCCTTAGGGGTTATTTGACTATTTAAATGGTTTAACTTAGGTATGTGGTACCTACCCAGAAAATTACCCATTTCTTTTAGATTTTCCAGTTTTTGGAGTAGAGGTTTTTGAAGTATGACCTGATGATTCTCTGGGTTTCCTCATTGTCTGTTGTCATGTCCCCCTTTTCATTTCTGATTTTGTTAATTTGGATGCTCTCTCTCTGTCTTTTGGTTAGTTTGGATAAGGGCTTGTCTATCTTGTTGATCTTCTCAAAGAACCAACTCTTTGTTTCATTAATCCTTTGTATTGTTCTCTTTATTTCTATTTTATTGATTTCAGCTCACAATTTGGTAATTTCCTGGCATCTGTTCCTCTTGGGAGACTTTACTTCTTCCTGTTCAAGGGCTTTCAGGTGTGCTGTCAAGTCACTAGCATGAGATTTCTCCAGCTTCTTTATGTGGGCATTTAGTACTATGAATTTCCCTCTTAGCACTGCTTTCATAATGTCCCATAAGTTTGGGTATGTGGTGTATTCATTTTCATTTATCTCTAGGAAGTCTTTAATTTCTTTCTTCATTTCTTCCTTAACCTATTGGTGATTCAGTTGAGCATTATTCAGCTTCCATGAGATTTTAGGTTTTCTGTAGTTTTTTTTTTTTTTTTTTTTTTTTGTTTGTTGTTTTTTTTGTTGTTGTTGTTGTTGTTGAAATCCAGCTTAAACCACGGTGGTCCGACAGAATACAGGAGGTTATTCCAATTGTTTTGTATCTGTGGAGATTTGCTTCGTGGCCAAGTATGTGGTCGATTTTAGAGAAGGTTCCATGGGGTGCTGAGAAGAAGGTATATTCTTTTTTGTTTGGGTGGAATGTTCTGTAGATATGGATTAAGTCCATTTGAGCCATAACATCAGTTAAGACCATTATGTCTCTGTTAAGTTTCAATTTGGCCGATCTGTCCAGAGGTGAAAGTGGGGTGTTGAAGTCTCCCACTATTAATGTGTGGGGTTTTATATGCAATTTAAGCTTTAGTAATGTTTCTTTTACATATGTGGGTGCCCTTGTGTTTGGGGCATAAATGTTCAGAATTGAGACTTCATCTTGGTGGATCTTTCCTGTGATGAGTATGTAATGTCCTTCATCATCTCTTTTGATTGATTTTAGTTCGAAGTCTATTTTGCTGGATATTAGGATGGCTACACCAGCTTGCTTCTTTCCATTTGATTGGAAAGTCTTTTTCCAGCCTTTTATTCTTAGGAGGTGTCTGTCTTTGAATTTGATGTATGTTTCTTGTATGCAGCAGAAAGATGGGTCCTGTTTTCGTATCCATTCTGGTAGTCTGTGTCTTTTTATAGGTGAATTAAGTCCATTGATATTAAGGGATATTAATGACCAGTGATTGTTCGTTCCTGTTATTATTTTTATTTTTTGGTGGTAGTGTGTGTGTTCTTCTCTTCTTTGGGGTTTACTGCTGTGGTGTTATCTATTGCCTGTGTTTTCATGGGTGTATCTGCCTTCCTTAGGTTGGAATTTTCCTTCTAGTGCTTTCTGTAGGGCTGGGTTTGTGGATAAGTATTATTTAAATATGGTTTTCCCTTGGAAGGTCTTATTCACTCCATCTATGATGATTGAAAGTTTTGCTGGGTATATTAGTCTAGGCTGGCATCCATGGTCTCTTAGTGTCTGCATTATATCTGTCCAGTTCCTTCTGTCTTTCGAAGTCTCCATTGAGAAATCAGGTGTTATTCTGATGGGTTTGCCTTTATAAGTCACTTGGCCTTTTTCCTTTGCTGCCCTTAATATTCTTTCTTTATTCTGTACGTTTATTTGTTTAATTATTATGTGGCGAGGGGACTTTTTTTGGGGGGGGGGTCTAGTCTTTTTGGTGTTCTAAAGGCTTCTTGTATCTTCATAGGCATTTCGTTCTTTTAGGTGGGAAAGTTTTCTTCTATGATCTTGTTAAATGTATTTTCTATGCCTTTGAGTTGGTATTCTTCTGCTTCCTCTATCTCTGTTACTCATAGATTTGGTCTTTTCATGGTATCCCAAAATTCTTTGACATTTTGGTTTATGACTTTGTTGGTTTTAGTGTTTTCTTTGACTGCTGAATCTATTTCTTCTAATGTATCTTCAACACCAGAGATTCTCTCTTCCATCTCTTGCATTCTGTTGGTTATACTTGCACCTGAAGTTCCTGTTTGTTTAGTCAGATTTTCTGTTTCCAGCATTCCTTCTGCTAGTGTCTTCTTCAGTTTTTTTATTTCCCTCTTCAGGTCTTGGACTGTTTCCCTTGCTTTTTCATGGTTTTCTTTCAGGGACTTATTGTTTTCTTCTGCTTTAATTGTCCTTTCCTCTAGTTTTTTTATAGCATTCTTCTCATTTTTTGTTTGTCTGTTCCTACACTTTATTCTTGATTTCTTCTATATAAGGCTCTAGCCTCTTCATGATGTTACTTATAAGGCTGTTTTCTTCTTCTTCTGCCATTCCGTGATGTTCAGGTCTAGCTGTTGGAGAAGGGCTAGGTTCTGGTGATGCTGTATTGCCCTTTATTTTGTTGTATGTACTTCTGCCTTGACGTCTGCCCATCTCCTCTTGGGTTAGTTCTTGGTCTTATCAGTGTACTTGGTCCAGATAGAGCTGACAGATTTAGGGAGCCTCTCTCTAGTCCAGATGGAAGCTCTGGGCCAGATGGGAGCTCTGGTCCAGATGAGAGTGCTGGCCAGATAGGAGCTGGGGGGCTGGACTCTGAGTCTCAGGAAGTCCCTGTGGTCTCCTTATCTTGTCCAGATGGGAGTTCCTCTTGTCCAGATGGGAGTTCCAGGACAGGATGGAAGCTCTGGTCGAGATGGGAGTTCCAGGGTGGATGGTAGCTGTGGGCTCTCTAGTCCAGATAGGAGTTCAGGGGCGGATGGGAGCTGGGGGCTGGTCTCTAAGTCTCAGAAAGTGGCTGGGGTCTCGCGCAAATGGGTGTGGGGGCAGGGTGTGGAGACTGCAAGTTCTGCCTGCAGTCTTGGAAAAGAGGACCCTTCCCCAATGGCCTGATGAATGGCCGGAAACTGGGACCAAGTTGGGCAGGTCCTACCGGGATATCTGGTGCCCAGAGGAAAGACCCAGGCACTCACCTCTGGTCCAGATGGGAGTTTCGAGGCGGATCATATTTGGTCATTAAAAGAGAGAGAGAGAGAGAGAGAGAGAGAGAGAGAGAGAGAGAGAGAGAGAGAGAAATCGTTGCTAAGTCGAAAAAAAAAAACCTGTTTATTGAGCATCAGATAAACGCTTCTTTGTTTTTATTGAAATAAAAGAAAAATCTAATAGGAAATATTCTTTAATATCACCACAAAATTTTTATAATGCTACATTATGCCTCAGAAAATTGGTTTGGTGTGAAAAGATCCCCCAGTAAAAAGATCCCCCAGTAAAGATCAATGAGATTGCCTGAGAGAGACTACCTCAGTGAATGGTTAAAATGCACTCTGAGGGAAGAATCATGATTTAAATATAATTAATTTGACTAACTGCATTTTACATTAAATACACAGTAATAATCTGTTTAAATATTAGAGCTCTATTTCTAAAAATATGTGCATTTATTCCTTATTCTTTTATATTTTCAATGGGATTTGAAGGTCATGGTTGGAAAATAATAAAATTATAAAAGAAAAACATTTCTAAGAAATCATAGTCAATGAAAAAGACTTTTAAATAAACACCACAGCCAAGAGAGTCTCAAGACAGACTTCCTGCAGGGAGCGCAGAGTTGGGATGGGACCAGCAATCCTCTTCCAGCATCATTCAGGTGGTAGATGATTTTGTCTCTAAATGGACAAAGACGTTATTCTGTCACCAGACACTGGCTCTACATGGAAACCCATCAATTTGAGTGCTAAAGGGAAGAAATTACTGTGGTAACTTAACAAACAAGATTCATTGCTTATTGTGTGAGATATTACAGAAAAATATTTTAAAATGTCTGGATCATCAGTAGGATGCTGAATATTTGTCTGTGGTTCCAGGAACAAGTGATGTCAAGGAAGATGATTACTTTAACCTAGGAGCTTGAATCATCCTAGGAAACACAGGGAGACATTATAGCCAAAAAGAAAATCTAGACCATTTGTCTATCAACTTGTGACCCAGTTTTCTGACACAAATTTGTTGAAATGTATTTGCCATATGCAAAGCTCTTGCAATTCATACCAAGCTCATAAATTCTGTTACTCTTTAAAACATTACCCCTTCCTCTATCCATAGTTTGCTTAGCAACCTAGTAAAGCATAATTAAATCTACAATAATGAAGACAGGTCATAGCAATTCTCTCAGTAACTAAGAGAACAGCATGAAAAATCAATAGTAAGAATACAAAAGACTTGAAATGTATGATTAACATTTAGGCAAACACATATAAAAATTTGCACACAATAATACAGAATATATATTTTCATGTGAAATGTAGTCTTTATAAAATGACTACATCTTAGACAATAAGCAGTTTTCAGTGAAACTGGGAAGTTTTGATTGTGGATGTTGTGGCATGTCACAGTATGGTCTGCAGTTGAAGCAGTCTTTAGAGGAAAATACATAGTAGTAACTCCACATAAAAAGGCTTATGGGCTGAAAACTCACTTTTTCTTTTAGCTATTTAAAGATGATAGGAGAACAGGAAAGTGAATCTCAGTGACATTTAAGAGAACAAGAGAAGGACAGAGTCAATGTTGGGCAACCCTGGCCTCAGTGCAATGTCCATTCCATATTTGGGGAGAACTTAAATTTTCCATGTAAATTCCTTGTGCAAGATCTTATCCTCATTGATGCAAGGGGGTTATTGTACTACTTCACTCCTTCCTGACAATTACCCTATGTCCATGAATGCAGCTTTAAAGTCCTTTGCTCTCGCTCAGATCATACAATACTACTTTCTGTTGTGCCTGGCTGTTGACTACTGTTCTTGATAATCTTTCTCTCTCTCTAAGTACACAGGTGAGTAAGCCCTATTTGGTGGTACAGTAGCTCTTCTTGGGGCTTAATTGGCAACTTTTATCCATTTGTACTTTCACAATAAATTAATCCCCACAGGATTCATCTGAACTTTAATTTACAAACTCTGGCCTATTGGCCCTAGGCCAACACATTTATGAATGACAAAGCTCTGTGGGATTCTTATTCATGAGCTGACTTCTCAATGCATCAAATAACAAATCCATATGCTGCTTCTGCAATGAGTAAGTTTGGTATAAGTATAATTTCGTCTGATAACACTGGAAAAATAAAAGTAGCATGTGGAGAGCTGCAGTGAAGAGAATTCCAATGACAATAATGTGCTCACATCCAGAAAGGTATCAGTTGGTGTAAAAGACACTGAACTTTGAAGGATCCCCAAGAGCTGATGAGTGTGCAGGTGGATAACAGGCACATATTACCTCCAACTTCACAGAGTCTCAGTTGTGGACATGAATAAATAATGCAATAATTTAGACTGAGACAGTATTTTTCATAGAATGCAGTGTTCAAATTGAAACAGAATACACAAATGAGGCCCAAATAGTGTAGAGTGATATGGGCACCCACCATTGCTCCTGAGAGGGACAATTACTTTAATGAGACCTCCAAATCTCCATCTAATATTTGTTCTCCCAAGTTTGGCTTGCAAGCAGTTTAAAAAAGTCCCTACATTTTGATAATTAAAACTTTTATCAAGATAGGTAATCCAAATACCACTCATAGAGCCATCTTAAACTTGAATGTAAAACGCTTCCATTCATTTCATAAAAATCAATCTTTTTAAGCATCTCATATTCCCAATAGAGCTAGTTTTGAACCTTGCATCCATCTTCTCACATCATGGTTTACCCCATCTAAGTTTGCATCTTTTGCAAACTTGAGATGGCACATCCTCTGGAAAGTATCTAGCAGACTGACATGAGGAATATTCATTATGTAATGAGAAAACAAATATTCTTTAGCCCCAACTATAAACATGATGTGACCCATTCTGCCATTCTGACAAAATAGATTTAGAAGTCTCCTTAATCACCACAGCACCTAGACTGGAGATGTTAGCTAAGATAACACAGAGGACAGCAAGAGTTCTGCTTCTGCTGATTAGATAGGGAGACAAAGTGTCTTACCCTAATGGGCATCCCACCTCAGTGAGATGAGAGCCAGAGCAGGTCCTCCACATGACAGGTAAGAAGGCATGGGACAGGAATCACTCTGAGAAAGGTGCAGTTATAAGGGAGCAGACCTTGCATGAAGTCTTGAAACAAAGTAGTTGTAGGTCTCAGACTAAACAAAAGCATTATGTGGAGTTCAGCCCCCAAGAGTCTAGAAGAGGACACACAGAGATGGCTGCCTGGATTTGAGGCATGCTCAGCAGGGTCAGGAGGAATGTGAACTCCAGGTCAGACCAGAATAAATCATAGTTGATTTATTTTAGTTTACCAATGTGGCAAAATGAATACAGTGGCTTATTAAAAGCATGGAATTTATTAGTTTATTTAGTATACAACCAATATTTTGAAGCTCTGATTGGAGAAGCATGCAGGCAGGCCAACATAGTCTTTCCAACAGTGCATTTCCAGAGTACGGTTTTGGTTTCATTCTTGCTGATGTCATAATGCCTCTCAAATAAATAGTCCCAGGCCTTCCTTCAGTCAGTGACTCTGTGTGCTAAGTGATCACAACTCAAATGACTGATAATTTGTTTTAATATTTATATTTACTATTTTAATTATGCCAGATGACATTTTTCATCCTTTACAACTTTTTCCCCAGAACTGTTTTACTGTTAGTAACCTAATTCTCTATCTATTCTTAAAAACTCACTGACTTTTATAATCTCAGGTGAATTTCTTCAGGCCATTGGGATATGATGCTTTATAAACTACTATTTACTAAAACCAAATAGTCAATTTCTTATAGCTTCTTTACTAAATTGATTTTATTTCATTACCAAACAGTCTTTGTGCAATTTTATCTATCCATCTTACCCTTTCCTTTCTTCCTTTGACAAGTCTTCAATATTGCTCTACCTCTGTCTTCCTCTCTCTCTCTCTCTCTCAGTGTTTATCAGGATGCTAAAATGAAAAATATTCTTAATAAATACTTAATAGTTTATCTTGTCACTCAACAATACCACAAAGCCACTGTCTTGAGGATGCTGGAGAAATGTCAGATATCTTTGGCTTGTCATCCTACCATCTGCTCCTCACTACAGATTGTTTTGAACCTTTGCCTAGGCACATAGATGATTCACTTTCTCATGGCGCTGATGACATTTTCCCAAAGTGTTAAAGCTCAAGTTTGTGGTTAATCAATTCTTGGATCATACAACCATTTGAGATTGAGGACTCTTTCTACAGAATCCATGTACTCTTTATGGGGCTCTAGGCTCAGGTCTTTAGTGTGTCAAAGGCTCCTGACATGCTGGAGTGTGGTGGTTAGAATGTTGCCAGGTCTTCTTTGGTAGTGAAAGGACCTTCACTCAGAGCATTTGCTTCTCTTGCTAGCCAACTGTTCAGGGCCTGTGTAAGAATTAACTTTTTTTCAAGGATTTACAAGACTTTTGAGAAAAGTAGACTAATTTTATGCTGAAGACACAGAAAGCCAAAATTCCCATCAAAATTTCATCAACAAGTCATTCATTCTGAAAATTCCAATGAATGGAAAACTCTAGAGAACGTTCAACACCATCTGAATGAGATAATTAAATGCTGGAGTTGGAAGGGAACTAAGAAATAACTTAGCACCTCCCTTCAATTTAACTTGCAGGGGGCAAGAGACCCACAGAGACTGAATGATATGCTCAAAAGCAGTTCTGTAAGTAAGTTGTCACATCAGAACTACACTCCAACACTGTGACAAGCCTAGACAAGATTTCTTTGGAGGGACTTGGGCATTCTCACAGGCTGTTCTTAGCAAATACTCTACACTGGTCAGAAAGATGCAGGGCAAGGTGGCATTAAAATCAATGAGAAAGTTCTGGTGGCAATATGGACTTTTATAAGCAAAATACTGTACTGGCTCAATGAAAGAACTTTCCATATTTCTTTTAAGTGGTGAAGCTAGAGACTTAGAATTTCAAAGAATGGCAATTGATGTGACTGCTGATGGTTGGGGTGGGAAGGGTAAAAGGGGTGACAATGGTGAGGCTAACCACTGGAGGACATACATGAAGATTCTAAAGGTCAAGGTAGAGGTTAGCAAGGTTATTCTGTCATCAGGAACAAAGTGTTTTCATCTTTCAGTTATGATGGATTTATAGCCAAAGGGTAAAGGAAATACTGTTATAAAGAACAACTTCTGGGGCCTGGCCAAGGATCTCTGCAAGATGGGAATAGAGGGGAGGGGCGGGGGAAAAGTGGAGGTGGGGATGGGAGGGGGGAGGACAAGGGAACCCATGGCTGATGTGTAAAATTAAAACACAAATATAATAAATAACAAAAAAGTATTCCTACTAAAAAAAGATTTATATGTATATATGAATATAAATTCTGCATGTTAAAAAAAAAAAAGAACAACTTCTGTGGAAACATCTGTATTTCTCCAAGGACAACTCATTGGAGACAACATCTCTTGATCCTGGGTTGAATCTGATGTAGCTTCTACATTGCCATGATCCTATTGACAAGTCCCCTTGGGCAGTGGCTCTTGTTGCGAGGGTGTGATTATATATAGAATGATTGTCGTTGTTGTCTTTGCTTCTCTGAATCTGTTTCTCAGAGGTCAGTCACTTGTGAAGAAGTGATGGAACAATACTGAATTGTGCAATGCTGGATCATTGCAGACTGGCTTGGCTATTTATAGGCTTGTGAGACAGTCTACCCTTTCAATGTATGTCGCTTGTCTCACTTGCCACCATTTTATTTCTTCTCCAACAGCTAAGAAATTTGCCCTTCCGTTTTGTAGACCTCTCCCCGAACAAATGCAGGGCCACTGCCAGAGCAGCATGCAGCGACTTTCAAAAGTTTTCTTCTCTTGAACATGCATAACAAGTCAGCTACTTTCAAAAGGCATGCTTTGAAAAAAAAAAAAGATTACTGCTAATGAAAAGAACTCTACATTTGCCATCTATTACAAAAATGCAGGCACACAGAGCTCAGAGCAAAATGACAGGACAGAATAAACCAGCATTGTGTTGAATCATAAAAAATGCTAGCAGGAAAAAGGCACAAAAGATGCTGTATTGAAGAAGGGTATAAGGTCACAGTGGAGGGAAAAAAGTGAACTACAGTGATAAGAGAAGGTGGAATGTAATTGTGTGTACCTGAGGGTAGGCACTGCAGAATCCGAAATCTCAGAATTACTAACAATCAGCTCTTGAAGAACACTAATACTTTTGAGTGTGGAGCACTGCAAGTCAGGGGATCAGAGAAATGTAAAGGAAGTGAATTTATATCACTGAATATTGTCTGCATAATTGAACATACTGTTATAAAAGGAACTATTATTTAACTTAGAAAATACAGAGTTTTGCAATTGAATGAAAAATCAGGTAGAAAATTTTGTAAAAAAAAATTGTTGAAAAGTGATAAAAGAAAAGCATTATTGTTATCTCTTTATCCTGGCTGTCACATCTGGCTTCCCTCTGCAGCATTTATGCAGTATGGCCTTCTTTCTCTCACCTCTGGGGTCAATCAATCCATGTTAATTGTTGAATTATGCATGTGTTCTGTGGAGCCGTTTTCTAGCCATGACACTATATAGATAGACTGAGCCTAATGCAGGTAGTACATTTTTGTCTTTTCTTCTCTGAGATTTGAGATAATTCTTCTCTAGATACTTAAGGGTTAATCGAGCTTAATATTTATGTAAATTGAGGTATAGTGTAGCCAGTCTTCTAAGGGGAATGCACAGATAGAGGAAGTGCTATATTTGTGGCTGTTTTGTGGCAGAAGTGTGTGTCTGGATTCCATACTTCAGGAGTGCTTACATCTGTTTGCATCTTCTGGCAATGCCTTTCTACCCTGAGTCTGAGGGTCTATTTGTGAAACTCCTCTCTGTTCCTCACAGCAGCTCCTTTACTGGACTCTGAAATGACGCCCTGTTTCTGCCTTCCTAGATAGCACTAGGGGTTAAGAGTCCTAGCTCTTTGAAATGTCTGTCGTGTAGGCCTGTCTAAGAAGCCACTGCACACATGGAAAGTTCCCCAGGAATTTGATATAAAGAAAACCTGCCCTCTCCCTACTGTGGGAAGTGACAGGTAACTGGGTGTAGCTCACTTCTTACTTCTCATGAAAAAAATCAAAGCAACGAATTCCTCACCTGAACACCTCATTTGCTCAAGTTGGTGTCTGTAAGCCCCCATGTCTTTAGATGGCACCCATTCAGGCATATCCTGAAATAGATGTTCATTAGTAGGGGATAATTAAGTAATTATGCATAGTCAAGTTCAAGTGTGAATGCTCTTTGCTTCCAGGGAGTATTCCTGGAGGCCCGACCCTTCATGTGAGATGAGATGGAACATTATCTAGCATTCCTCAGGGCTTGTTGGTTCATTCCTCCTGATCTTTGACAGCACCCTACTTTTTAGTTTTAATGAAAGTTTACATCAGCACCCACTTAAGAGGTTACATCTCCTGTGCTAACACACAAACAAAGCCTTTGCTTCACCAGCTCATCTTTTCCCATAGTGAGCACTTCATCTTCATAGATGTGGGAAAGCTTTCAGTTCCTCCTTTCTTCTCAGTCTGCCCCAGTCCCCCAACCCTGTATTTGTCTGTATCTCCTGCTCAGATTGCTCCTACCTAGGCCACCACTCCCTGTTGCCAGTTTTTGGGTCCCTTTTTCCTCCCTGACATTCTATCAGCACGTGGCTCAGGTGACACAGCCTTCCTGAGATACTTTCTTGGTATCATGTTCTGCACACCATGCTTTGTTGTATTTCCTTCTTTCCACAGCTAGCTCCTCCCTCTCTTCTTGCTCCCCCCTTCTCACCTCTTCATTTCCTTTTTCTCCTCCTCCTCCTCCTCCTCCTCCTCCTCCTCCTTCTCTTCCTTCTCCCAATTCTCTCCTCCTCTTTCTTCTTTTTCTTCATTCTCTTACCTATTTTCCCGTGAGTGGGACAGGTATCAAGCTTAGGATCTTGGACATTATAGGCAAATATTCTACCACTGATATTCAATTTTAGTCCCAAAGCTTTCTCAAACATTTCTTTCTTTTGCAACTGGAGGTTGGGCCAGGAATTCAGGGCCTCCCTCATATTTGGCTGATGCTGTACCAGCAAGCTTACTTTTAAAATGAGAGTCACTGAGATATCATTCAGATGTCTAGTTTTATAATTTGGGCAAATAAATAAAAACTCTCAATACTTCAACAACATGGCTGCCTAAACAAGACCCAAATAAGAACAATGCCAATAGACATGATATCACAGTAAGAAGGAATCTCGTGGGGCCCCAACCCTGCGCAAAGTACTCCTGACAACTGAGGATGCTATAAGTGGAAGAAGTCTACTTAGTGGGCAGAAGCTCCCTAATTGATTATCTATACCAAATAATCAGCCCTGAAATCATGTACATACTAACAACACTGAGCAGACTCAGCCTTTCTACGTACACACACACACACACACACACACACACACACACACAGAGAGAGAGAGAGAGAGAGAGAGAGAGAGAGAGAGAGAGAGAGAGAGAGAGAGATCAATAACAGTGAAAGTGAAAGGAGGAGGCTAGGAATTTTGGGGGGTAGTAGTGAGAGGATTTAGAGGTAAGAAAGGGAATGGAGGGAAATAATGTAATTATATTTTCACTAAGAAAACGCTTTTGGGAACCCAATCACCAAACTGGGATGCCTCACCCAACCTTGATGCAGGGGGAGGGGCTTGGTCCTGCCTCTCAGCTAGATGTGCCATGCTTTGTTGACTCCAATGGGAGGCCTGCCTTTTTCTGAATGGAGATGGAGGAGGAGTGGATGAGGGCAGGGGTAGAAGGGAGGTGTGGGGAGGAGTGGGAGGAGAGGAAGGAGGAGAAAATGTGGTCTATATGTAAAATAAATGGAAAAAAAAACAAGAAAATATCCTGTAACTTCCAACAAAAATGAAATTAGAGGGCTCTTTCCATCCATTTTAGTTTCCTTCTTGCCTCTCTGACTTCAAGCTACCCTCCACTCCAGCCGCTGGCAATAACTGATCGGATTTTGTGCCTCTAGGTCTTCATTTTCTGGAGTATTTCCTCTGTAGGTTGTATCATTAGATATAGCTTTTTGTTGTTGTTGTTGTTGTTGTTGTTAATTTACCACATTTTGCTTTTTGATTGTCATACCTATCAGCAGCTCATTAACTTCCTCTCCATGGATTTGCCACAATGCATTATCCTGTTCCAGCAGATAGACATTTGAGTTGTAAGGAGTTTTGAGGATTATAAAGGAATCTATTGTAGTATTTACATACAGTTATTAGTGACTATGCACATATATTCCTTTTTCTTAGGTAATAGTGATGGCCTTTTTAAGAGCAAAGATTAGACTTTTATAAATGTTATTAATATTTTAAAATATTTTAATAAAATTTTTTTATCAAATTTTGGTTTTTTTATGATTTGTAACTACTGTTTTCTATTAAGAACATTGACTAAACCAGGGTCATAAAATGTCTTTCCATGGCCTTCTTAAGGTTTTAAAAATGACCTAGGATCAACTTCAAGTGAATTTATGTAGTGGACTTGAAGAGTTTGAGATCTTTACTCCCTCTCTCTTTCCCTTTCTTCTAACCTCTCTCCTCTCTCTAACTCTCTCCCCTCCCTTCTCTCTCTCTCCCGTTCTCTGTCTCCTCTCTCTTTTCCTCTCTTCCTCCCTCAGTCCTTCCATCCTTTTGGATCTCCTTTCTCTCCCGTTTCACTGGTGTACAGCCCTCCTCTGACCTGTTCCTAGGGCTGTTTGTCCTTCATCAGCTTTCTCTGTCCTCTGCCTCTGCTTTCTTCTCTCTGGCTTCCTCAGAGCTCTTGCTTGGAGGAAATAGATGCTTATGTATCTGCCTGCCACTTAACATATTAATTGTCATATCTGTAACCTCTATGCTGAACTCATACCTTCTGTTTCTTCTTGGCATAACTTTGAATATGCATGTAAAATTTATATTGCACTCTGTGTATATTGTGTTACATTAATATTAAAGTGGTTCAAATTAGATGTTCTCCCAAATAGAACAGAACTTACATTTTCATTTAAAATTCACATTTGAATGAAATTTCATTTCATCACTATTTCACATAATATAATTTCCATGTAGGTATTAGACTACATTTTTAAAATACTACTAAATTAATTTATTTATCCACTAAATTGCTTTTATTTTTTTTTTTTATCTACGTGTTAAGTAGCTTGTCAAGTAAAGACAAAGGAAAGTAAATTTCCTCTGCCCCAGCCTCTAACTCTCTTTTTGATTTTGGTGATTTATTTATGTTACTTGGGAAAATATGAGAGTATCTAATTTGTTTTATAATATATTGAAGGTAAAGAATATATTTCATGTTTTTAGTAATCATTTAATTTATTATTATTTTACAGCCCACAAAATAGTCTTTCTGAGAGACCATTTCAATGTAGAATTGGAAGGATTCATATTGTTACTATTGGTTAAATTAGTCTATACCTATACATATTAATGAGATTACACTGGCTGAAGATTTAGGTTTTGGCTTTACTCCTTTTTGACAGTTTTGTCTATAATTCTTGCATTATTTTCCAAGAAGGGGTTCAAAATCTTGCAACTGCAGATGAGGGTCTGTCTCATTCACTTTTCTTTCCTGTAGATTTCTGTCTTGTGTATTAGACTCTCTTTAACTATACACACTTAAAATTAGTTTGTTTTCTTCTAACTTAGCATTCCCATCATCTTCTTCATACAGGGATTTTTGATGTAGAATCCTCTATTTGGACAAATATTGCCATCATCTGTTCAGTTCCCTCAGTTAGAAGCTATGAAGCAAGCGAGTCCTGCCCTTCATCCCCAGTCAATTATTCTTGTAATTTATGTTCCAAGTATCTTCTCCACTTCCACGTTCTTTAGGAACAGAAGTAAGTTCAGTTAAGTCATCATCAGTGAGGACACTGGAATCCAACCAAAGCAAATGCATAAGATTTAGTTCTTTAGCTTTGGTTAGATTTTAAATTTTAGCAAGCTCAGATGCCAGGTAGGAATAGCAGCAGTCCACACCTCAGAGGACCACTTTAACACCAAGGAGACAAGGCACTTGAACAGCTTAGTACAGAAACTTCCATGTATTAATTATTCATCAAATGATCATTGACTATTACAAATACATTCTCTAGTTATACCTTTCAGGGAAGAGTAGATTATAGTTATTATCATTTCCATTTTATAACTAAGAACATAGAAACTTTGTGAGAAACTAAATAAGCTGGTATTAGACAGCCAGGAATTTAACTTTATTCCACCCATTTCAAACTCCAGCTTTAGCTCTTGTGTTAAATTTAAAACTTAACTTTCAAGAAAAACAAGTGACAATATTTAAGGGGCAAAATGTGTCACAATTCAACTGTAAAATATTTGTTATCACGCTGAAGAGAAAATTCTGTAATATTTAAGTGACAAATAGCTTTTCTTATTACTGAAGAGTATAATAAATTGTTTCATGGTGAACTTCTTAGAATGCTGAAATCTTAAAGTATAATCCTATTGTTACCATGTTCATAGAATGTGTATCAATGGACTTAATATAACTACTTATTGTAAATAGAAAGCCTACAATACCTATCACATGCTCATTCATTCAAGTCTGAGAAGGAATTTAGAGATGTAGTTGCTTCCATCACACTGCCCACCATATAAACAGTGTGTGGAGTCTTGATGTGATTAACAGTTCACCAGGATCAAGAAAACAGAGATTTTAGTAGATACAGTTCATCTCATGGAAGTATTTTCTTTATTGTCTTGTACTCTTCTAAACATTAGGTTCCCTTTACCCATCTTTCTTCAGTTTTCCCAAGATTTATTCTGTGTTGAATCTACTCAAATCAACCGTTTGGAATTGTCGGACTTCCTGGGAGAGGTGAAAAGGTGGTCTTCCTCAGAGGAGAATGGGATCTGATCTGGCTCCTCAGTGCTTGCTTTCACTGCCTAACTTTACCCTTTCTCTCTTAGCTGCTACATTTCTAAGCCATTCATGTTTTCTAACTTTGAGTTCTCTACCTGTCAATAATTTCTCTCCATGGTGTAGTAAATGCCACTGCTTCTATTCACCAACATCCTGCAAACCTGTGCTGTTTGCTTTGCTTTAGCTTTACCCTAATTGCAATGAACCTCCTCTTCTATTCATCTGATTCTCTTAGATAACAGACTTTAGAGTTTCCTGAAGAGGAGGTAGAATTCAGATATGTTTTCTTAGATTGCAATTCTTTTTGGCTTTCATAGAAGATGAACTAAACCAACTAAAATGACTTGCCATTTGACACAGAGAATGTGCAATAATGGGTCAGAAGGGAGATTGCTTATGAAAACAAAGTTCAGCACAACATAGTAAGAAATCAAACAGAGAACAGGGTTTGAAAGAAAATGGCCCCAAAGGGGAGCGGCACTATTAGGAGGTGTGGCCTTGTTGGAGGAAGTGTGTCATTGTGGGTATAGGCTTTGAGGTCTCTTTTCTCAAGCTTTACTCAGTGTGACAGTCAGTGGACTTCCTGTTGCCTCTGTGTCAAAATTAAGACTCTCAGCTCCAGCACCAAATGTGCCTGCATACTTCCATGCTTCCTGTCATGACAATAATGGACTGAATCTCTGAAACATTAAGGGAGACCCCTCAATTAAATAGTTTCATTTATAAGAGTTGCCATGATCATGGTGTCTCTTCACAGAAATAAAAACCCAAACTAAGACAAGGAGTAACTTTAAGAGTTACTAGAACAGTATTGGCTTATAACTTACTAGTGGAGAGTTGCACTAAATATCTCCCTCTCTGTCTACTTAGGCATTGTTTGTCCACATTAGATGCAGCTTCTGAATGCAAAGGCCATATAGTTAATCTGAGATTTTCATGAAGTTGGCTTAGATTTCCTCTGTAAGTTTTTTGAGGCGGTCTTACTGGTTTCTCGTACATCTTGCAATGATGATACTTCATGAACTATTCTGTTCAGACAGGCTACATGAATAGCAGCCATTGCTATGACTGTCACTTGGAGACTACATTGTTCCAGCAAATGCTCCAAATCACTGCTTACCTTCTCTAGACCAATGCAATTGGCTTATGCAATTTGCAGAAAGCAGTGCAGAGGAAATAGTACAGATAACTGAAAATTACCTGGCTAATTTCAAGCCACTTAGACAGATAATAAAATATAAGACATGTTCCAGCTTACTCAAACATACCTGAAGTGATAAAACTCACATCATCAGAGGAACATACTTTTTTCATTAAACAGCATGCACAGTAATTAATAAATCTGGTGAGCCAATATTTAATTACTAATATGCTTGGATGTATCTAATCAAATTTGTTTTATTCAATTCACTTTGCATATCTCAATGTATTTCATACAGGGAAAACACCTGTGTGATCAATTATGAAAGAAATACCCATGCAGTAGGGATGTATGGTTGTGGGTAACTGGTAGCCAAATGATCATATTTCTTGAAAAGACTTGCCATAAGAATAATATCTTAAGTCTAATCATTGAGGGCATATTTGAAGTGGCTTTAAATGTCATATCCATACTTGGAAATGAATTCAAAACTGTCTTATTACATGTCAATATAACTATATAGCTTTAATGAAATTGAAAAAAAATTGAATTACAATAGGCCACTCATGCAGAATAATTCTTACACAATACTGGTCTCCAATTGAAGAGTGATTTAATACTCATGTTAATACAGTGCCAAGAAGAAAGTGAATAATACTGTGAGTTTCCTTTTCAGCAGTTTTCAGAAGAGTTTTTTGGTTGTTGTTGTTCATATAACAGAGCTTTTAAAGAAATTTCCATTGGAGTGTCTCTGGAGAGTCTGAGAAGAGAGAAGGGAGATATACAGAGATAAAGATGAGAAAGTGAGAAAGAAATGAATATCTCTCTCTGCTGAATAAACACTTTCTTTTTTATTATTAAGTTATATTGACTAATGTGAAAATGAAACCCACCTTGTACATTCCCTGAATAGTATTCTAACAATGGAAATAGCAAAAGCTGAGATGTTTTGCAAGTGTGTCAGTGTTATTGACCTATGTGTCTTTGCTTTGAACTTAAACAAATACTATACCCAGTGCACCAAGTTTGATAAGCCACGATATTCAACTCATAAAAATAATAAAAATGTGTTTTATCATCGCAGTTCAACATCTTTTCAAACAGATTATGATGACAGGAAAGCATCATCTCCAGGAACTGAACTAATTCAGTGGGTGTAGTTGCTCTAATTTCATAAACATTTTTATTGCAAAAAATATATGTAGAACTATATACATGATGCTTTACCCATTTGACAGTGGCTTATTTGAAAAAGCCCCCTGTTTGTTGCAACTGTAAAGTAAATCCCAATTTGATACCTATAGAGTATTTACAGAGCAAAGGTAGAGCCTGGGCAGAAGGCTTGGTCATTGAATAAGGAATGTTATAAGTCTATGTAATTCAGAAGGATTTTCTCACTGCTGCTGAGTTGAGAAGTATACAAGGGGTCCCCCCTCACTCTTAATCTATTTAGAAATATAAACAGGGCAGGCCTTCCTCTGCCAGTGTTTGTGGAGTGCCTTTCAGTGCCTGTCTCTGGACATAAGATTGTCAATTTGTCTTAGGAACATTAAGAATGAAACTTTTGTAATTAATCTTTGGAAAATTTTTTAAAAAATACTATTTCTATAAAGTTGTTTCTGGACTTGCCTTATGCCTGAATCCTCTCATTCCTGTGACATTAGCATATTTAAATTAACATTTTTTCAATGAGCCTTTTCTGGTGGGGAATCTTCACAGCTCTGTTGCCTGTTCCATGATTAGGTGTATGAATTTGGGAAACTATATCCATGAACCATGTTCCTTTGCTTCAACTTACTACTTGTTTTCTACTTTAAAGTGCTATTCTGGCCAGACTTTGTTCTCTAAGCAAAACCCAACAACACACCTTTCTATTTTTCACTTTGGTGATATAACTTCATAAATCCTTCTTGCCTGCTTTGGAGATTTCACTTGGTTCAACAGGTTCACATTGGATGCCAGTTTTCCCATGAAGTTCTTTTTTGCCTATCAGTCAGAAACAATGACCCTTTCCTTTGAATCTCAACGGCAACATCTATACTTCTCAAATTATAGAAACCAACATGTTTCTCTCTAGGTTTGTAGTAATCATGAATGGAACCTGAATATCATATAGTTTTGATGCATTTTGTTACAGAGAATGAATTTAAGCAAGGTAGCCTGGGATCAAATGGAGACCTTAAAAGGTATTAGTAGAATGAGTTTGGGCAAGTTTAAAAAGCATTGTGAAACTCAGTTTCTCATCTCTTATGGGGGATATTACAATGGGAAAGAGTGATATCCTTCATAGATCAGAGTTATAAATAATTTTATTATATTACATATTTCCTTATATTTACTTCCGAGCCTCTAAAGCCATAGTTCACCACCTGTGAGTCATGACCTCCACAGGGTAGCATATTGGATATCCTGCATACCAGATATTTACATTACAATTCATAATGGTAGCAAAATCAGTTGTGAAGTAACAACAAAAGATCAAGATAACCAGCCTAAACTGTAAACACAAAAAAATCTTGGGTACAGCCATCCAGTAAAAAGTAGCACAGGCCAAACATGAACCCTGAAGAAGGATGTGTTAACAACTTAAAATGAAAGTACACCAGGCTTAACTTAACCATGAACCCAGAGATGCCAAGAAGAAGAGTTTGCTCAGGCTTAAGGTTGAACCTGATTAAGTCTGGAAATTACACTATTAATAAATTCACATGACCTTAACTCTTACCCAGATGGTCTGAGGATAAACTAAAAATAGAAATATTACTAGGCCAAAGCCTGAACTAAACCCTTGTCAAAACCTGATGCTGAATAAACCTAGACCCAAACCAAGAAGAGAAGTCTGCCTGAGCCAATCTCAAAAATTAAAGAGGCTCAGGCCAGTAAAGAAAAGGAGAATGCCTAGGGCTAACCCCTTAACAAAACTCAGGCCCATTCTATAGGGCAAAAAGGGCCAGTGAAAGAATGCCCTGGCCCTGTAGCTGGAGAGTTTTCTCTCTGGGTCCACCAAGCCGCAGCAGTCCGACAGCCCACTTATAAAATAAACACATCGACGCTTATATTATTTATACTGTTTGGCCTAATGGCTCAGGCTTCTTTTTATCTACTTCTTCTATCTTAAATTAACCCGTTCTATTAATTTATACTTTGCCACATGGCTCGTGGCTTACTGGTACCTTATACTTTTCGTGTCATGGTAGTGGCTGGCAGTGTCTCTCTGCCTCAGCCTTCCACTTCCCAGAATTCTCTTCTCTCTTTGTCCCGCCTATACTTCCTGCCTGGCTACTGGCCAATCAGTGTTTTATTTATTAACCAATCAGAGCAACACATTTGACATACAGAACATCTCACAGCATTGCCCTGAGACCAGAGCCTGCCCCTAATCAACTCAGGACTTAAAATCTAACCAGTCCCTAAGCATAAAATCCAACCAATCTCTGTGTTTGTTCCAAGCTAAGGACTTGAAATTCTACCAATCCCTACCCTGAAAATCTTCACCCACGAAAGGTCTGGCCCTAAGAAACACTGTATAAGCCCTATACCTGTTTAGTTTGGGGCTGCCTTTTCCTACCCTGGCAGAGGCAACCACTTTCCTGTATTCCTCCCTACTAATAAACCTCTTGAGCAAGAAAAAAAAAATTTATGGTTGGGGGTCACCACAACATAAAGAACTGCATTGAAGGGCCACATTAAGAAGGATGAGAACCACTGGTCTAGATGTTATGGCAATAAATTATTTATTCTTGTGTGTAAACCATGTTATCTCAAAATATATTTGCTGACTAAATGTATGAATCTTACATGCTAAAGTGAATGTTTTGGTTTAAAATTTCTATGTTTTATTTTCTATCAAGTTGTGAAAATAGTTAAAAGTTTTTTTTATTGGTTCATGGTTATTTAGTCATCTATAAATATTTACTGAGGATTTATATGCAAATATGCTAGTACAGCCAATGGATCACAAATTGTGCAAACTTTGTCCTCAAACTCAGCAATCTTGGAAGACAGGAATATGCCTCAGAAGCACAAAGACAGTGTAGGGAAAGAATGCAAATTTTTGACTCAGAATGACCTCAGTTTTACTTCTACAACATCTAAAGTATGATCTAATTCATAACCAAAGTGTATCTTCTAAAACTACAATTATAGTAGCCTTAATAATATCATATCATAATTTATAATGCTGTCCCAAAGGATATTGTGTGCTTTAATAGTGCCTTACATACTGGCATACATCAACCACCAAATAGACACTAGTTTTCTTCTCCAAAGAAAGCATGTAGAGATTTATTTAAAATAGTGACTATAACTAGTTCTAAAAATAAATAATTAAGGCATCTATGGTGCAATTACCTGTATGTTCATAATTTTCTTCATCTTTCAAAAAAGAAAAATTGGTTCCTGGTAAGTACAAGATGCTATCGTGAATGAAATGGGAAAATATGGGAAGAATGGACTATGCCTTTGAAATATGAACAGCTGATAATGTACAGACATATTTTTATGATGATGGTCTTTACCATTTCTGTGTGTTTAAAGAAATTCAGTTAAACTCACTAAGATGTGCCTAATGACTGATAGTATGTTTCTGTCTTGAAGGATTTTGAATGTTGTGTGGCTTTTGTTACAAGATGAGCTTAAAAGGCTAATTAAATATTGAAGGTTAGTGTTGGAAATTATATTTATCTGTTAGGAATAAAAATAGTGTATATCAGAGAATAATAAAAACTCATATCTTATTGGATAAGAGAGTACATTTACAAAACCTAGATGACAGGAATCATCTAGAGCAGATTGGGTCAATTAATGGATTGGGATTGTGGAGTTGGTTAGAAGATCTCTACTGCATATAGCAGAGAAGAGGATGTCACTGATAGTATCTGAAGATACCCACTGCATATAACAGTGAAGATGCCACTGGTGGTATCTAAAGCTCCTCACTGCATATAATAGAGAAGAGGATGCCATTGATGTTATCTGAAGAACCTGCTGCATGTAACAGTGAAGATGCCACTGATGGTATCCAGAGAGGAAAGCACTCAAGAGACCTGACTGGACTACAGCGTTCCTGGTTCAAACGAATGTGTTAGAGTTTAACATTGAGAGATTTATATACAAATCTGGCTATCAGGTTATTTATATAGAAATAAATTCTTCTTTAAGATGATGATATAGGGATAAGAAGAAAAATATCAACAAAGGATTGCTATACTTATTCCTGCTTGAAGACAAAGGTGTGCAAAGTTTAAGCAGTGGGAAAATGAGACCTGCCTTTATTTAGAATTGAATTATTAGGCTTGGATTGGATAACATTGATATCCTGATTCTTTTAGCATTTTTAATTTTCATAAAATGGTCTATATGACTTAGATTATATTCTCAGGCAGTTAAGCAATTACTATATCAATCTAGTAAAACAGACATTTACATATTTAAAATACTTAAAGTTTCATGTTAAAAAAAAAAGTGAATGCCTTGTTCCATGCTCTCTACCATTCTTTGCAAAACAAGTAAGCACAACACTTGAGTGAAAGGGTTAACTCAAGCACAGATAATTCCCTACACAAACCCTAATTCACCCTGAGTTACAAGACACTATAGCTGGGTTGAATTGTTCATAACAAGTGTGTGGTGAGTGAATTATATTTATGTATAATTTATTAGAGGTTCTTTTGCTTGTAATCATCATGATACAATTATAGAGGAAGTAAAGTGTCTCCTCTACACACATTAGGTTTTCTAGTTGTGTATAAGCATTAAAAGTTATGTAAGATAAGTAACAAAATAAAAACACAAATTCTGCTTCATGTATTTTCTATGTCATTGGTACTGTTCATGTGCAAAATAAATACCCAAAGAAGCAGGTTTGGGGCAAAGGCTTATATACTAGAGTGCATACAGAATAGTAAATTGTGAAAATACAATGATTCAGAAGTGTTTAAGCTCGGGTGGGTCATTGAAGGAAAGGATTTTTCTGTGTAGATTTCTTTTGGATTAGACTTCCTCTCTGATGAGAACAGGGTCGCTCCTCCTCTTGATTCAGCTGGACCCTTCTCTTGTGGAAATGTTACTTCTTCTTTTGAGGAGGGTAGAGGAAGGTCATAATGCCTTTGTAGCTGCTGCTTTTCAAGAATCTCACTCAAAGTAACCACTTCACCAAAGTCGCAAGTACTGAGGTTATATGTTACAAATATTGTCAGAATGGGATTGATAAAGCAGCTAAAACTTGCTTGTGTGGTCTGGAACCAATGACTTGTTCTACTTGAAGAGAATATAGAAAAATTGCTTCCATAACTATGTTAGAAAAGCCTTTGACATTTGTTCTTGGCCTCTTGCTAGTTCTCTTTTAGATGCATTCTTTAAAAACCAAGCTACCCCAGAGACGAGGCCTGGGTGGCAAGAGTCTGAGGTTGGTCTAAGAATAAGAGCTAGAAAAGAGCACAGACACTTCAGGTCCCAGTCCCCAAAGAACCAAGCCTATTAAGGCCCATGTGAGTCAGTTTGGAAGAGGATCCCTCTCTTGAGCGTTCAGATGAAACTTGGTGCCACTTAACATCATAAATGCTTTGTGACAGACACTGAGACAAAGTCCCACATATGCTCAGAATCCTCACCCTCAGAAACAGTGTCACAATGATATGCGTTGTAACTTGTTACCTTAGGGATACAGTGCATATTTAATTCATATCCTGAAATTTTAAGAAGGATTAGCTGTTTTATAGTATTTTCAAATACATTACAATCTAGTAAGTTTTATCATCTTTAGAATTTAATACTTTTAATATTTTTTTATGATTCCTCCAAACTGTCTCAACCCATCCTGTTCAAGTCTTTTCACTTCCCCTTTGCTAGGTGTATGCTTGCCAAAATTATTTATCAGATTTTACTTTTCAAATTCAGTAAATAATTCTAAGTTGTTATGAATTAAAATATTTTTTCCTGGAAAAAAGGACTGGATATTATACTATAACTTAATGTGTGGGTATGGGTATCAAGTAGAATAAAAACCAATGCTTTAGACACCAGAACGATATTTTTAAAAATAGGCATCTCAAAAGCACATCGAAGTCATGTGGTTCTGGGGTGTGTGTGTGTGTGTGTGTGTGTGTGTGTGTGTGTGTGTATTGTTTCATTGACTGACTGATGATGTTCTCTTATATATCTATGTCTGAAGGTTAGAAATGAAAGGTTGAGGTGAAGAAAGAAAATCTTCACCTTTATACTGGGGCTGAATCAAATATACTAAATTTCATTTTCCAGAGGCAAAATATCTATAAAAGTAAGAATTAAATGTAAAATTCTGACACTATGTTTTTCATAGTAGGTACATACAATTTTTTCACATCACATGGAAAACATTTATTTTATAGAGTGTTACTGGGGTGACATATGTCACTGTGATTCCTTCCTGATAGATACAGTCATCCATGGCATCCCTGGCCCCTTCCAGACTCAGCCTTGCAGATATGATGATGACTTTTCTTTCAGCCACTTGGAGAATGTTCCATATCGTAAACGTTGCATTCCCTTAGCAGACACTTTTTGACTGTTTCTCTAGGTTGGGTCAAGTTTGTCAACATAGTCTTCATTGCACAGCCACGGTGGTATCTAAAAAGTATGGAGGATTTGTGATTAGCAGCTAAGTTGTGTTTCTTCCCTCTCATTAAAATCTCAAAGTTCTTTTAAAAGACATTTTATGGTTTTGAATTTTTCAAATTTCTGTATGTCTGATATAATTAAAATATTTAAAAAATATATACACTCCAATGTTGAAGAGAAAATGAGAATTTAATGTGTAAATTCCAACATCTCACATAGTACAGCACATTCATTTTTCTGAAAAAACATTGCTTGTAAAATTTTCTATACAGAATATGAACGAAGCGTAAGTCACTGTCAGTCTCCACCTGTGCACATGTGAAAGCAATGGGAGGCAGGGCGGTCTTGTAAACATCGAGAACACTGGGGATGTTCTTTTATATCCCTACAACATTTCGAGATCATCACCACTCTCATTCCAGCAGGAATCTGGACACAAAAGCGAAAATACTCATGCTATCACTTAGATGTGAGACATATAGAATGAACGTGGAATTCTTATTTTTGGTAAAGGGTTATGTATGTCTAATCAATGGCACTTAATAGAGAACACAGCCCCTGAAAAGCAAACACAGATGGGAACAGACTCCCATCTTGGCTGTTTCTCCTCAGGGACCACACTTTAGCACTCGATTGGCACCCAATTAACAAAGAATTAGAGCCTCTATGAGCGTTGCTTAGCATTTAGTTGTATAGTTAAGTCCATCCCTTGATACTTCTCTTCCCCCAGCCTTCTATAATGCATAAAATTTTACGACAATTACTCCTCTTGCCAAGTGAAATGTCAGGAAGCTAAGAGTTATTAGAGCATTCTAATTGAAATTTGAAAACTAATTTAATGTGTGTTCTTCTTTAGGAGCTGCTGAACTAAAAACTCTGGAGCAAAAATAAATCACTATGTTTACACTGTAACTGTCATATATTCTTAAAATTAAATCCAAACGTGAGACTTTTGATTTACAACATAACCAAAAATATACACCATAGCACTTTGAAGTTCTTCAAAAAGTTGTGAAGATATTTTTTAAACTAAATAGAAATAAAATCTGCCTTTCCTGGTATAAACTAACAAGTAAAATAGCAAGTAGGAGAATTTTAACAACATTATGTGGAAAATATGGCAACACTGGCCAATACCAACAGTCTCATTCACAGCAATTGCTGGGATTATACTTTTGCAAAGAAAAACTTGGCAGGATAGGTTGTCAAACTCTTTCCAGAAATCTACTGACAAAGAAAACACACACACACACACACACACACACACATGCACATGCACATGCACACGCACACGCACACGCACACACCACACACACACATACACACACACACACACACACACACACGAGAGAGAGAGAGAGAGAGAGAGAGAGAGAGAGAGAGAGAGAGCGAGAGAGATTTGCGCATCTGTGATTAATTAAGTTTGGATTATAAATATATTTTCAAAAGTAACAACGCCATTGTGTTCAGTGATATATACCCACTGTTCCATTACCCATAATACAGGTTCACACACATGCCCACATGAATTACTCTGGTTTACAAGTGGGTTACAATTATAAAGCAAAACAGAAAAAAAATGATGGAAAGAAGGTTGGGAAAAGGTGACAAGATAGGCTATGGGGAGTCAGGGTAATAGAAATGGTAGGGAGATAAGGGATGAGTGTGACCAGAAACTATTATATTCCCATATGAAATTATCGAAGAATAAGTTACTTAAAACACACACATACACATCAGAATGAAAGGTATTTTTTAGAAGAAGTTATTGAACTAGTTAACATGCATGTTAAAATGTTTCAAGTAGACATTCGAAAATTATAAAATCTAAATACCATATTTATATTTGCATGTATTTGTAACTTAAGACAAATACAAATATAATCAATTATATCATGTCTTCCTGAAAACGAAACCAAAACAATATTTTATAAAATATTTGTTCCCTGGAGACTTTCATGAGGAAGATGTTCAACTGTGGCATAACTTAGAAAAAAAAAGGTATAAGTATAAAAGGAAATGACACCCTTTTTGCACATAATGCCCAACATCTCTTGGTAAAAGACTGAGCCTACAAGCAATTGTCACTAGAGAATATGTGGGTATCTGTGGTGCTTTGAATCAGAATGACCCCATAGGTTTTTATATTTGAAAATTGTTCCCAGTTGGTAGAACTGTTTGGGAAAGATTGAGAGGTGTGGCCTTGTTAGAAGAGGTCTGTCATTAGGAGTGGTCTTTGAGGCTTCAAAGGCCCAGACCACCTCTAGTTCTCTCTCCCCTGTGGATAGTGTCTCAAGATGTAAGCTCTCAGCTACTGCTCCAATGCCATGCCTGCCCACCTGTTTGCTTGCTCCTTTCTTTGATGGTCATGTACTCAATATCAGAAACAATAAGCCTCTAATAAACTCTTTCTTTTAGAAATCCCTTTGGTCACAATATCCTATTATATCATTAAAATAGTAACTAAAGCAGTAGCCTAGTCTTTTCCTCTGCCCAAGCTACAGGGGGCATTCATTTAACTTAGGCAACATATACTTCTTTCTTGTCTTCTCTATTACAGGGACTATTAGGTGGAGGAAGCCTACACAAACCCTCATCTCCTGGAGGCTGCATTTTAGTTGGAGTCTGGAGGAATTGTTTGAAAAATTAAACCCCATTCACATTTATTATCAGTTGGCTAAATGGCATTTAGTTTATTAAACAACTCACTCTCCAAGTGATAAAGTGCTTGCTGTGGGACTCTCAGTTGAGAAAGAAGACCTTAAAAATACAATATATGTTATGCATAGTATCTATTACCTCAAGGTAACATTTATCTAGGTTATTAAAGACCTATACTATGTTTCAGAATATATATCTTCATATGTATGTATGTATATATACATCTATCTATCATCTATCTATCTATATCTTTTTGTTTGTTTCTTTCTTCATATCTATCTATAATCTATCTATTCTACATATCTAATCAAATAATAGACAATTCCATTAGCTTAAACATGGCACAAGTCCCAAGATTTTGCATGGAAAGTCTCTTGAGGCAGACAAAGATTGCAACCACACTGGGCAGTCTGAATTCCTAGAGTTTACTGGGGGCAACGTGTCTCCTTCCTGTGGGCAAGCAAACTTCTGGGAGGAAGAATAGACCTCAGTTTACAAACTGGAGAAATACCAAGAAAAACATGGAGTAAGGGTCTCAGGACTGAGAAATTGAAATGGGTGGAGGAAGATGAATAATATCTATTCAGAGAATGTCTATCAAGTCAAAGTTCCAGGCCTGAGATGTAGTTGGAGAGCTTCTCTCCAGGTTCCATCAAGCCCCTGCAGTCCCACAACCCACGTATAAAATAATCATACAGACACTTATATTATTTAAACTGCTTGGCCATTAGCTCAGGCCTGCCATTGTCTAGCTCTTACTCTTATATTTAGCCCATTTCTGTTAGTCTATACTTTGCCACATGGCTTGTGGCTTACCAGTGTCTTTACATGTTGCTTCCAGTGGCAGCGGCTGGCAGTGTCTCTCCTCCCCAGCCTTCTACCTCCCACAATTCTCTTCTCTGCTTGTCCCGCCTATAATTCCTGCCTGGCTACTGGCCAATCAACATTTTATTTATACAGAGTGATATCCACAGCACTTCCCCTTTTCTTTTTCGTTAAAAAAAGGAAGGTTAACTTTCACATAGTTTCACATACAGATAACAAAACAATTATCAAGCAAGAATTACAGTTACAATATTAAAGAAGATATCCTATCTATCTTATAGTTGTGAGTCTAAGGTTTTATATCTAATTTATCTTTTATCATAACTGAGGAAATTATATCTATCTAGTCTTCAACTACATCAAAGATCTCAGAAGGATATAATATTACCTGAGAACCAGGAGAAGGATGAAAGCAACTTTCGGGAGTCTTGCAGGGTAGACAGAGACAGCTGGCAGCCTGGACAGTCACCTAATGTTCCTTTGTAAAGTTGGGGCATCTGTCTTCAGCCCACAGGGCTAGAATCTCTCAGTGTCCTGTAGAATGTCTGGCAGTTTCCTCTGCAAAGCAGGAAGCTGAGAGACCATTTTGCAAGCAAAGTTCTGTGGTCATCTTTCTATGGGTCCTGCATGTCCAGTTGATTCTTGTCCAAAGAGTCCAGTGACTGGTTATGATTGTCAGCAGACAGAGGCATCCCTGCAGCCTTTACTTCAGAACTTAATTGTGATATTGCTTGGTCTTCTTCCCTACATACAACCCATATCTACTAGTCCTTTCAGAAAGGAGAAAGGATAGATGGCAGAGCATTGTCCTCATCAGCAAAAGCCCAAACACAGAGGCATGAAATATGTTTATATGTGTGTACACATGAACATGAACCAGTATGTACATGTATGGATTGTGTGCATAGTATAGTATGTGTATACATGTCCATACACCAACGTGCATATGTGTGTGCATCATGTGAAATTGTATGTGTGTACATGTGTGCATACACCATTGTATATATGTGCATGGGATTATGTGTAACTGTGTATGTGGGGGGTGTGTCTTTGTGTGTGTGTGTCTGTGTGTTTGGGTGTATGGATTAACACACACATACATACATACACACACACACACACACATATATATGTATGCATGCACCATTGTGAATATGCATGTGTGTGGTGTGTAGACTTATATTTAGACGAATTTTAATTATTTTGACTTTTCCAAGTCACTGGGTATTTTAATTACTAACCAAATGACCTAGATATTTTAATTTGAAATATCTTCTTTAATTTCATTATTCTAAATATGTATCCACTCAGCATATAATGTATTTTCTGACTTTGATCTCAATGCAGTGTTGCAGTCAGACAATCTCAGAACATGGTTTCTTCTGGAAAGTCACCCAGACACCTAATCTAGCCAAATGATACCTTAGCTGCCTGAAACAGTGACTGAAACTCATATATCCAGTATTTGCCTTGGCAACCTTTGGTTAGTGAAAGTTGTATATGCATGTAGTTAGCAAGTTAATTGTGGACATGCTAACTTAGCATATCTTAGTATTGAAACAGATCATTCAACAAAATTGATCACACTTTAAACTCTATTGATCTTAAAGATGACCATGATAACCACAGCATATAACCAAGTTTCAGTCATTTTACATGATCAGATAGAGCCAAAGTGAGGCTCTTAATGCCCCAATTAGGCCTTGGTGCATTTCAGGTGACAGATAAATCTTTTTTGAAAATTTGAAACATCCCCCAACTTGAGTTAATATCAAGAACCACTACAAGTCACATATTATGGGATATTTGTACATGGTGTAAAATGTATTGCTATGATTGGTGTAACAAGAATCTGAAAGGCCAATAGATAGGGGCATGGAGGATAGGTGGGATTTTCAGGGAGAAAAAGGAAAAGGAAGAGGAATCTAGGTGCACAAATTACTTCAGAGAGACACCAGCCAGACTCAGAAAGTATCGGGAACATAGAGCAGGATAGAAGTAAAAGCCACATGGTAGAACATAGATAAATAAAAAATATGGGTTAATTAAAAAGAGATAGTTAGAAACAAGCCCAAGCTAAAGCTGAGCTTTCATAATTAATAATTAAGTCTCTGTGTCATTATTGGGAGCTGGCTGGTGGGATGGAGAAAGACTCATTACCATCACATGATGTTTTTAAAGCAGTGTTCTTGATGGTCAGCTATTCACAGAGCCTGGTAAGGAGAATGTGGACTGCCACCTACAGAAAACCGCAGAACGTGCTCACTCTGACACCACACCCACTGGCATACTGCTGAGTGACGTTAAAGTGACCTTGAAGCTTATGATCTGGTATAAACAGTCTTGACACTGGAAATTGCTCATGCAATGGAATGGCTATGCCTTCATAGAAAACAACACCCAGAAATGTGTTAGCATGGGAAGAAATAAAATATTGAATTTATTTTCAATAATTTATAATAATTTTTAATACTGGATTGAAGAATGAAATGATGTTGAGCAGTTCTCTCAAGATGAGAAGAGAGGATGGTGTTTGTGATCTTTTAATATGCTTAAACTGGAAACACAAACAGGCTATTCTGATTGAGTGGCAAACAGCTGGTAGATATAAGATATGCTAGACTTTATCAGGTATCTTGATGTAAATTTACAAATGGATCCTTTTCCTTAGTTGTATTGAGCAAAGGGAAGTAACGTATGCTTCTCTTTTATTTGAAGTTGAGACCACACCCCCTTAATGGCAGCTTATCTGAGTTTCACAACAGTTCATGACTACATTACACAAAGAATCATAAAATTTAATTTGGACCCAGGGAAGCACAAGTTAATATTTATCTCCAGAGTTTCCTATAAAGTCTAGACATTATACAGATTTTTCCATAGTATGAGATATTGGTAAATAATTTATCTTCACATTATTATAATGAAATAGCAGAAGCCATTAACTTGCAGATAACATGTTTATTTAGTTAATCATTTGGAGGGTTCAGTCCATGACTGCTTAGCCTCATTGCATTGGACTCTTGTTGAAGGTATAGGATAGTGATGATTGAAAGCACATATGAGAACAAACTGCTATTTAAATGCCAGGAAGAAGAGAGGGAAGGGCCAGGGAGAATCAAAGATTTCTTTTGAGAATACATTTCAATGATATAAGAACCTCAAATGCCCAGGCTCCTCTCAGCAGCACCATTTTGGGGACCAAACTTTGAACACATGGACTACTGTGGGACACTCATCCAAACTATCACATAGGCAATTTGAGTTACTTATCAATACTACAAATAACAGTGAAGACATATGTCTGTATTCATGATAATAATCTATCTAATATGGGAGTGGATTATTAACCACACAGAAGAGAGATTTTCCAGCAAACCCTACCCCACTCATAGTCACTGGTCAAAGGCTACCATTAATACAAATACAATAATTTCTTCTACATTCAAGTACTAGTGACTGTGCTCTGACCTTTGGAATTTCTGAAAGACTACAGCATAATTCCTAGTATATAACACAAAATACAGAACTGAGGGTAGAAAAGTAAGTAAAATACATCCTTTTTTTTAAAATCACTTTCACTTTTTTTTTTTTTTTTTTTTTTGCTGGAGTTCTTGGTAAAGCAACCTCAGGCTTGACAGGACTTAGCATTTGCAAAATGTAGGTCCATAAGGTGGCTTTTTGAGTGTCAATTTGAGTTATGACAGGTTTCTAGAAACTACTTCTAGATTTAGCCCCTTCGTGATAGTTTCCAGAACTGTATTCTTCAAAACCTCTCATATATGCAAAGTGCAGGCACAAGCCACATTTGTGTTCAGGTATTAGCAAGCTCTCCACTGTAAGAATGAGAAGAAGGCACATCGTCTTCAATGGTCTGTTCTGAAATCACATGGCTAATGTATGGGGTGACCCAGCAGGAGGAGTTTCCCTTGCTTGCTTTCCAGCCTGGATATCCTTCTTCATTGACATTTGGAATCTGCTGTAAAAGCCTAGACTCTGCTAACTCTGAGGGACAAGGAGATTGAGTTTTACCATACCACAAGTATACTCTTCTAAGATTACCTTCCTGTTGTTATTAAAGTGGAGAGTTAATGGAAATGCTAGTAGATACACACTCTTAAAGAAATGCTAGTTAAAAAGTACCCTCCAGTTAGGTTTGTTGATTGCAAAGATGTGCACAGGGAAGGATCTTAAAAAACAAATTGCATTTTCTGTGAATACTGAATTGTGTCTGACTTGATTAATGGAGAAATACAGATTTTTAAGATGGTTTTACAAGGAGAATGCTGTTGGATTTTAGAGAACAAGAGAGAAAGAGATAGAAACAGATCACCCATTACATTAGGCAGAGTTCAACAGAGCAGACATCCTGGTCTGGTCTAACATAGAGAAGGCAGCTCTGCTGGGATCAGAAGTAAAGGCTTCAGCCCACCTGGGCATAGGTGAGCTTGTTCCCTAAGGTCTCATGTGAGAGAGTAAAGAGAAGAAAGAAATGTCATGAGAAAATAGGCCCAAGGTCTAGCTATACTAAGAGATATTGTATTTTCTTATGTTTCTGCTGGAGGAGGGTGTTTGAAAAATCCCACGGACTTTTCTGGGAAACAATGGGACTTGTTGGTATAAGATGTGACTGTAGACTTTCTCCTTTTAGGACTCCTTCCTAGGATACATATGGAGGAAGTTGACTCTTCATGAGAGCTGAGAGGAGAAGGGATGTCACTGGGTGTAACATGACTATTCTTAGCAGCAGCTTTGAGCAGAGAGAGAATCCACCTGGAAGATCTAGGTTCTAGCAAATATTACCAAATAAACAACATTTAAATGTCGTTTATTATTATTTTATCATTTGACCAAAACCCAAGGAAGCTATTATGCCTCACTGGAGCATTTGATGGGACCGGCCCTGTGGAACCTCAGCCACAGGAGCTTCATGGCTTAGGCAGCAGTAGGATAACTGAGGGGAGTTTCACTGAGTTCAGTATTGATGGTGTATCAGAAGCCAGAGGCCTTGAGCCTGACCAACAGCACATTCTCTCCTATTGAGCTTCCCTTAAGTCTAAATATCAAGCCGTTGGTTACAACCAAGATATGAGTGCCATTATTGTGTCCTTGAGTTCTCAAGCTGGTTGTTGTTGTTGTGCATAAAGGTTACATCTGGTTGCTTAATTTCTTTGGGGTCTCGTATAACACCTACTGGTACTATGAAAGCTAGTCCTCACGGGGGAGATTTTAAGTTTCATTCAGCTTGGGGCCTCCATGTTTTGTGTCCTAAGTACATAGTGTCTCCAGGAGTAAGACACTATCCTTCAACTTCTGGCAGGCAACCAAAATAAACAATAGCCTATAATGATTTAGGAGTCCCTTAGACTCCCCTGACCAACAAATCAAAAGGATATTTTGAATGCCTGCCTGGTATTGGAGATTGTGTTGATAGTCTATATGGATCTTAGGGGAAGTATTGTCAGCTCAAGTGGTGTAATGTCATTTTAAATTTACAAATACTATATGTTCATGTGGATAGAGACTTACATGTGTTCTATGTGATTTTAGGTGAATAAATAATAACATAATATGGTGCCTCATGCTTTCCCCAGACATTCTTACTGTCAGTTTGCCTCCTGCTTTCCCTCTGCTTCTATATTTATCTCCTTCCCCACCTATTAAGGAGCATCCCCCTGTTTTCCCTGTGTCCCTCTTCCAAGTCACTTGTATTTTGTTATTTCCACCTGTAGTGGGCCTTTTCTCATGCCCCCTGGTCCTCCTTTCACTTTCCTGGCTTCTGAAGTTACCCTAGGTCATATTTTGACAACTAAGGATTTAGAGCTAGCATCCAGGATAAAGAAGAATATTTGACATATGTCTTTTTAGGCATGGATATATAGTCAGTATTTTCTAGGTCCATCAATTTACTGCAAATTGTATTATTTTATTTTTCTTTACATCAGAACAATATTTTGTAGTGTATATGTACCATGTTTTCCTATCCATTCATCAGTTGAATGGCATCCAGGTTGTTCTTATTTCTTGGCAATTGGGCATCAATGAGCATGGCTTCAGGAAGTATCTGTGGAGCAGGAGAGTGAGTCCTTTAGGCATATGCTAAGGAGTGCTACAGTTGGCCCATGTTTTAATTTTAGATTTTAGAGAGTTCTCTACATTGATTATGAGAAGAACTCTACCAGTTTGCAGTTTCATCTTTTCTATGTATCTTCTCCAAAATTTGTTGTCAATTTTTTGATTAATCTTAGCCATTCTGACTCATGTAAGATAAAATCTCAGTTGTGTTGAGCATTTAAAAAAAATATTTCTTAACCACTCTTTATTTCTCCTTTTGATAATTCTATTCAGATCAGTAGCCCACTTTTTGAATGTGCTTTTTGTTTTTGTGACTTTTTAAAAAAATGTATTCTGGTTATAATCCTCTGTCTAATATAAAGCTGGAAAAGATTGTCTTCTTTTTTTGAGATTCTTCACTCGATTGTTTCTCTCCCTGTGTAGAAGCTTTTTAGTTTTATAGAGTCCCACTTATCAATTGTTTGCCATAAATCTTAGGCAAATGGAGTCCTGTGTAAAAAGTCCTTTCCTATGTCTATATTATGTAGGGTACTCCGTTTGCTTTCTTCTATTAGTTTTAGTGTTTTCTATTACATTAAAGTCCATTTGGAGTTAGCTTTTGTGCAATGTAACAGACATAAATATAATTTCATTCTTCTGCATGTGGTTTTCCCAATGCCAATTCTAGAGGATGCTATCTTTACTCCAGTGCATGTTTTTAGCATCTTTGTCAAACATATTAAAAAGCTGTTACATCACATATACTTATGTCCATGTATTCTATTTTGTTCCATTGGTCTACATATTTGAGCCAGTGCCGTACTGTTTTTATTACCATGGATTTGTAATATATCTGAAGATCTGAAATGGTAGTTCTAGAATTGATCATTTTACTCAAAATTGCTTTGACTATCTAGGGCTGTTTTTGAATTTTACTCAATGAACTTTAGAATGTTTACTCAAATAAATTTTAGAGTATTTACTCCTATTTCTGTAAACAAATGATATGAGAATTTTGATTGGAAAGCATTGAATATTTAACTTATGTGGAATGGTTATTTTCACAATATTAATTCTATTACTCTCCAAGTATGGAGTAGCTTTACATTTTCTAGTGTCTTTCTCAGTCTCTTTCTTTAGAGAGTTAAAGTTTTCCTTGTAGAGGTCTTTACTTCCTTGGTCATGTTTATTCCCAGATAGTTTATTTTATTTGAGGCTATTGTGAATGGGAGTCTGTCCACAATCTTTATCTCTGTATGTTTATTGTTAATATATAGAAAAGCTATTGATTATGTATATTGATTCTGCCATGTTATTTATTTATTATTTCTAGAAGTTTCTTGTCATATTTTATGAAAGTTTGGCTGTAGATAGTCTTTGAATATCTGTTAGAACTCTGTTGTAAATCTATCTGGACCCGGGCTTATTTTAGTCAGAAGACTATTATTTTTATAATCTGTTGTAAAATAATCATTTTGTGCACCCTGTAAAGGTATGACACTGAGATTTGTTTAATAGAAAGTTAAATAATCAATAGCTAGGCAGGAGGTATAGACTGACTTCTGGACAGAGAGAGCTCTGGGAAGAAGAAAAGAGAGTTGCCAGCCAGACACAGAGGGAACAGACATAGAGGAAGAGAGGTAAAAGCCATGAGTCATGTGGCAACACCTAGATGAATAGAAATGGGTTAATTTAAATTCTAAGAGCTAGTGGGACAAGCCTAAGCTGTAGGCTTAATTAATTAATTAATAATTAATAAAAGTCTCTGTGTTACTTTCTGTGAGCTGGAAGCCCAAAGAAAACCTGCCTACACCAATCTCTCTATTTGTTATTGGTCTGTGTAGGTTGATTATCTCTTCTTGATTGAAATTTGGTAATTTGGATGAATCTAGAAATTCATCAGTTTCTTTTAGATTTTCAAACTTAATGGAGTTCAGGTTTTTAAAATTGTTCCTTTATAGTATTCTGAACATATTAGATGTCTGCTGTGATTCTTTTTTCTGATTCTGTTTATTCGCATTCTCAATTTTCTTGCTTTTTGTTCCTTGTGCCTGTCCATCTACTTAAAAGATTAGCACTTAGATTTTTTGAGTCCTTATATTGTTATTTTTGTTTCTATTTAACTAATTTCCACTCTTATTTTTATTATTTGTTGCTGTCTAATGGGTTTGGGTTTGTTTGGTTTTTGTTTTTCCAAATTTTTAGTTGCATCTTTAAGTCCATTATTTGTACTCTTTCTGGTCTTTCTTTAATGTGTGTACTTAGAGTTGTAACTTATCTTTGTAGGATTGCTTTTAATGCTTCCCAGAGGTTTTGTTGTATTATGTTTTTATTTTCATTTAGTTCCAACAATATTTTGACTTATTTCTTGATTTCTTCTTTGACACATTCATCATTCAGTAATGAGCTGTTCCATGTATTTCTGAACTTATTAGAGGTTTGTTTGCTATCAATTCAAAATTTCACTGTGCTGTGGTCATATAGGATATATGGAATTATTTTATTCATTCTGAATTTATTAAGATTGTTTTTATGTCTTAGATTCTGGTCCATTTTTAGAAAACCTTCCATAGGAGGCTGAATGGATTATATATTCTTCAGTGTTTGAGTGAAATATTTTGTAGATATATTAAATCCATTGGATATAAAATTGCCATGGTCCATCACAGCCCAGGTTCAGGTCCAGAGACAAAGAAGGGACGTTGGCTTGAAGAAATGAGCTTTTGGACCACCAGATGAGTTTCACACAGTGGCTGGCCCAAAATAATTCCAACCCTCTTTATTTGTACATTAAAAATAAGCCTGTTTTTCCATATTAACAAACAACTTTTTCCCATCCTCCAAGTTAACCCCTGGCAAAAAAGATATGTCAAATATGTTTGTTTCCAAACTTTTACATGAAAACGTCTTTAAACCAAAACCAATACTTATCATTTTGCTAGCTTGGCTAAATATTAAGACAGGTAATCTTGTCTTTGCAAAACTAAAAGGTGATAAACATAGCCACACATTTTTCAAGAAAAACAATCCTGTTCAAAACATATTTACGGAAATATGGGTGATCTGCCCCTGATCCTGTCAGCCCTGAATTAGAACAGCTCCTGGGTTCTGAAGTGACAGCTGGCATCCGAAGACAAGAAACCCAAGAAGCATCAGCTCCCAAATAAGTTTAGGGGAAAACATTTGAGAAAAACGGGGTTAGGAATGATCACATCTGTTCCATGCATGATTGACAAAATGACACTAAAACCACGTAGAACATCTTCAATATTACAAGAGAGAAGAGAGATGTAGGGTATACAGTCCCAGCAGTATTCTGTGCTGTCCAGAAGTCCACTAGCCCTTACCAGATGAGACTGTCCCTATAGGCTTTTTCTTCACTGGAGAGTCGTTGGACATACTGGTCTTAGAGCAGGCTGCCCAGCTCCCAACATCAAATGGCATTTAATTAAAATGTTTCTATGTTTATATATTTACTTATTTGTTCCAGATGCTGTTTATATTGAAGAAAATTGGCTATTGAAGTCACCTATTAAAATTAGATTAATGTCTTTGGTTGAATTTTTATGAAATTGTTTGCAAGAGCATTTCGTGCATATATGTTTAGGATACTAATGTTTTCTTGGTTAATGTTCTTTTCATTAGAAGAAAATGTCCTTCTCTATCTGTTTTGTTGGCTTTATCTTGAAGTCTGTTTTGTCAGATATTAATATAGCTATTAATACACTTTGCTAGCCTGCTTGCTTTCTGGTACCAATTGATTTAAGTAGTTTTCCCCATCCTTTTGCTTTAAGGGGGTTTCTATTTTCAAGCTAATGTGAGTTTCTTTGTAGACAAGAGAAGTGTTTTTTATTTCACAATCTCTTCAGTTATTCTGCATCTTTTGATTAGAAAACTGAGCCCTTAATGTTTAAAATTAGTATTCTTTTGAATATCATGTCTATCATTGTTTTCTTTTTATAAGTTTACAATATTATACTAAGAAATAACAAGGTTTTGCATATGTGCAGGTGTTGGAAAGGCCTGAAGCATACTCAGGGCCTAGAATGCAGTCAGTTTTAGAGCTGCATAGACTAGGCAATGTTCTAAATTCAATAGAATGATTGCATCATGAAAACAAAATCATTTATTCCTCACAGCAAACCAATGAAATATATTCTAGTTTTCAGATGGCAGAAGCAAGTCATGGTAACCATCAAAGAGCCTAGAGTTAAATGCTCTGCCAACCTGGTTTAAAAGCATGATGGAAATGGACTTTTGCAATGGTTAGTATGGGAATGTGGTGAGAATTCTTCCCAAGCAGGACAGGTGGCAAATTCTCAAAAATTAGTAAGGACAATCATTTACTGTCTCTAGAATGTTTTCAGGCCTTACAGCACTTGAGGGGACATTTACAACAAAGCAGAGAGAACTCTGGGAGAATGTTGAGAAGCCTATCAGTGAGCCCAGGATAGACCTCCACTTCTAATTATAGTTCTGAAACCTACATCAGTCATTCTAGCTGGACTCTGAAGAGGTTCTTAACAGTACTAGTGCAAGGTAAAAGATTTCAATCCACTTTCTGTAGATGAATTTCTAAACAGTCTTATTAAATAAGAAACATCAAGCCAAATACAGAGGTAATAATAGCCAAAGAGATCAGAGAGCCACAATTACCTTATCTGACTACCTCAACACCGTTGCTTCCCCAGAGAGAGCTTCTTCCTGTCTGACTTGTGTTTTTATTGCCTTCCTGTTCTTCCTTCTCATTGAGTCTAAGACCAGCCACATGATTTCCTTGTCACTGCCTGTCTTTACAGACCTCCAGGTCTCTATGGTTGGTACTGGAATTAAATGTTCCTGTCACCATGCTTGGCTGTGTCCTTGACCACATAGAGACTCTGCCTGCCATGTGATTGGATTACGGGCATGGGCTACCACCGCCAGACTTGTTTCTTGCTCATTGACCTCTGATCTCCTGGCAACTTTTTTTTATTAACATACAAATAAAATTGCATTTTAGCACAATTAAAATATCACCACAAGTTTTATTCTTCTGCAGGCAGATATCTGATTTGTCAGCACTACTTGTTGAATAGGCAATATCTTGTCTCATTTAGGATATTGCCTCCTTTGTCACTAATGAACAGGGCACAGTTTTGTGTTTACTTTGTCTAAAACTAACTGGGCACACACTTGTTGTTCTCTTTCCAGGTCAACCATTCTGTTCTGTTGGTTAGTCTTTCTATTTAATGCTAGCACCAAGCTGTCTTATCACTACAGCTCTGCAGTATAATTTGATGGCAGGTGTTTTAATAACTCCAGTAATATTCTCACTCCTAAGAATTACTTTGGCTATTTGTGGTTCCAGATGAATTTGAACTGCTTTTTTCTAAGTCTATGAAATATAACATCAGAATTTTTATAGGTAGGTATTACATTAAATCTGTAGGTTAACTTTTGTAGCATAGCCATTCTGCCATATTAATTCACTTTATACAAAAACAATTCAAAACTCATCAAAGACCTTAATTTAAAACTAAATGCTGAAACGTTAAAACAAAAACATAGGGAAAGCTCCTCATGACACTGTGGTGGGAGAGGACTGACTAGAACAGCACAGAACCAACTCCAGTGTCAAGAGAAGGGACTCCATGAAAATAAGGCTCCTGCTTAGCAATGGAGACTGTCAGCAGTACAAACAGACGACCCTCAGAGAGGGAGTCAGTTGTCACCAGCTGTACCCAAAGGGCTAATATGCAGAACTTACCAGGAATTGGAAAAATTAAATACCAAGGAATTAAAACTGCTGATCAAAAAAATGAGCTAATGAATTGGATATAAAGTTTTCAAAAAACATGAATAGCCAATGACTGTTTTTAAGCATTCACTATTGCTAGCCATCAGGGAAATGGAAATTAAAACTACTTTGAGATACCACCTGATCCCAGTCATAAAAGCTGTCTTCTAGAAATGTATCAGCAAATGTTGGAGGCGATATGAAGAGAGAAAAGCCTGTACATACTGGAGGAGGTATGAATTAATACAGTCATTATGGAAATGAGTTTAGAGATTCTTCAAAAATTAAAAATAGAAGAAATTTCCAATATTAAATGGTCAACCCTGAAAACATTTACATATAGGTAACCAAGTAACATTATACAGACTAAGCAGGTTATATTAATATATTTTGGGATATATCTGTGCATATATGAATCTCTATATACACATATGTGTAGATACATATATAAACAAAGAATGAAAAAAGGCCATGAATTTGAAAGAAAGCAAAGAAGTATTTATGCGAAGCTTTCGAGGGAGGAAAAGAAGGTGGGGGGAATGATGTGATTATATTAAAATTACAAAAAATAAAATTTAAATTAGAAAATAGAACTATCATATGACCTGGATATTTCACTTCTGATTATATAGTCATATAGTGCCATACAATATTATACATAATAGAGATATATTTGTACATCTATGTTTATTGCTGCTTTATTTTGGGTTAATCACATTGTCTATCAACAGCTGAATGGATGATGTAAATATGTATTACACACAAATGGAATATTGCTGAACTCTACAGAAAAGTCAAATCACAAAATTTTCAGGAGAATGAATGACTTAGAATATATAATATTAAATGAGGTTATATAATCACAAAAGCAAAAAATCTTTCACATGCAGAACCTAGGCAATAATATATACATAATATATGTATGTAATTGTATATATGTTTATGTATGTATGCACATAAACAAATGTACATGTGGGTATAGTATGGTATGTATATGGAGTAAATATTAAGTAATGAAGAAGAATGAAGTCTAGGTAGTAGATGCATGTGACATAAAGAAGATATATCACTAATTGTTCTTCTAGTTTTAATACTGCAATTGATTTTTATCATTGTTGTGTGCATAAACATAACTAATAGTGAAACTGTAAAATGATGCTTCACAGCTTTAAAATGGTGTAGAAATTAATTGAGATTAACAGATTTTGAGTCTGGTTAATATTGAACAATGTTTTTTCTGGTGGTGTTTTTTTTAATTTGAAAGTTCCTTAAAAGTAGGTAGGCTAGCTGAAGATCTTCATCTCTCCCTCAACTCCTCAAGTCCAAACCTCCAATCTTAGTCTTACCTCTGTAGCAGACTCAATGCTGCAACCTACTGGCCTTCCCTGAACCCTTTCCCAGGGCACTAAGCAGATCCTGGTGGAACACATACTTTTCCTCCCTCTTGTGGACTACCAGTCCTCCCTTCCTAGCCCACCCTCATTCCTAAATTTCAATGCCCAATATTTAGAAACACATTTTACCTGGCCACAGCTAACAGGATCCTAGAAGAATTTCCTACAGGGCAATGCCCAGCCACCACACACTCCTAAGAATCAGAGAGGGCAACAGAAACCAAAGAACAAAATGTCCAAACATCAAAGACAAGACCTGATATCAGCACCTAGAATCACTGCCTTCCCAAGCCTCGATGCCTAGACACCAGTATAAAAATATAATGAAAACAGCCAGGACAATCTGTCTCCACTGGATCCCAACAGCTCCACAATACCAGACCCCGAGTACTGCAACACAGCTGAAGCATAAGACAAAGAACTTAAAATAGGATGTGTGAATGTGGGATCAGACCTTACAGAGAAATGAATGTATCTATTAAAAAATAATATAGGAAAGCACAAACAGTAGAAAGAAATGATTAAAACAATCTAAGACCAAAAAGTGGAAATAGAATTAATACATAAAAACCAAATAGAGGAAAATCTGGAAATGAAAAATAATAGAAAATTGAACAGGGACCTTAGAGACAAGCATCCCCAACATAATACAAGAGGTGGAAGATAGAATCTTAGGAACTGAAGACAAGATAAAAGGAATGGGTTTTCCAGACAAAGAAATGTAAATTTTTTTTAAAAAAAGAGATAAACAAACAAACAAAAAATCACATGGCACAAAACATCCAGAAAATCTGGGACACAATGAAAAGATCAAATCTATGAATAGGAATAGAGGAAGGAGAAAAGATAGTTAATGCTGGTGATGATGTGTAGTGAGAAGAACACTCATCATTTGCTGTGGGAGTGCAAACTTGTACAAATACTATGGAAATCATGTGGCAATTATTCAGGAAGATTGGAAGAGATATACCTTAAACTTCAGTTATACCACTCAGGCATATACAAAAAGGCTGTTAATTGCTCATTCCATGTAAAAATGGCAAAATATATACATTGAGGCTTTCATTTACAACTGAGGAGATGTTGAATACTAGCAAAATTAACAGGCATTCCAGTGGAAACCCACAGGCCACTTGGGACATCAAAGCAGGTAGGCTAACTACAAATCTTCACCTTTCCCTCAGCTCCTCGAAAATCAAGGAGCTGTTTCTCCCCTGTCTTCTTCCCAGCTCTGTAGCAGATTACCAGGCGTGAATTCCCATTCTCCTTTACTCCCATTTCAACTCCATGACATAGATCTTCTTTTCCAAACTTCCCTCCCCTCACTTATTACTCTATCCCAGGTTCCAACCCCAGAAGGAACCTACAGGCCACTACAGCTCAGACATACTTAACCTGATAGAAGAGAATATGGGAAATGGACTTGTGTTCATTGGCATAGGAAAAGACTTTCTGAACAAAATACTGTTAGCAAAGCATTAAAATAAAAAAAAAATTAGTAAGTAAAGCTTCATGAAACTGAGAAGCTTCTGCATAGCAAAGGACATTGTCAATGAGAAAAAGTGCCAGCCTAAAAAATGGGAAAATATTTTTTACCAACTACACATCTTATAGAGGGTTAATATTCAAAATAAATAAACATTTAAAGATAACAAGAAAATAAGTAACCCAATTAAAAATGGAGTAGAGTTCTATACAGAGAATTTGCAAAGGAGGAAGTTCAAGTGGCTCAGAAACACTTGAAGAAATGTTCAACCACCTTAACCATCAGGGAAAGAGAAATCAAAATTACTTTGAGATTTCATTTTATACCCATCAGAATGGCTCAGATCAATAAAACAAGTGACACTTCATGCTAGGATATGGAATAAGGGGAACACTCATCAGTTGTTCGTGGGAGTGAATACGTGTATAGAGACTATGAAAATTTTGTTATGGTTCCTCAGGAAGATAGGAATAGCTATACTTTAAGATCAAGCTACACCACCCTTGATCATATACCCAAAGGATGCTTCAACCCACCACAGAGACATCAACCATGTTCATCTCTGATCTCTTTATAATAGCCAGAAATTGGAAATGGCCTAGGTGCTCCTGAACAGAAGAATAAATAAAGAAAATTTGATAAATTTTATACAGTGGAGTGCTACTGGGCTGTTTAAATAAATGACATAATGAAATCTGACAGCAAAAGGATGGACCTAGAAAAAAAATCATCCTGATCAAAGTAAACCAGACCCAGAAAGACAAATGTGGTGTGTATTCCCTATATGTGGACATTAGTTGTTAAATCAATGATAACCAAGTTACAATCTGTACAACAACAGAGATTGGGTATAGAGTAATGGACTTGAGGGAACAATAGATCTCCCTAAGAAAAGGAATTATAGTAGATAATTATGGATGGATGAGGAGGAGTGGACTGGGAGGATCATGGGAAGAGTTGGGGAGAGAGGAGAATAACAGAAAGAAGACAGGGAGAGACAACTAAAGTTGAGGTCCATTTGAGGGGTTGTATGGAAACTTAATGCAATAGAAGATATCTAGAATACAAACATGTATGCAGGCAAGCTAAATGGAATCACTCCAATTGGATATCTTTTGTCATCTTTAGACATCTTCAGTCCCAGGACTGGCTTAAATTTAACTAAGCTGTTGTTTTAACTTATCCCAGTAGAATGCTCCCTCCAACCCCCATCAAAAAAACCAACAACAAAAAAAGGGCTGTTGCCAAAAGAAGAAAGTTCAACAACCTTAACCATCAGGGAAAGAGAAATCAAAATTACTTTTTGTTCTCCACAGACTTATGACAAGGTTCCAGTTCTGAAGACATCACCTACACAACTCATTGAACATTGAAGTTGAGCTGCTGTCTACATAGAGTCTTCATACATACATGCTATTATGTTTGGTTCAGGAAGATATTCTGTATGCTACCAAAGGAGAAACTTAAACACCAACTCAAAGATAAATCCTTTGGTCTACAATGGTACCCTGTGGTAATATTGTGTTCCCCAAAATATTGTGCACCTTAATAAACTTATCTGGGGTCAGAGAATAGAACAACCACTAGATATAGAGGCCAGAAAATGCTGGTTCACATGCCTTTAATCCTAGCATTCCAGAGGCAGAGATCTGTCTGGATCTCTGTGAGTTCAAAACCACACTGGTAACAGCCAGGCATGGTAACAAGAGCCTTTAGTCCCAGGAAGTGATGGCAGGAAGCAGAAAAGTATTTAAGGCATGAGGACGAGGAACTAGGCTGAGTTAAGCTTTTAGGCTTTTGAGCAGCAGTTCAGTTGAGATTCATTCTGGATGAGGACTCAGATGCTTCCAGTCTGAGGAAAAAGGATCAGCTGAGGATTTGGCAAAGTGAGGTGGCTGTGGCTTGTTCTGTTTCTCTGATCTTCCAGCATTGACTCCAATACCTGGCTCCAGGTTTGCTTTTTATTAATAAGACCTTCTAAAATTTGTGCTACAGTATCCTGCCTGCAAGATATGCTAGTGCAATGATGGCAGAAAGCTTGTGGGAGTGACTAACCAATATCTGATTTGACTGAAAGTCCACTCCATGACACAGCTTGAGTGACAAGAATCTAAGCCCAGACAGCTTGTGCACCAAATACTACTGTTGTGAGCAACAACAACAAAACTATAGCAATGAATTATGACTCTTAATGACATTCTATACTTATAGATCCGTGCTTTGCCAGCATCAGAGATGCTTCCTTTTTTCAGCATATGGGAGCACACACAGAGACCTACAGATAGACATAATATAGAGAATGAGAGACCTTGAAACACTGAGTCCTAAATGAGATGTCTCCATCAAATCTCTCTGCTCAAGGCTCAAGGAACCCTACAGTAGAGGAAGTGGAACAAATATAAGAGCCCCAGGGGATATAAGACATGAAGAAAAGTCCTTCTAAATCAACATGACCAAGCTTATATAAACTCACAGTGACTGAGACAGCAGGGGCAGAGACTATTTTGCATATATTTGGTTCCCAGTTTAGTGCTTTTATAAGATTCCTGATTGTGTGAATAAGTGCATTTGTTTCTTGTGCCTTCTCTTGAGATCTTTTTTAATGTTTTTTGTTCTGTTCAATTATGATATGCTAATATTTCTTATATATATACATTCACACACACACACACACACACACATACACACACACACACACACACACGTATATATTTCCTTAGAATCATGTTTGTTTTGTGAAGAGAACAGAAAGAGAATGGTTCTAGATTGGAGGAGTTATGGGGAGGAGCTGGGAGAGGTAGAGGGAGGGAAACAATAATCAAGCATATTATGTGAAAGTAATCTATTTCAATAACAGGGAAATACAAAGTTTCTTGAAAAGAAAAAAATGAAGATATATAAAGGATGTAATATCTCCCTACTTATATATACTTACTATTTACACATACATTCATCTATATCTAAATCTAAAATCTATGTCTATACTTAAATCTATCTCTACATAGATTATAGATATACATAGATCTAGATATATTTTATCATTCTATCACTCTAGAAACCCCTTTCCAAGTACATCAGATTTTTTGTTTTTGTTTTTCTCTATTAGAGACTTCTTTTCAATTATCTTGAGGCTGGGTATAAATATGATTGTATGCTTATCTCCAGTATGAAATTGTTTGTTATTGGATGTTTTTGCTCTTTTGAGGGGCCCACCACCCAGTTTCCAAATAAATCACACAGAGGCTTATTCTTATAAAAGCCTGTCTTAGATTATCTTGTTTCTTGCCAGATTTCCTTAACTTATCCCATCTACCTTTTGCCTCTGGGCTTTTCCCATTTTCTTACTTCTGTAAATCATACTCTTACTCCGTGGCTTGCTGGGTAGCTGGGTGGCTGACCCCTGGAATCCTCATCCTTCTCTGGATACTTCTCTTTTTCTCCCATATTTCTTCTCCTATATAGTCTCTCTGCCTGCCAGCCCCAACTATCCTTTATACTGCCATGCTTTGGCTATTCACTCTTTATTAAACCATCAGGCTCAGTAACATAGAGTCACAGAATTAAACAAATGCAACATATACAAAAGCAACACACCTTAAAATAATATTCCCCAACAACTGTTCTTCAGCTTCTAACTCTGTTCTGCTTAGAAAGTATAGAAGTCCAGCTGGGAGAGAATTCAGAACCTCATTCCCCAAAGGATGTGCCTCACAATGGGTATGTGCCAGTGCCTACATGCAGAACCCATTTCCAGGTATCTGCATAGTGTTGAGCTGTACCAGAATGTGTCTTTTATAGTTTCAGCACAGTGACCCAGAAGTTCTGTCCATAGGCAGATTAAGCAGTAACTCCTACATTGCCAAGTTTGTCCAACTCAGTCGTTTTTCTGTACACTCTGTGTTTAGATAAAGTCTATCCCAATCACAACTGAATTGAGCTGGCTTTCTTATAATATACTACACGCTATGTTGGAGATTATTTCCTCTAGGCTATCTCACTTGTTACAGTCATCAGGGAAGACTGTGTGTGTTGACCTCTTTCCTTAACACTTAGTATGTCCTTTATTTTAATGTCAAATAATCATTAAATCTTTGGCAGGGAAGACTGTGTGTGTTGACCTCTTTCCTTAACACTTAGTATGTCCTTTATTTTAATGTCAAATAATCATTAAATCTTTGGCAAGCACAATAATTATAGCCTAGCTCATATAAGAAGGGAAATACTCATAAAATCAGAAAAAAGGAGAAAATATACAGGGTAGGCTCAAAGCATTTCCATGAGAAAAAAAATTAGTGTTTCAAATTCAAATGCATGTCTGTCTTGAATGGTAAAGCATGGAAAAATCTCTGTGATTTATTGAGGTTGAATTTTTTTCAGTTATAATTCTTTTGTACTATAAAGGAATCATATGTGTGGCTACATTTTATTGAATAGCTATATATCTAGTCCAAATAATCTTGTCAACTACTTCTAAATGTAGGTGAACTGACAGTTACCAACCTTGTCACAGTCAGAACAGAGACCTTTAAACAGGGATGTAAAGCTACTGTGACTGGATAAATGTATTTATCTGATGTTCTTTTGAAATTTGTAGCATAGATGTTGAGAAGCCAACACCCAACAGAACCAGTTGAAATCTATTTAAGGGTACAATATTTACAATTCTGAAGTCACTCATTTTTGTTAAGTGGGCCTGTGTAATTAGATGTGGAAATAAACAGAAGTCCACATACCTGAGTTAGGATTGTCTTAAATGTTTTAAGAGAACACATATACGTCTTAGCATATTCTGACATAGAAACATTTTGCAATTGTGTGTGTTTTTTATGAACTAAATATAATTCATGGCAAGGCAGACAGAAAACAAGAGGCTGTAACCAGTAGTATACAGAGTTGATATCATAATTAAAAAACACTCTAATTCTCATTTAAAACACTCATAGAAGTAATGAAACACTTCAATACAGGTTGGCAGTTCTCCGAGCAAAAATTAAACATGCAGTTACATATTACTCAGCAATTCTGCTTCTATGTGTAGTCTCAAAGTAATTGAAAACAAGACTCTAATAGAGGAGAAAACAACAAAACTGACATGCCTGGAAAGGCATTTCTGGGAAGGTGGTAGAACAGGAAGTACCAGGAATCTGTCCTTGCCTAGACAACAACTGTACTGGAAGAGCCTGTGTAATGTGATAGTTTTGGAAGTCTGGAGTCTATTGAAGTCTAGCAAAGCCCCAAGGGAGGCAAAGCTGGTATATTACATTTCATTTCAGCAATTAGCACAGGAGCAATTACCCCATTTCCCTCTTCATTGTCTTGGTGGACAGCTTTGTGTCTGGACAATCTGCAGTCTTTGGGAATCAGGGTAGAGGAAGGACCTTGTTATTCAAATATCAGAATTTCAGGCTCAGATCACTGGTTGCAACCTCAAAACACAGAGGTGCAAAGAGGAGAACACGTTTTTTTATATCTTTCCTCATTGATGTAAGCCCATCTATTATGCTGAGGTAGTATCAGGTGACATAAAGGGCTAGAAACATTCCACTTTTCATTCCTCTTCTTTCATGACCAGTTTGAAATCTAGATTTAATCTAGATATTCAAATACATGGGGATAATGAGATAGTGACTGTGATTGCCTAGGGAAAGGAACAGACATAAAAAAAAAAAACCTAGAAAATTCTAAATTTATGTCTCAAGCTGATCAATGAAACAGAGTAACTTGTAAAAATACCAAAGAGAAACAAACAAGCATAATCATAGAAAGCAGCAAACCCTCAGGGTAGGCGATAGTACTTTTATTAGAGTCAAGTTTTTACTGCTCAACAACGACAACAACAAATCTACATTGTACACAAAGAACAGAAATTTGTCTCATTTAAATAAAAAACAAATAATTAATGAGAACTGTCCCTGAAATGACCTGATGGCAGATCTACTGTACAAACATATGAAAACAATTACAGTTGCCCAAAGAGCTAAAGGGAGATGTGGAGTAAATCATAGAAACAATGTATGAGTAAAACAGAAATATAGATTAAAAAATCTAGACACTGAAGATGTTCTAAAATGATAAAATACAATTGCTGTAAGCTTATTAGAGATTCAAGAACAGAACTGAACAATAGAATGTAGAAGGTAGGATGTATTTGTCCGTGAATATAGAAAGTAATTGTATTTTTTTGTTGACTGTAGAAGATAGGGTATGTTTATCAGTGAATGTAGAAGGTAGGTAGATGGAAGTGGTAAGTCAAGAATAGAGAGAGGAATCCCAAAGAAAGGAACAACATTGAATGGAGCATTGCATTGTGGGCGTGTGGATGCACAGGAGAAAAGAATATATTTGAAGAGAATATATTTAAAGAAATAATTTCTGGAAATTTCCAAAATTAGATGAAAGATGTGGTTATGAACATCTGAGCTCAAAACTTGCAGTCAAATAACAGGAATTCAAATCCCTATAGGAAGATGTTGTTATTACAATTGTGAAAGACGAATGAAGAATCTTACAAGTACCAAGGAAGGAAAAATTTGTCATAGAAGAATCATTAATGAGTTGTCAGATTTTGATCCTAATTATCAGAATTCTAAAGGAAAAACATGTCATCCAAATTGCCTTTCAAAACTAAGGCAAAAACTGAAATTCCCCAGAAAATCAGAAAGAAAAAGGTTTCTGCCAGTAGCTGTCAGTCACTGCTCAGGGAATTTATAGAATGAATCATACTTAGGTGATGACTTAAAGCCATGTGGAGAAATGAGCAGAAAATGATCGAGAAAATCAGTGAGACCAAAATTGTTTCCCTCTTGTACCTTCTTTCCTGTCTTCCAATGCCCCCCCACCTTTTTTCTTTCCTCAAGATCTTATGCATGTCAGACTATCCTTGAGTTCCCTACACAACTGGTAATGCTTTGAACCCCAGATTCTCTTTCTCCTGTCAAGTGCTGGGGAGACAGTTACATATGCAGTACTCTATCTAGTGCAAAGGTTGGTTTCTGGAAAGGTGAACAAAATTGATAAGCCTTTATCTAAAGTGACTTTAAAAAAGTAGAAAAGACTTAAATTACTAATGTCAGATACAGAGGCAGAGACATCACTACTTCTACAGAAATAAAAATAATAGGGGGAATACTATGAACAATTAATGGTATGCTAGGCAAAATATTAAATGTAACACTTTCCTCATTATAGGTGGACTGCATTATCTACTGCTGCAAAAAAAAAAAAAAATATTTTAACTTTAAAAAAAAAAAAAACTCACAAGTAAATATCTTTCCTGAACATTGATTTGAAATCCTCAAAGTATATAAACTGAATTTTATTGGACTTTCAAAAGAATCAGACACTATAACATATGAGGTTGATTTCTGGGTTGGAGTAAAAGAAAATCTGTGTAACATATAACACTAACAGAATGAAGGAAAAGTTGTCCTTGTAGTTGGTACAAAGAAAAAAGTTATTTGACAAAACTAAGCATATTTTCATGATTAAAAACATTAAAAATGAAAGTAATAGAATAAAACTATAGAAGAGAATAAAATGTAGTAATAATCATGAATATCATTCTTAATGTTGAAAAGCTAAACACATTTCCTATGAGAAAGACAAGGCTATACTGCCCCACCACTTCAGTTCAACAAAGAATAGAAAGATCTAGCCTGAACAGTGAGGCAAAAAAAAGAAAAAGAAAAAAGAAAAATAGAGAAGAAAAAGAAAAAGGGAATGAAAGGCACCTGAATTAGAAAAGATTTAAAATTTTCTGTTTAAAAATAAAGTAATTCCAAAGATAGAAAATTCCAAAGATTCATCAAAAATCTTAAAATGAATTTGGCAAAGACAAAAATGTAAAGTCAATACAGAAACTGCAGCTGCACTTTGCTACAATAATGATGAATAACTTGATGAGTAATTTAGGCACGCAATTTCATTGCATCAAAAGGAATCATGTTCTTAGGAATCAGCTGAGCTAAAGAGATGAAAGATTTATACAATGGAAAGCATAAGATCTTGCAGAAAAATTACATGACAGAGAAAAAGAAAGAAAAAATGACAGCACATTTCATGTTCATAGAAAGAAAACCTCAAAAACGGTTAAGAAGCTCATCCTTTGTATTTAGAACCAAAACAAAACAAATCCCTTGAAGTCATATAAAGTCACTAATGGTTTTTGAGTAACAAAACAACCTTGAAGTGGCATGGAAATTTAGAACTTGAAAGTTTCCCAACAGGCCATGGGCTAAAGTCTTAGACCTCAAGATGGCAGCATATAGGACATATTGGAACTTTTAGGATGTAAGGCCCAGTGGTATCCCAGGTCACTAAGAAGTACACTTGAAGGAGTTTTTTTTCTCTCTCTGCTTCCTTACTTAGGATGTATCCTTGGCATGATACTCCTGCCAGACTGTGCTGTCTCAACACAAGTCCAAAGTGATGGAGCCAACACACCGTGAAATGCAGTCACCAAACACAGAAGCCAAAATAGATCTTTTCTCTTTAAACATTAGTTATCTCAAGTATTTCAGTATATTGAGAGAAATCTGGCCAAAGTACTTCATATTTTTCTGGGTTCAAAACTCACTTTAGCTTAGTTAACATCCTTTGCTTCTTTGGGATCAATTGCCAGTACCCACATAGTGGCTCACAACTGTCTATCACTCCAGGCCAAGAAGATCCAATACCCTCTTCTGACTTCCACAGGCAGCAGGCATGCATATGATGCACAAATATACTTGCAGAAAAAACTCTTATACACATAAAATAATAAAATTAATATTTCTCAAACAAAAATTTTAAAAATTATTTCACCAAGCAGTTATATTCAAAATGGTGTAGTTATAAAGAGTGCAATATGGGCTTACAGAATAAAAGGCCTAGAAAAAATGCATTATCAAATCCTTTTATTTCAAGTGTAGGAAAATCGTTCCTCACATAAAAGAATCTTTTCAACATATGGTGCTAAGAAAACTAGATATTTCCATGAAAAATAATGATTTTATTTTTGATGGCATATATAATTAAAAACTCATTCAAAATGAATCAAACAACTAAGAATGAAGCCTAAAACTGGAAAACAGGAGGAAATCCTCACTATATTGGATTTCACAAGAATTCTTTGTATATGATACAAAGGCCACAGAGAAAATAAAAAAAAAATAGACCAATTATAAATTTAATTAAAAATTAAAAGTTGTATACAGCAAAAGATATTATTAAAAGAAAGATGAAGCAAAAGACTGAAGGAATATTTGTAAATCATTTTGCTGGTTAGTGTTTTATCAGCTTGACCCAAAACTAGACATACTGGAAAAAGGGAAATTAATTGGAAAATACCTCCATAGGATTGGCCTGTATACAAGTCTGTGAGGTACGTTCTTGATTAGTGACTGATGTGGAAGACCCAGTCTAAGGAGGATAGACACTCCTGGATGGGATAAGAAAGCAGACTGAGCACACCCTGTGCCTATAAGCAGTGTTACTCTGTATTCTCTGCTCTGATTCCTGCCTCTAGTTTCCTGTCTTGAGTTCTTGCCCTGACTTCCCCAACAACCTGTAAGATAAAATAAACCCTTTCCTCTCCATGTTGCTCTGGTCATGGTAGTTTATTAAAACAATTAAATTTCCAACAAAGACTATCATCTATCTGATAAAGACTTAATGCTCAAAATATATAGAGAACCTCAAAAAACTCAGCAACAAAACTATCCAACAATGGTTATAATGTGGAAAGAACTTGAATAAAAAATACTTCTAAGAATACAACTGAAATGGAACCCCTTCTCTATCAATGTTAGATTATAAAACAATAATAGTTATAGTATAAAAGTTCCTTAAAAATTGAGAATGGAATGTTTATATGAGTTGGTTTTTCTGATTTAGCATTTGCCAAGAAAATAAAATGCTGATATTTAGAGATTTTACATTTGTATTTGTAGTATCATTGTCCATAGTAGCTAAAATACAGAATCAATTCTACTATCCATGGAAGGATGAGGAGGCAAACAAAATATGTGACACACACACACACGCACACGCACACACGGATGTCTGTCATTCAGCTTTCAAAAGAAAAGCCACTCAGATCTATGCTATAGCAGCTATGAACCTAAACAAAATCAGCGTCAACAAGGGACAAATGTTCCATGTTTCCTATCACAAGGAGTTGTGTAGAAGTTTTCTACAAATAGAAAATAGCCTTGTGCTGTTCTTAATCATTTGGGTATTTTTCTATGAGTATTTTTCATTAATAGGAATGTAGTTTCAGTTTAGGAAGATAAGAGAAATTCTGGAAATGAATATTGATGGTGTTTGTAGAGTATGAATGTATTAAAAATCATTGAATTATATGCAGAACATGGTTAGAATAGTTACTTTTATAATATCCATATTTTAATCACAATACAAAGACACTGAGATTAACTTTTCCTTAAGTGTTCATTATAGTATTATTTGTAATAGCCAAAGCATGGCAAGAATCCACACATTATCAATTGATGGATGGATGATAAGTGGTGCATCTGTATGATGAAATAATGTTTGGCCACAAGATGTAATGAAATAGGATATACGTGATTATGAATATCAACATGAATAAATATGTTGAAAATATGGTACTAAGTGAAAGAAGTCAAAGGACAAAAATTCATGCAATTTAATTTATTTAGAAATTCAGAATAAGGTATTATTAACAGAAAGTTTTAGAAGTTGTAGGTGTCAAGGGAGTAGAATAGGAGTGACTTCATGGATATTGGAGTTCTTTTGTAGTAATGAAACTGCCCTAATTTTGGTCAAGTTTGTGGTTGCATTGCATAAATTTACTGGAAGTCATTGAATTAGACACTTTAAGTCACTAAAATGTGGACTTTAAAATTACTTGAATTTTACTGAATCAATAAATAATTGTCAAAGTACAAAATGAGCAGAGCCCAGAGACTAAGAAGAAGCTTTTTGTAGCCTAACTCTAGTTTTAAAACTCATCTGTTTTGTATATAAACATTTCTCCTTAATACAAAAACTATAATTCCAAAAGATTTGGTTCTTTTAAAATAATTTGGTTTTTTGTTTGTTTGTTTTGTGTGTATATGCTACTGTTGATAGAGGCCAGAAGAGAACATCAGTTCTTCAGGAGCTGGAGTTACAGAGTTGTGAGGGTTGGAAACTGAACTTGGGTTTTCTGGAAGAGCAATTAGTGCTCTCCAGTCATCTCTCCAACTCTGTGAAAGAGTTTTTAAAAGAAATGCATCTACAGTTTACATGTAAAATCATTTATCCATTTAAAGTACATAGAATGTCTGAAGTATATTTACAGAACTGTGTAACCATGACCGTCTTCCATCTGCTCAGTCTGTATGTTGCGACAAATATTCATCAACTTCATGCCTCTAGAAATTTAGCTTTCAGGCAGTTCCTATGAATGCATCACATGGTCTTTTATGACTGAGTCATCAATCATAATATTTTAATGATTTTCTACCTTATATACTACTTCATTCATTTTATTGACTAATAATTGTCCACTGTTTAGGTATGCCAACATTCATTTACCCATCTATTAATGAGAGGAAATTTTAGACATTTCTGTGTTTATTTCAGTTATGTATAAGGTTGCTAAGACCATTCTTGTATGAGATTGTACATGGGTGCATGCTTTCTTTTCCCCTAAATTTACTGAGTTCTATTCTTACTCTATTTGTAATATATTGACTGCCATATTCTGTTACAAAGCAGCTGCACAATTACCCATTCCCTCCAGCAATGCACAGGGACTCCAAAGTCTCTACATGCTTTGTAATACTCTTATTTGCCTATAGATTTTTATTATATCCAACTTAGTTGAGGGAAAGTCATCACCCATTGAGTTCCTCTGAATACCTTTTCATGTTCTTGTTAGCAGACCTTTTGTGTAAACCCTATGGAAAAATGCCAATTTGCATCCATAAGCCATAAGATTTTTTCATCTTTTAATTACTACTCTATGTGTCTTAGGGTTTCTATTGCTGTGAAGAGACACCATGACCACAGCAACTCTTAAAAAGAAAACATTTAATTGTGGTGGCTTGCTTACAGTTCATAGGTTCAGTCTATTATCATCATTGTGGGACATGGCAGTGTGCAGGTAGACATGATACTAGAGATCATGATGGCAACAGGAAGTGAACTGAGACACTGGGTTGTATCTTGAGCTTATATGAGACTTCAAAGCTGGTCTCCACAATGACACACTTCCTCCAATAAGACCACACCTACCCCAACAAGGCCGCACATTCCAATAGTGCCACTCAATTTGGGGTCCATTTTCTTTTAAATCACCACACTATGTTAGGGTCTTTTTTTTTTTTGAATCACTATTTTTTAATTATATTTGTGTTTTAAGTTTACATATCAGCCATGAGGTTCCACTGTCCTCCCCGCTCCCCCTCCCACCCCCGCCTTACCTCCAGCCCCTCCCCTCCATTCCCATCTCCTCCAGGGCCAAGACACCCCTGGAGATTCAGCTCAACCTGGTAGATTCAGTACAGGCAGGTATAGTCCCTTCCTTCCAGGCTCTGCAAAGTGTCCCCGCATATGCCCTAGGCTCCAAACAGCCAGCTCATGCAGTAAGGACAGGTCTGGTTCCCACTGCCTGGGTGCCTCCCAAACATTTAGTGGGTAGCTGTTCCAGCTTTGACCTGGAAGTATTACCCCCAGTGAGGATTCCAGTAACTGTCAGTGAGGATTCCAGTAACTGTCACACCTACCTATGACCGGCCCCTGAGGTGAGGCAGAGATGGGAGCCCTTAAGACCTGCTATCTGGATGTGCTGGCTCTATTGGTTCCTGGTGATCCTGAATGCTTGATGGTAGACTGAGGAGAGTTCTCCAGAGAACCCAGCTGGACTATCACCTCTCCTGGATTCTATAACCAACCCCTTTACTAGCTGTAAGTTACCCTTCAAAATAAATCTTTTTAACTATGTGGAGTTGCCTTAATAAAGCCTCCAATACTACTTCCTTTGGGGTCCATTTTCTTTTAAACCACCACACTATGTTAGAGTCTTTTTTTAATATTCTGGTACAAGTACTTCTTTGTATATTGTATATTTATATTGTTTTTCCTTTCAGTTGATGAGTTTGCACTTTCTTGACATATTCTTAAATGTAAGAAATATCTTTATTTTGACCATGTCTAGAGCCATCTTTTGTTGTTATGAAGCTTTTCGGCTTTTGCAAAAAGTCTCAGGGATTTAATCCTTTACATTAAGTTAAAGTTGTCTATATTTACCTTCTTTTTAGTTCTATGTATCATTTTTGGCTTAAATTTTCTGTATAACACGTGGTAGAAAGCCAGGGTTGGTGCTTTGCCTTGCTCATGTGTATAACCAGTTGTCTCAATACAAGTAGCTGGACTTTATTCTTCATTGAATTGTTTTGGCTACTTTATTAAATATCAATTGACTACAAACATCAGGGTAAAATTTTGGATTGTGATATTACAGACATTCTTTGTTTAATAATTTTTTTAATAGCTACAAATATTTCTGTAATTACCATTCATTTTTTGATGGCAAGATTTCATTTGTACTCCTATCAAAGAATTGTATAACTTTTCTTTTATGTAACATCCATTTAAAACTATGTAAATTTCCATACATTGCCTTTCTAAGTGCCTTTCTGTCTTTATATTTTGCATAATGGCATTATGGGTGTAGAAAATTATTTGTATGATTGATATACCTTTTATTTGTTGAGGTTTCTTTACAACCCAGGAAAGTATCTTGGGAACTGTCACACATGTCCTTGAGAAGACTGGCACATGGTGCTATTGGGCAAGTGTTCTAATCTGATCTTGTCAGTCTGCTTGGATTAGAGAACTGTTCAAGATTTTTCCATTTTCTTTATTTCTTTTCAAATTTCTGCCTGCTTGTTGTATCTGATTTTGAAAGTAGGATATCAGATTTTAAACTTCTATTATTCAGTCTTCCCTTCCATATCATTCTATTTGGTTTAGCTTTGTACATTTTGGTTGACTTATTAGAAAATGTTTCTCTTTATTTCTCCTGGCACTTTTATTCTGCAGTAGTATAGTCCTATATAATCAGTAAAGCCTTTTAATAGTAGGCACTTATATGACACATATTTTCTTTCATTTGGTTTTATCTCTATATATCATTAAGTCTAAAGTGAATCCTTACAAAGTCTAGTTTTGCATACTATTTATTTAATAAATCTAAAAACCTCTGTCTTTTAACTAGGTTGTTTAATCCATGTGCACCCTTAATATATGTGGATTTATGGATGCTATTTAGATTTTTTACATAGCATATCCTTTTGCTTTGATAGTTTATAGCTTACTTTTGTAGTTAATATTTTATAATGTACCATTTTAATTTTAGTATTTTCTCCTTTCTAAGCTAAGATTTCATTGAAACATAATTGAAATAGAACAATAGGTACATATGTAAAGAATACAATTTAGTAAAGTTTCTCTTGTCTTTCTGTGTATATTACTTGTCATTGCTACCTCCCCTAATGTGACAGTATATCTCTTGAATATCTTCTGCCATTAGGGACACACTTTTATTTTCAGGAATTTTATGTTAATAGAATCTTACTCTAGGTCATCTTTCTCATTTGACTTCTTTCACATAGCACTATTATTATTAGAACCCTCTATTGCAGCACATATCAATAGTCCACTCCAGTTTACTGGTAAGTGATACTCTACTGTATGGATGTACAACAATTTGCTTACCCACTTACTCCCTGATGAATATATAGTTCTTTTCTAGTTCATGGCTCTTACATGTAAGTCTTATTACATATTCATATACAAGATTTATGTGGACATTTGTTGTCATTTTTCTGGTCAAAAATATATATGGTGATATTTGTGCTGAAATGTGATTTTATTTGTATGTTAATAAAGTTGCCTGGAGATCAGAAGTCACATCAAGCCATAAATGGGAGTCGGGCAGTTGTAGCACATGCCCCTAATCTGATCACATGGCAGGCAGAGTCTCTGTGGCCAAGGACACATCCAAAGCAAGGTGAACTTTTAATCCTTGTACCAACCATAGAGACCTGGAGGTCTGTATAGATAAGCAGTGATGAGGAAATGATGTGGTTGGGTTTTGAGCCAATGAGAAGGCAGAACAGAAAGGCAATAAAAAGACAGGACACAGGAAGGTCTTTTTCTCAGGGGAAGGATGGCAGCGAGTGGTAAGATAAGGTGGTCTTAGCTCTTGGCTGCTGCTCTGATATCTGGGCTTTTAACTCATTATTTGGCTCTGCGTTTCTTATTTAATAAGACTGTTTAAAATTTTGTCTACAAAATAGGAATGGAATGGCTATCTCATGCTATTTGAAATTATGGTTTGTGTCTTTTTTTAGTTGCACATTTAACATAAAAATAATGAGTCTTGTTATGAAATGTCCATTTCCATACATATATGTCATTAAGTCTTGTTTTATTGCTCCTGCCCACCACTTTGTTCCTTTCCTTCTCCTCTTCCTTGCTCCCATCTCCTCAAAATCACCCTTCTACATGTCACATATATCCCTTATTCCACCCTTTCATTTAGATCACCTTTCCCCTTTTATAATTCCTTTTATACTATCATGTTACATATAATCATGCATAAATTTAAATTTTAATTCCATGTGTAAGAGAAAACATGATAAAATCTGTTATTTGTCTAAGTATGGTATACTTTGACTAACATGGTGATAATAATAATGTCCCATTCCATTTATTTTTTCCTGTAAATATTGTAATTTTATTCTTCTTTATGCAATCCTGTATAAACACCATATTCTCCTTATCTGTTTCTCTTTTGATGGACATATGTATTAGCTCTGAACCTATCTTATGTATTGTGAATAGTATAAGCATGTGTCTGTAAGTATCCTTGTGGTATGCTAGTTTGAATCCTTTAGGTTTATACCCAGAAGTGCTAAGGATGTGTGATATGAAATTACTGGGTTCAGTTTTCTGAGAAGTTTGCATAATGATTTCTAGAGTGGCTGTACAAGATTTCATTCCTACCACCAAGACACAAGCTTCCCTCTCTCTTCACATCTTAACAGCATTTGTTTTCTTGATGATTGTGTTGACAGGCCTAAGATGAAACTTTAATTTGTGTTTTTCTTATGGGTAAGGATGTTGAATACTTTTCAAGTATTCATGTACACTTATTTGCATTTGGTTTTTGGAGAAATTGGGTGTATAGCTGGTGAAAGTTTTATCCTCCTTGATATGTAGTGCCTTTCTAATTTTATAGATACCATTTGTCAAGGTGGAGTTACTCCTGAGCCTCCAGAGCCCTTTCCAGAAAGTTGCATACATCTTGAAGGGGTTTTCCTATTTTTTCTTGTATTGTTTGAGAATTTCAGGTTTTAATTTATTACAGTTTCTAAACCATTTTTAATCTATATTGTGCAAAATGAAGATAATATACCTAGTTTTCCTCTTTTACACGTGGACATCCAGTTTTCCTAGCACTAGTTGTTGAAAAGGTTGCCTTTTACTAATGGATGGTTTCTGAAAACTTTGTCAAAAACAAGAGAGCAATAACTGTGTAGGTTTGCTTCTGGGTCTTCTATTATATTTTATTGATCTATTTGCCAGTTTTTGTGCCAGTACCAAGGTGTTTCTACAGCTTGGATATCATGATTCTTACACCATTGCCTTTTCTGCTTAGAATTGGTTTTGCCATTTGCTGGTCTTTTGGACTAATGTGTGAATTTTAGGGTTGTTTGTGTCTAGTTCCATGATGAATATCATTGGAATTGTGATGATACACAAAATATGTAGACTGATTTTGGTAGGACAGCAATTTTCACAATATAGTTCTTTTTGGACAGGAACATAGAAGGTCTTCCCGTCTTCTTGTATTTCCTTCTTCATTGACTTAATGGTTTATTGTAGAGCTTGCATTTCAAATTAAAAGTACAGATGTAGTTGGAGTTTTCCTGCCTGGCCCAGTCAGGACAAATCTCTCTCACCCACCAGTCCCACAGTCACTCAGACCCAACCAAGTAAACACACAGAAACTTACATTGTTTAGAAAATGTATGGCCGTGGCAGGCTTCTTGTTATCTACTTCTTCTATCTTAAATTAACCCATTTCTGTTAGTCTATACTTTGCCACATGGCTTGTGGCTTACCAGTGTCTTTACATGTTGCTTTTCATGGCGGCGGCTGGCGGTGTCTCTCTCCAGCCTTCTACTTCCCAGAATTCTCTTCTCTCTTGTCCTGCCTATATTTGCTGCCTGGCCACTAGCCAATCAGAACTTTATTTACACAGAGCGATATCCACAGCACTTCCCCTTTTCTTTTTTTTTTTAAGGAAGGTTTTAACTTTTACAAAGTAAAATTACATATAACAAAACAATTATCAAACAAGAATTACAGTTACAATTTTAAAGAAGATATCCTATCTATCTTATATTTGTGAGTCTAAGGTTTTATATCTAACTTATCTTTTATCATAACTGAGGAAATTATAACTATCTAGCCTTCAACCACATCAAAGACCTCAGAAGGATATAATATTACCTGAGAACTGGGAGAAGGATTGAAGCATTTTTCAGGAGTCTTCCAAGAGTAGACAGAGACAGCTGGCAGCCTGGACAATCACCTAATGTTCCTTTGTAAAGTTGGGGCATTTGTCTTCAGCCCACAGGGCTAGAGTCTCTCGGTCACTTCTCTCAGTGTTCTGTAGAATGTCTGGCAGTTTCCTCTGTGAAGCAGGAACCTGAAGGACCATTTTGTCAAGCAAAGTTCAGTAGTCACCTTTCTATGGGTCCTGCATGTCCAGTTGATCGAGCAGTCCAGGCAAGAACAGTTTCTTGTCCAAATGGCTATTTTTGTCAAGGTGAAGATAAACACCATATGAAGTGTCTTCAATGCCCATCCTCCTCTCTGAAGTAAAAAGGTGCTGCCAGGAGCAGACATGTCTCAATGTCCAGAAAGTCTAAATTTTAAAAGTATTTTAAATGCCATATTCTGTAGGTCTTTGAAGTATTTGAAAATTACCTATCTATCCGAAATATCTCTATATCTAGAAGACTTAACTAACATGGCTACGAGTATGATTATCATAGATGACTAATTATTAATCTATTTTAATTATCCATTTCAATTTAAAATGAGCTATACAAACATAATACCTTAAACATGAGTAGAAATATACACACAGTATAACAAAATTAACCTTAAGTTTGTATCAATAGACTAAAATCTATACCAATGTAAAACATTTTAAATGAGTTGTTTTTCTGTTAGAAGTAAGTTCATTAATCTACCCTTTTATCCTATCATATTTATATCATATCCCCTTTTTATCTTTAGAAAGAGATTGCATTTATAATTAACCTAATTTAAATAAAATAGTGGTTTTTCTCTGTCCCACACCAGAGGGCTCTTCTGATTTGGGACACAAGAATCTCTTAACCTTTTCTTTTAGCAATATGTCTGGGTTTAAAGAAGGAGTGAGCCAATTCCATCTCCAAAGCCAGCTTGATAATTTTGGGAAATTGGGCATATTTTCTCTTACTACTTCCTGCTGGAGGGGGGCGCTGTATCTTATGGGAACATAAAGACAATTTTAGGGTTATGGAGTAGTCCTTGAGGGTGAACCTCTGAGCCAGTTGCCTTGAAACCATTCTGGATGTCAGATCATCTGGGCCATTGTGTCATTGGTGTTTCAGGTGGTCTTGGCTGATCAAACCTGATTTTTCTTAATCTGGAACAAATCCACAGCCTCTGGCTTTCTGTGGAAACAAAAGCAGAGACTCTTTTCCAAAGCAACATATCCTTATATCCAAATTTTGAAGTCAAGGTACCTTTAAGATTTACATATTTGTTTAATTTAACAGCTTTTACAATCAAATCTTTTTCTGCAGTTAAAAATCCCAAAGACAAGACAAACCAGATTCTCTGTGTAATATCCATCTTTGTAAGACTGAAATGTTGCTGTGGCTGCTGGTTCCGCCCACCTCAGCTTCCCGAAATGGCGGTGGTACAGTTTACCATCAGCTCTGGGTTTGGAGCCATGTGTACCATCAACTATCAGAAGCAGTCCTATCAAAGCAGTGCATAGCCCAGATACTTTTTTTTTTTTTTAACTATTAAAGACTAAATCCACCATGCAGCAGAGTAAAGTGCCACTTGTAGATTCCTCATTCCCACCACACTGCAGGTCAGACACACATGCCAGGAACCCGCCATAGTAGCTCAAACTGGCAGGCTGCCGCTAACTTGAGAGAGACAACTAGGAAGCTGTTTTTAGCTCTGTTTTAGATTTTTTTTTCTCAAGTTTTAGGTGGAAACTCTTGCCAACACATTGGGCACCATTTGTAGCTGGAGTTTTCCTGCCTGGCCCAGTCAGGACAAATCTCTCTTACCCGCCAGTCCCACAGTCGCTCAGACCCAACCAAGAAAGCACACAGAAACTTACATTGTTTAGAAACTGTATGGCCGTGGCAGGCTTCTTGTTATCTACTTCTTCTATCTTAAATTAACCCATTTCTGTTAGTCTATACTTTGCCACATGGCTTGTGGCTTACCAGTATCTTTACATGTTGCTTTTCATGGTGGCAGCTGGTGGTGTCTCTCTCCAGCCTTCTACTTCCCAGAATTCTCTTCTCTCTTGTCCCGCCTATACTTGCTGCCTGGCCACTGGCCAATCAGAACTTTATTTACACAGAGCAATATCCACAGAATACAGATACCACTAAAAGTATCTCTGTGAATGCAAGACCACCCTAGGCTACTCAATGAGTTCTAGGCCAGCCAGAGAAACATAGTGAGACCATGTCAAGAATTAAAGAAGGAAAGAAAGAAAGAGAGAGAGAGAGAGAGAGAGAGAGAGAGAGAGAGAGAAAGAAAGGAAGGAAGGAAGGAAGGAAGGAAGGAAGGAAGAAAGAAAGAAAGAAAGAAAGAAGGAAAGAAAGAAAGAAAGAAAGAAGGAAGGAAGGAAGGAAGGAAAGACAGGAGAAAAAAAATCTCCAAGCATGAAAATTTTCAGTTCAAATATAAGTTAGATAAATGTAAAAAAGTGGAAAATAAAAGAAAATATTTGTTGTTTTAAAAATGCAACTAAATACTCTAAATACAGTAAAAGAAAAAGGAAATACAAAGGAAAACTTTAAAAATAATAATAGAAGAGAAAACAGTTCAACAATTGAAAACACGAATAAACAAAATTATATCAATATATAAAGTTGACACAACATAAAATACAGTATTTGCAAATGTAATAAGAAAAAAGTACTGTTAAAATGTAGTTCCAAAAAGTGAAGCATGAGAGGCAAAAACATAAAGTGAAAGAAAAGAGAAGGAATTTCATTTAAAGCACTTTTTGAGCTCAGAATTTAGAGTCTGCCGCTTACATGCCTGGGCAGGATTTAAGTTTGAAACATCTTGTCTTTGCTGTAGCTATGCTGATATTGAGCCTGTATAGAATGAGTGTCTGTTTTCCATCAGACCTGTCTTTGCTTCAGAAAGTTCAGCTTGAGTAGCAGGGTCCTCATAGATCTTCATAAAAAAAACTCCTAATATTTGTCATGGAAGTAAAATGTGAGTAAACAACCAACAGAGTATGGAACTGATAACTATATAGGACAGTGCATTTGAAAATAGATGATAGACTGATTTTTTATTGTTTGGAGGAACACTGAACGATTTCATGAATGTTGATGGGAAAATTAATATTTGTACAAAAAGAAAAATGTAAACCTTATTGTTTTCCATCATCTAAAAGATGAAATATAAAAAGGGAACAAGAAACGTTGATTAGATGGTTTCGTAGGAAACAGTTGTGTTCTACAAGCCTGGTGACTTGAATTCAATCCTTTGACAGCAAAAAATTGTCCTCTGACCCCCATGCATGTCCTATGATACATGCAACATAGGTGTATCCTATCATGTGTCTACACATACATTAATAATAATACATTAAATTTGAAATAAAAGCAAACAAACATAAATAGTCAAACTATGAACACATTAGAAAATGAGAGAATGATTTTAAAACCTCAGGTAGAATTAATATGTTTGAGTAAAAACACAAGATTACAATTAAAACGCTGGTATGATCAGCCTGTTTTTGACCTGTCTGAATTTACACAGTTCAAAATTTTCTGTTGGTCAAAATCTACTATAAAATCCTTGAAAACAAGATGACAGAAAATGGTAAGAAAGTATTTTCTACTTATTTAAAATGCACAAAGAATAAAGACCTTTTAGATAGCAATAGATGAATCATAGTATAAAATAGATAAAATGGGCAAAGTTGAACAATTTAATCAATAAAGAAGAAATAATCCAGTAACTGAAGCAGAAGTTTCCAGACAGTGCAGGGCATATGCTCCCCATGCTATTAATGAAAGGACAGCACAATGAAATAACCAATTATTAGAGTTTTTGTTAGAAAACCATGACAAAGGGAAGTCATTCCCCAGAATGAAATGTGCATTCCTGTCCTTAATCGGTTTGTCTGTTACTTCCTTGGAGTTCTGTGTTCCTGCACAACACAAGAGCATACTTTGCTTTCACATTGTATTTTTATCATAAGCAATTACAGATATTTTCATGCAATTATTTATGTAGCATCTCCCTCTTTACTAATTAATAATCCAGGAGATCGAAATATTTACTTTGTTCTCTGAACGTTGGTTAAAGTGTTAATGAATAACAACAGGTGTATGTGGATGCCCGCATGAGGTACTTGCATCTACCAACTGCAAGTGCTTTATTAATGTCTTCCCCATTAGATATGCCTTGAAAAGACTGACAACATATTTTGTTCAGAATATTTTATTTATACCTTTATCATTACTCATTGCAGCACTAACACAAAAATGTGTTTCTTGAGCAGCAGGTACCATTCCTGTGTTCTGTTGTCACACACTAACACAGCACTCCACACAATCCCTAGCTGGTGGTATTTTCAGTTTCATGGATAAGGCAACCTTTCCTCAACATATCAATAGTGGAGATGTAATGTTCTGGATTTGTGTTCTGATTGCTTGATAGCTCTTTTCCATCTGTTACTGAGATTTCTGCTATACATATAAATTTGGATTCCATTACAGACTAGAATAGGCTTAACTATGAATGACAAGGTACATTTTTATTTATATAGCATTCTTTCTTAGTATTTGTAATTTACTCTAGGCTCTCTTGACAGAGACAGTGCTATTAGGTGCTAGGGTTTTCTTAGAAGCTATTGAAGAGTCTATAAAACTAACTATAGATGGATGCTGTTGACATTTCACAAATCCCACTCACATATTTCACAACCTAACACCAGGTGGTGGATAACTAAAATTTTTCCTTGTTTATTGGTGAAGCAGTAGCCAATTTCTCCAGAGCTTTTGTCTCTCTTTCCATATACACAATTATTTATTTATCTTTGTTCTCCTCTTGATGCCAATGTATGTGGTTTTCACTGATCTTGCTGGACACTTGAGGCTGGGTATCTCAGGAGTGGGTCCCTTTACTTCTGAGCTAGGTAAGTGCTTCCAGCTTCAGGCTTTGAGAAGATAATTTGCCCAGGCTTTAGTGATGGTCAAGAGAAGGAGCATCCTTTTATTTCTTTTCCCTGTGTCTATACTTTACTTACCCAATGTTTCATACAAGTTACATACATGAAAGACTTTGTTACAGATTCTGACAGCAAAATACAGTGTTGAGGTAAGGGAAAGGGTAAAGATTTTGGTATTTCTCTCTCTCTCTCTCTCTCTCTCTCTCTCTCTCTCTCTCTCTCTCTCTGACTGTCTTTCTGTCTCTCTCCAATTAGCTATTAATTGGAAATAATTATTTTCTGCCTTGAAATGTCACTGACTTCTTTATTATAGGTATATAATAGGATATATTATATAAATATGTGTGTGTGTGTGTGTGTGTGTGTATTCACCTCCTCCATGGTCCTCTCTTGTCCCCATATCCTGCTGTTACCTCTCATCTTCCCAAACAACCCACTTCAACTGTTATGCCTTTGGAAAAAAATATCTCATCTGGGCAGTGGTGGCAAACGCCTTTAATCCCAGCACTCAAGAGGCAGAGGTAGGCGGATCTCTGTGAGTTCAAGGCCAGCCTGGTCTCCAAAGCGAGTTCCAGGAAAGGCGCAAAGCTACACAGAGAATCCCTGTCTCGAAAAAAAAAAAAATCTCTACTTGGCACATGAAAGAAAACATGAGATTTTTGTATTTTAGTTTCTAACTTACTACACATAATTCCTAGTTTCATCCATTTTTCTGCCTATTACTTACATAACTCAGTTTTCTTAAAGGCTCACTAAAATTTCATTGTGCATCTCTTTTCTTTATCCATTCATCTTCAACCTTCCCTCTATACTTATATATAGTTTAATCTAACACACTACATCCAAGTAGATAAGATCATGAATGATAGTGAAATTTGAGCTTATTTAGCTACAAGAATAATTGAGAGTTTATATTCCAGAATAATGATTTGGAAATTAATGCATAAATAATGCTAACATTCCATGTGTCTTTTAGGAGAGACTTGTTAATGTCACCTTTAATTAGAATAATCTGTTGGTGACAATGAAGCTGGCATTTTCATAGTGTGTCCTCCAGATTGCACCTGATCTTGAATTGGGCCTCTTAATCTTGGCTTAATTTGATGATGCAACTGCACAGAGTATGAAGACTAATGTCATTATTCAATTTTAGCATTCTATAAATATTTAGATAATATCTCATTTTATTTGTATGGTTGTATACAATTTGTATTTTGTCTTAATTCACATATTATGTTTATGTTTTAATTTCTAAGATGAAACTAAACTTACTACATGAATGTAATATTTATTCTGTTGCTTTGTACAGAGTGCCTATCCACCAGCATCGATAAATGTACCATTTGTGTTTGTAATGATGTTTCAATGTATAATAGTTAATTTGCACATTTGAGTTTGGTGTCTAAATACAAAGGCCAAATTATCTTAGGAACCTCAATAAGCAAACACAACTCTATCATGATTTTTAAATATATTCTTTTATTTTCTGAGACTGAACAGCCAGGATTCCAAGCCTGGTGTGCTAAATATTGTATTCTGTACTCCAGTTAGACTTTGATTTGGTTTTAAAATTCAAAATCACTCCCATCATTTCTATCCTTGTGAGTGTGTGCCTGTGGGGATATTAAAATAGAGAAAGAGCTACTTGGAGAGATGAAATGATTGAATTTGATGCCTAAGGCCAGAAACCTCATTTCTCTTATGTTAATATGTAGAACTTTCTGCATTGCAATCCATGGCTAGTCTATGATTTTTCCTTGGTTCTGTGAAATTCTGCATTGTGTGTTCCTGTTGAGAAGTCCACTTCTTTTGTTAGAAATAACAGGCACAGCCAATTTCATTCAACATGGAGTCTATTAACAGAACCCAATTAGAAAATGGTTACATAGGATTGTAGAAAATGAAAACTTCTTCTCCCCCTTCCCTCTCCCTCCTGTCCCTTCCTACATTCTTCCTTCTTTCCTTTGGGACTGTGAAGACTGATGTCACAGCCTTGTACATGTGTGCTGCTCTTGTAAAATGTCACTTTATTTCAGGTTGAAGAATGAGAATCTGCAAGTTTAGGTAAAGTGGAAATTATGAAAGAGATGGAATGTAGAGATAAAATAATAGAATTCAGCAAGCATTTTGAGGAATATATAGGAAGATACAATGCAGTTCAGGAAGTGCTGGTATCCTTTGCAAACCACCTGCAGGGAAGCACTTGGACAATGACATTTGTCACCATTAGTTTTAAATTAATTCGTTGAGTTGACTTGTCCATTTTTAACAAATACTTACTCTATACAGTTTCTCCACATTCAAAGACTAATAAGAAAAAACTTACATTTGCTACTTGCAAACTCATTTTATAGACAGATTTGAGAATTTAAAGCACAAAGATTGATGGCAAGGAATAAATGGACAAATAAACATTTACAATCCAAGGTAATGAGTGAATATACTTGTTTATGCTCAAGATGATTATGAACATACAGAATAAGAGCTAATTCCTGAAAAAAAAAATATCCCAGGCAGACAAGTCACATCCTAGCCACCTCTTAGACTAGCACAGGGATTTGCCAAGTAGAGAATTCAAATAGGAGCATCACAATGTGTTGTGCCTGGTTCCTTGCAGTGTATCATATTCTAGTGATGGGAACAGAGCAAGATGGAGGCCCTGGAAAAGGCTTGGAGGACTAGGTTCCAGTGTTCACAGGCACTTACAGCAGATATGTATGACACGAGGCAGCCCTATGTATCATGCAATATTGGCATTTTCAATAGAAAATTATTGTATCAGACTTGTGTTTCTCAAAAATACCTAATAGGAAGTGTAAAGGAATGCCTTGTGATGGAGTCTACTGTTACACAGAGGAAGGACTAAGGATGAATGCAAGGCTGAGAAAACTGTTGACTTAAGACTCTTTCCCTCGAACCTTGCCTTTCATTACTCCTACTGTTGTCCAGGTTGTTCATGTAGATCTCATCCATTTCTCTGTCATTGGGTGATCCCTGTGTCTTTCCTAGGGTCCCGTTTTCAAGGTAGCCTCCCTGGAGTTGTGTAGCAGTCTAGTCATTTTTGTTTTATATCTAGTATCCTACTATGAGTGAGTACATACCATGTTTTTCCTTCTGGGTCTGGGTTACCTCACTCAAGATGATTTTTTTCTAGATCCATCCATTTGCCTGCAAACCTCATGATGTCATTGTTTTTCTCTACTGAGTAGTATTCCATTGTGTATATGTACCATATTTTCTTTATCCATTCTTCAGTTCAAGGGCATCTAGCTTGTTTCCAGGCTCTGGCTATTACAAACAATGCTGATATGAACATAGCTGAGCAAATGCCCTTGTGGTATGATTGAACATTCCTTGGGTATATGCCTGGGTCTTGGGGGAGATGGATTCCCAATTTTCTAAGGAAGCACCATATTGATTTCCAAAGTGGCTGTACAAGCTTGCATTCCAACCAGCAGTGGAGGAGAGTTCCCCTTGCTCCACATACTCTCCAGCATAAGCTGTCTTCTGTGTTTTTGATCTTAGCCATTCTGATAGGTGTAAGGAGGTATCTCAGAGTTGTTCTGATTTGCATTTCCCGGATAATTAGGGATGTTGAGCAATTCTTTAAATGTCTTTCAGCCATTTGAACTTCCTCTGTTGAGAATTCTCTGTTTAGTTCTATAGCCCATTTCTTAATTGGACTGTTGGGCATTTTGATGTCTAATTTCTTGAGTTCTTTATGTATTCTGGATATCAGCCCTCTGTCAGATGTGGGGTTGGTGAAGACCTTTTCCCATTCTGTAGGCTGTCACTTTGTCTTGTTGACTGTGCCCTTTTGCTCTACAAAAGCTTCTCAGGGAGCAGGAGATCCCAGCTGGATCAAGAACAGAAAGGGAGAACAAGGAATAACAGACCATGATAAATGATGACCACATGAGAACAGGAAGAAGCAAAGTGCTAGAGAGGTCCCCAGAAATCCACAATGATACATCCACTGTAGACTACTGGCAATGGTAGAGAAAGCCTGATCTGACCTAGTCTGATGATCAGATGGCCAAACACCCTAACGGTTGTGCTGGAACTCTCATCCAATAACTGATGGAAGTGGATGCAGAGATACTCAGCCAGGCCCCAGGTGGAGCTCCAGGAGTCCAATTGTCGAGAAAGAGGAGGGACTGTAAGAGTGTGAATTGATGAGACCAAGATTGGAAAAGCACAGGGACAAATAGCCAAACGAATGGAAGCACATGAATTATGAACCAAAGGCTGTGGAGCCCCAGCTGGATCAGGCCCTTTGGATAAGTGAGACAATTGAATAACTTGAACTGTTTGGGAGGCACCCAGGCAGTGGGACAGGGACCTGTCCTTAGTGCATGAGCTGGCTGTTTGGAACCTTGGTACACAGGGACACTTTGCTCAGCCTGGAAGGAGGGGACTGGACCTGCCTGTACTGAATCCACCAGGTTTAATTGAATCTCCAGGGGAGTCTTGGCCCTGGAAGAGATGGGAATGGAGGAGAGGGACTGGGGAGAAGGATGGGGTGGGGGCGGGAGTGGGGAGGACAGGGGAACCCATGGCTGATGTGTAAAATTAAAACACAAATACAATAAATAAAAAAAGGAGAAAAAAAAACAAAACAACAACAAAAAGACTCTTTCATTGGAGTCTGTGTCTGTAATAATGCAATCTGACAACAGTGCTAGAAATTTCTTACTGATCAATGAGAGAGCAGAAGTGCCAGATGAGGCCCATAGAACCTGCAACAGTGATATGGCTACCATCAACCAGACAGCACTGAAACCAGGTCTAGGGTTGCAGGCCAGTAACTCCAGAATGGGCAAGGCTGAGACAGGAAGATTCCTGTGGGTTCAAGCTTGCCTGGCCTACAAACCAAGACCCTGTCTGAATCTGGATTTTAACCAAAGATCTCGAATGAAGGAAGAAATTATGAGGACAAATGAGTTTGATTTGAAAATATATATTGATTATAAACCACTTTAATAGAAATTAAGTTATATAAAGTAATAGCAATAACAATATATAATCAGGTTTATATGGTGACATAATATTACATATATATGTATATAGGGAATAGGAAAAGAAATACAGGAGTAACATACCTCATTGCAATAAAATTAGCATAAATCTGAAGTAGATTCTGATTAGATAAATATAATAAATCTAAGAACAATTGATATAAAAGTAACGTAAAATCTAGTAAATGAGTATTAAAGAGGTAAAGTGTTTCATTGAACAATGTTCATTTAGAGCAAGATAAATAGTAAAGATGATCAGAGAAGAAAAATGGAAAGTGACATGTAGAATAAAAAGTAAAAAGAGATATAAGTGCAACAACATAGATGATAGCAGTAATGTGAGCAAAAGAAAGATTGTATAAAAGCAAAATCCAACCACACACTCTGTATGAGCATCATAATTGATATTTAAAGATACAAATAGGTCTAAGTGAAAAGAGACAAAAATAGCATGGAAACTACAGCCATAGAGAACTCGAATAGCTTCCTCAATTTTAAACAAAATAGATCTAATATTAAAGTATTGCTAGAGATGAACACACACACACATACACACACACACACACACACACAGGAGTGTGTCAAAGGAGGCATAACAGCATACTGAGCGACCTTATGGCCATAACTAAAATGATTTGAATAATAAAGTACCATTAGAGTAACCATAAAATACAGGTGATTCCATATTGACCCAAACCCACAAATTGGTTAATCAATGGAGAAGAATTTTATGTAAATGATGTAGGCATGCCCCAGTGAAGACAGTACAAGGACTTCAGCTTGTAGTCTGGTAAGAAGGAAGAATGTTACAAGAGTGAAAACTTCAAAACACAGCCATTGTGAGACAAAGTACCTATGCCCAGACATGGACAGGGAGACGTCTTCACAAAACACAGCCTTGGCATAGACTGAAAGAAGACCATATAGTCCCAATTCATCGTTATATTCAAGAAAATCCCAATCAAAGTCCTGCAATGCTTTGTTTATCCTCTAGTAATAAACCACATGATGAGGATGTCACATGTTTAAATGGTGTTCCTACTTCAACTCATAATCCTAAGTTAATCATACAAAAGAACACTAGACAAATTCCAAAAGAGGTGTCCCATGATGTTCTTGACTCTTCTAAATGTCAAGATCATAAAAAATAAGGAGGGTCTGAAACTGTCAGAATAAAGATGAGCCTAAGGAAACATGACAGCCAAACACAAAGCAATATCCTGAATCTAGTACTTGAGTCAGGAAGTAACCTCAGAAAAAAATAAGAATATCTTAATGAACTATGGAATTAAGAATAATGGGAAATATTGTGAATTTATTAATTGTAAGAATCATGATATTCAAATGTTAAATGTTAGTGATTGGGGAAACTGAGTTTGAGTGGTGGAGATTGGCTCTTTAACATCTCTGTACTCCCCACTTCATTACTTGTAATTGTAAAACTTCTAAAAGGAAAGCATATGAACAAAAACTTATATCTTAGTGTTTGTCACTGACACATAAAAATATTTGATGAATTTAAACATCAGGCCTAGAGAGATCTGCAAGCTGTACTCCATGGCAAAATGGACTTCAACCAAAGACTGTATTAGGGTCTATATGCACAATTTTAACTTACCATATGAGAGGCACATGACCAACACCTTCCACACAGAAAAAAAAATACAGCTTTCCAAATTCAACACCAAGTCACAATAAAAGTTCTTATTGATCTAATAAGAGAGGAAAAATTTTAAAGCTGATAACAGATCTTCATGAAAAACCTGTTGACACAGCACTGAATGCTTTACATCAAGTTCAGGAACCAGATGAAGGTACCCTCTCTAGCTCTAGCATTTTAGTGGATCTCTTGGCAGGTGTACCAATTCTAGAAAATAAAAGGTATGGATATTTCAAAAATAAGGTAAAATTTATTTTATTTGTGAACAACAGCATCTACAAATATTTTCCAATTGGTTGGCCAAAAATTAATAATACTCAGATTATTATGTATAGTGAAATCTCAAGATACAAGAGTAACATATTTTTGTATAAGTTCTAGTCCTATACACTAATAATAAATGTTTGGGAATTGTAAATAAAAGGTATTGTTCATAACAGCATCAAAGGTGTGAGCTATTGACAGTGGAAATGACGGTGGACCGAAGACTATGAAATGCTGTAGTGCTATGAAAGATGGTGTAAGTGAATGGACTCTGTGCCTCTGATGGATGCCTTCCTCACTGCTGTGACCAGTACCTGACGAGGCAAACCTCAAAGCAAATGGTTTCTCCTACAGATATGTTGCAAAATCTCGGCCTGGGCTTGGAACTTCAGCATGGTATTCCATTGCCAACTCAGGTCTCCTCTAATGCTCATTTTGAGTAGCCCATTAAGGTCATTGTCCTGTGGGGATATGTCCCACATTCTGACATGTGGAATAAATCTATGTTTAAAAGAGAGAGAGAGAGAGAGAGAGAGAGAGAGAGAGAGAGAGAGAGAGAGAGAGAGATTTTTCTACTATCTCTTGTGCCTATCAGTAAGCATCTAGGACAAAGAACCCATTCTATTGTAAAGACCCAAGCAGGGGTAGAGTATGTGGTTCCTGAAGCCATCATGCTAGAACCCCCTTTCAAGTCTGGACCCATAGATCCATTTATTACTGGGAAAGGCCTGAATATCTGTAGGTTGCGGTTAACCATGAAATGTTGCCTCACCTTATGCATTTAGGAATAGAGAGACTAGGTCAATCACTTTCCTTATGTATCCTTTGTTAGGTTTCCTGGATTTAGAAATATGAGTTAGTCTAGCATGGGGACATTTTTTTTTTTTACACTCCTCAAAGTTGAATGCCTTAGTCTTTTTCCTAGGAGTCATGTTGTGGAAGAGGTTTTGATTTAAAGGTGTGACTACCTACTATGGGACTCTGCCCACCACCTGAGTTGGATCTAAGGAGGTGAAGATATGTGTTGAGCTACTGAAGGCAGAGAACTAAAGTCTCTCCCTCTGGGAGAGATGATGGAGGGAGAACTCCCTACTTGTTAAATGATAAAAAACTGGACTTCAAATTAGGAAAGTTAGAAAATGCACCAAAAGAAAAAAATGTATCTTTCTAATCTTTACATCCACAGCACCCTCATTTGTTCTAACTCACATTGAGCCATCAAATTTTGTGGCAAGCTATAAAGTTGTTGAGTCATTAGCCTGCCTGGTTAATGGAGGAAAACTAAATTCCTGTTCTTGCATAATGATACTTACTCACTGTAGACATTTGCATCGCTGGGAAACGATAAAACCTCATCCTTCATAATGAAGTTCTGGGCTGACAAAGAGGAAAACATAGTGTTGTGGGACCACTATGAATATAAAACAAGCTTAATAAAGAAATAGTGACAAATTATATTATGCAAAATGTAATGCAATAAAAACGTTACTAACTCATTGGAAATGTCATAAATAATTTAAATAGTTTTTGACTGTCACAGACTTGAAAAATACATTCCTTCAAAGATGGGGTGCCACTTTAATTGCCATCACATTTTGACAATGTTGGAAGTCCCAGTCTTTGGCTTATTTAATAAATTTAGGTATGTGTTCATGATGAAATGAAAGAGGAATATGATTAGGCAGGCCTGCACTCTGTTGATGTGCAGGGCAGATGTTGCCTTCCTAAATTGTAGGATGGCTGCTTTGGCTTTAGACCAATGTTCACATGAGGCTACATCCAGTGTTGACAAATTCACCTCTGCAATGTAGACAGTTTTGTATCTTCCATTTAAGCATTGAGATAAGATCATTGCTAATTTTAGAACACAGAATCATGCTCTTGTATAGCCTAGCCAGCCTTCCCAAGTCTACCTGACTAGAACTCTGGTTATGCGCCAGGAGCTTCCATGTAAGGCAGTTACTTTTCTTCTCCTGAGTCTGAGTATTTGTCACATGTCTCTGCTTTTGTCATATCCAGTCCCTTACTAATATTCCTTGCTCAGAACAATATTGGGTTATAACAAATATAGTCACCTAGCATGTATTTTTCTTTTTCTTTTTTCTTTGTGTGTGTGTGTGTGTGTGTGTGTGTGTGTGTGTGTGTGTGTGTGTGTGTAAGAGGCTTATCTGGTTCTGGGAAGAGCACAGGAGATAGAAAACTTTGAGATGGAGGACATTTTAAAAAGCATCCTCATTTAGCTCCTATATCACTGGACAGGAAATGTTCTATAGCCCAGGAGTCTTAAGCTTGACAAAGCTTTCCCTCTACCAGAGCAAATGGACCATGCCACCGTTCTTTCATGCCAGCCATACAGACTACAGAGGCAAGAAGACATGATTGCCTTCTGTTCTGCTCATGGTACCTTGCCTTCCTTCCCTCGTAAAATATGTAGCTTTCTCATTGGTAATTCTACATTTCACTTCTTTAGGAGTTGTTCTCTTCTGGGGTAGAGAAGGTGCTGAGGTCAAATGCTCTGAGATTTTTACAACGTGCTTTCACATAATGGAGGCCTTTCCCACCAAGTCTTCTCAACATTTCTTTCCCTACAACTTACGTCCACATGTTAGAAATGCAGTATAAGATGGCTTTGATGTGGCATCTGTCTTAGAGGACTGAAAGTATTCCCTACACAGAGTAATTTTTAATTCTTGTGAAGTTGTGAGTTAGTATTTATTTAATCATGTATCATGTAACATTTTTGTTAACAACATAAATGCAAAGGAGAGACTATAAGGTTGTGCCTCAATGGACATCTATCTGAGTTTCTGCTCCTGCAATCTGAAGTTTGGAGAATGACATCACTTAATGAAGCATTTTTCCGATTGTCCTAATTGTTGAAAGACAAGTGGCTTTGTATGTACACACATCACTGTGTCATCTCTCTGTGTGAATATGATCTAATGATATATGGCATATGTTCTATTGGGATATGCATTATGAACGCTACTTGGAATTTTCATTGCAGTCAACACACACTTTATAAAGAACATTTGTTTTTTTCTTGTTGAACTGTTTGCACTTTTTGTTAGTTCTGAAATATCTGTATAATTGATTTTTGTGTTTCTAAGTAAATTTTCTGAATCTATGACAAATTTGTCTTTAGGCTGTTACCCAAGCAAAACTAAAAAATGATTCTGTGTCCATTTTTTATTAAATGTAATCAATATATCATTTTCTTGATGGTAATATTAGTTCTCAACTATTCTATACAAATAATTAAAATTAAAACATTATGTTTGTTAAAATAATGAATAAACAAATTATAGACTAGGAGAAAATATTTACATAACAGATATCTGATAGACTTGTAAATGCAAGTATTCAAAGTACTCTTAAAACTCAGCAATAAAAAAACAAAGCAAAACATCTTATTTCAAAAAGCATCAGTGCTGAATAGACACCTCACCAAAAAAGGTACAAGCACAGCAGAAAAGGGAAAATAGCCAAACATCAGGTTCATTAGGGAACCACATATTAAGACAGCAAGGAAGCATTGCACACCTATAAGGGTGGTGAAATTCAAAACATCAGCAACTTCTGGCAGTGTTGTGTGGAGCCAGGAACTCTCATTCATTGCTGGTGGGGATGCAAATTACAGGGCCACTCTGGAAGGCAGTTTGACAGTCTCTACTGAAGCTAAACATAATCTAGCATAAGATTCAGCAATTGCATTTCTAGGTATTTATCCAAATGTGCTGAAAAATTATGTTCACACAAAACCTACACAAGAATCTTTATAGGAGCTTCATTCATAGTTGCCAGAATGAGGAAGCAATCAAAATGTCCTTCAATAGGTGATCAGATAAACAAACTAGTACATCCAAAAAAGGGATACTATTCTATGCTAGAAAGAAATGACTTACCAAACCACAAAAAGAAATGAAAAAAATTTAAATACATATTATTAAGTAAAAGAAGCCAGTTTGAAAAGACTCTATGCCGTATGATTGAAACAAAACACCAGAGAGGACAGAACTATGTGGACAGTCAACATTTTAGTAGTTGCCAGAAGTTTAAGGGAAGTGAAAAAAAGGACAGATATTGCTAGAGGCATTAAGTGAGTCAATGTAATCTGCAGTCATTTTTACAAGACAATTATCTAGTTGTTAAAATCCACAGACCGGATTAAAACAAAATAAAATAAAACATAGTGCAAACTGTAGACTCAGGTTAACAGTATTCAAGATAGTCTTCCCTGAGTTTTAACCATGCATCCTGGAATTCAAATTGTTATTTATGGAAACTTTATACTTGAAGAGAGCACTATGAAGGAATTCTATATTCTGTTTAAGTTTATGTAAGTCTATAACTTCTCTGAAAAAAAAAAGCAAAACTATTTCTGTATTAAATCTTCTGGAATTCTCATCTCAAATCTCTTTGATATGTTTTTGTCTTTGGTTGCCTAGTGCATCTTGGCTTATTTTTAAGTTCCACTTTAGGTGGGCAAAACATATATTTCCTAATGTTCCTAAACATTTTTAATATATTCTAGGTCCACAACTTTAATTTTAATTACTTGTAGTTTGACATATGCAAAACCTAACTGTGACAATATGACCAAGAGCTATAATATTGATCTAAGCAACTGTAAATAACTTTGCCTTTAGGTTCTCAAGAGACTGAGACTGATGCAAAGCAATAGCAGACATGAGTGAGTGATCAGAACCCATTAGGGATGGAGCAGTGGAAAGACAGATTGCTATGACAACAAAAGCAAAGGACAGAGACCACGACAATGGCTGGCTCTGCTTCAGGTATGAGATTTGCTCCTCAGGTAGCTTGTGAAGATTTTAAGTCTCCATGTCATAGAATAAGCGTGATAGCTCTTTCTTGTTGGATAATATATATGAATATTTATTGCATGGCAAATACTGACATAGAGGGCTTGGACTATGTAAGCATCATAGCATTTCTATGTGAGAGGTATATTTATCATTCCAATTTTACAGAATACAGAAAATCATCATACCAACTAAGCAATCTTTCTCAAACGTTCAGAGTTAAATGAAGGGTAGAATGATGATGTGAACTTGGGCAGATAGACTCAGGTGTATACATTCTTCTCAATTGAAGAAAGTCTGGTCCAGGTGATAAAAATGATTTAAAATGGATGTTTGGACCAAAGAGGTCCTATATACCTTCATTATAGGCTATTGCCAATGATACTTGTTAACTTCCACAATTTGATGGTAGTTCCCTATTGTTGAAGACACCACATATTTACATCATCAAACGTGGAGAAACTGAGCTTCTGCTCAGCTATAAACTTAACCCCTAATGACTAGTGTCTACAATACTGGAAGGTACAATATATGCCAGGAGAACAGAAAAATAATCATCAGTCTTACCTATCTACAAACCCTGTGAGCTACAATGGTGACCTACCTGCAAAAATACACCCACTGTGCAACAGTGGCACAAATTTATTGGAGTAATCAATCATTTTTTAAAATTGGATTTAAGGCCTGCCCCATGAGTTGAAACATATACCTGACACCATTAATGAGTCCAAGAATCTGTAACTAGACAGGTCATAGTCCTTAGGGGGAAAATCTATTAGTATTATTCCACTAAGTGAATATAACAATAAAATGATTCCTAATGACATATTTATGCCTATTAATCATAGCACCACTCAACCCTCATCCAAGAAGATTCTTTCTATAGTATGTTATAATTAACATAGAGAATTGCAGCTGGACAATGTGTAGAGGGTGAGAGACCGGGGAGAACTGTGTCCTAAGTAGAATGTTTTCATCAAATCCTTCTCTTCAAGGCTCAGGGAAAAAGGAAGCAGAAGATGATAAGGGCCATGTAAGTAGATCACTTCAAGTAAACATCATCTTCTAGACACAACAGGGCTAATGCACAAATGAACTCACAGAGACTGGGAGAACATTCACAAGACCTGCACATGTTTAGGCTAGACAAAATCCCAACATGGAGAATGGGAAGTGGGCACAGAGTCTCATCCCTGGCCAAGATATTATTTCTATCTGTAGCTGCTAGGAAAAAGAAAATCACTTTTCTTCAATGAAGAGACACTGTGTATATCAGCTACAGTTCAGGGCAGGTCCCATCCTGGATTAGTTTATGAACGAAACACAGATTCCATGATTTTTGTCCTTTGTTTTGTTTCTGTTTTCATTTTAAGAGAGAAAAAACACAGGTGGGGAAGGAGGAGTGGGACAACACTCAGAAGGAGTTAGAGGAAAGATGAAGCTAGAATATAATTAAAATATAATATATGAAATTCTCAAAAATGAAAACATTTTAAAAATTAAAACATCATTAAAATTTTAAGTTAAGGTAATATTTTTTAAATCAAGCTTTTGTGTGTGCTTATTTATTTATTTATTTTTTTTACTTTGGACTCAATGCTTAGTTTAGTGTGTCTTGGTATATCTACCTATAAGCTGAAAGGAAGAATAGCTATGTGCTTTCCTGTTTTCTTAGAAGAAAGATTTTACAAGGCATTGCTCAGAAAGGCTGGCAAGGTTGGTAGACAACTGTGAAAATCATGCATGTAACATAATCCAAAAGTTCTTAATATTTATTGGTCAAAGCTACCATTTTTTTGTTAAGACCTTTAAAAATTATTCACAGGGAATTGCTGCTTTTCAAGTTCTTTCTTTGCAAACAGTTCCATATTCTACAGTTTTTCCCCAGATTGCTATTTATCTATCAAACAAAGATAACTGGCAGACATCTTTTCATAAGTCTGAAGAGATTGAAATTCTTTTTTCACAATAAATTGAGAGAAACTAAAAAATGACTGGGAACAAATACTCCAACTTTTTTATTGTCTAAAGTTCAAAGAATTCTAAATGTAATCTTCTTGTCACTCACAGAGCATACAAAGTACACAGAAAGTACGCGGGTGACTGACAAAGGACTAAAGATGCTGTGAGATGGAAGAAGACTAGTGTCTTTGTGTAATTGTCTCTTTCTCATCTTAAAGTGTGTAATGAGATAAAGTTATAGTCATCAATTCCCTGCAATTGTATTGAATTGTATTGTAAGAATTTAGATGGCAAGATAGCAGCTGTAAGAATGCTAAGTCATTACAGAAGATGGCCAGCGACATGCATTTGGAACCTTAGGACCTCTTACCAGTAAGAAGGAATTTGGAACTGAAGATGGTAGTGGTTTCTGTCTTCCTTTGTTGGTGAAAGGATGATGACATTTTGGATAGTAAAGACACAATGTTTTAGAGTGCTCAATGAAACAGATGTGAGTTATAGAAAGTTGGTGTTTGAAGAATAGGTAATCTGATGAAAGGCTCTTTTTCTACCTACTACCAAAGATGCACTGTGAGCCTGTTTTAGTTATAGCGTGTGTGTGTGTGTGTGTGTGTGTGTGTGTGTGTGTGTGTGTGTGTGTGTGTGTTGCTTGCCTATTTAGGCATGTATGGAGATCAGAGGACATTGAGTGTTTTCTTCAATTCCTTCTGTAACTTATTCTTTGAGACAAAGTCCATCACAGGTCCTAGAGCAGGCTGTTTTTGCTACAATGGCTGGCCAGATAGCTCCTCCTGTCTCTGTCCTTCTCATGCTCCCCACCTCCTTACTCCCCTCCCCGACCCTATTCCCCTTGTACAGGTATTACAGCAAGCAGGTTTTCCACTGAGTCTTTTCTCTCACCCACAGTAGCATTAAGAAAAAGACCTAACCATCCTTGCTATTTCTAGTCTTTGAAACTATCTTAATATACCAAACATAATGTATACTTACAATTGATGCCACATGAAATTTAGTAGGAAGAACTCAAAAGGTTGTTTTGAGCATGACTCCATACAGAAAGAAGGAGGCTTGTTTTTTGGCTGCTGAGATTCTCTTACTGTATATTCACAGATAAAGCAGGATTCTAAAACATATGGAATTTGACCCATGTGACTCATTAATGGTAAACTGATTCCATTATGGGGAGTAAGTTCAAACAGAATCTCAATGGTATAATTCTAGTAACAAATTGGAAAAGGAAACCAGAAGACAGAAGCTGAATAAAATAAGTAAAACAGTTCCCAAAGTAGAATAGTGCTTGCATTGATGGGTTTATATAGATACGAGGATCAGAGTTGCTAAAAGCTTGTACTGAATACAAAATGATAGGGAACCATATATAAATTCTACTTATTTATCTCGCTGTACACATACTCAATATACTTGTGAAAGATGTTAAAGAAATATATATAACTAAATGGAGGGACAGACAATGTTGGAAAGAAGTTTAACACAATTAGTAGCTTACCTATGTTAAGTTTACCCTGTACTTGATCAGTGTGCTGGCTGGCTTTGTTTTGTTTTGTTTTGTCCTTTATTATTATTATTATATTTGTGTTTTAATTTTACACATCAGCCGTGGATTCCCCTGTCCTCCCCACTTCCTTCCCCCAGCCCCTCCATTCCCATCTCCTGCAGGGCCAAGACTCCCCTGGAGATTCATTTAAACGTGGTGGATTCAGTACAGGCAGGTCCAGTCCCCTCCTGCCAGGCTGAGCAAAGTGTCCCTGTGCAAGCCCAAGGTTCCAAACAGCCAGCTCATGCACTAAGGACCTGGTCCCACAGCCTGGATGCCTCCCAAACAGTTCAAGCTATTCAATTGTCTCACTTATCCAGAGGGCCTGATCCAGCTGGGGGCTCCACAGCCTTTGGTTCATAATTCATGTGCTTCCATTCATTTGGCTATTTGTCCCTGTCACAAGTTAAGTCATCAGAGATGAGAGAACCTGAATTGAGAAACTGTCTCCATAAAACGGGACTATAGGCAAGCCAAGCAGTGCATTGTCTTAATTACAGCGGATGGTCCAGCCCATTGTAGATGATGCCATCTCTGGGCTGATGGTTCTGGGTTCTATGAGAAAGCAGGTTGAGCAAGCCATGAAGAGTGTACCAGTAAGCAGCTCCCTTCCATAGTCTCTGTATCAGCTCCTGCCTCCAGGTTTCTGCCCAGTTTGAGTTGCTGTCCTGACTTCCTTCAATGATGAACAGTGATATGGGAGTATAAGCCAAACAAACCCGTTCCTCCCCATAATGCTTTGGCAATATGTTCCATCAGTGTCTACGTTTGAATTACTCCAGAATACTTCCCACCTACCAATTGAGTGGTTTGGTCCTTTTCACTCACACTTCACAGAAAACTAGAAAATCTGTGCTTGGCTCATTTTGCATGGCTAATGACTGAAACATTTCTGGATAATGGATTTCTGTAATGAAAATGTAGTGGGAGTAGCTGCTCCTGTTTTCTTTCCTGGGGTGTCTGAGGTACTTTAAAAATTTCCAGGTCTTCTCTGTACAGTCCACAAGTTACTGTCAGATCTTTATGGTGGTACTTGTTTTCATGGTTGTCAGAAAACCCTGCCTCTCTTAACCCAAAGCTTTAGAACTCTCACAGGGCTCACATGTGAGCACATGCATACATGTGTGCATACACACACACATACATACACACACACACACACACACACACACAAACACATACATACTGCTGTTGGCCATCTTCACCATTTGAATTTGATAATGGGCAGTGTCTTCCTTAGAGCATGTGGAGAAGACAGTGTGGCTTCTGCTGTTGAAGGAGTCATTGTAGTGAAGGACATAAAGAGAAAGTGGAGCTAGCTGGTGGTGAGAACCAGCTTCCAGTTCCATTTCCATTACTTCTGGTTTGAAGCCACTTCTCAAGTATGTTACATACAGGCAAATTTGTGTTCCACCAACTAATTATGGTTCTTAAACTGTGAAAAGTTTTAAATAAACTAACTCCAGGACTCTGCTATGAAAATATCACCTGGTTGGAAAAAAATGTTACTTTGTGAGACAAGCACCAAAGGAGAAAACAAAACCACTCTTGATTCTTTTTAAAACTTCACACAGGGCTCACATGGGCTCAAAGAGACTGACTCAGCAAACACAGGGCCCACACGGGTCTGCAACAGGTCCTCTGTGTATATGTATGTATGTATGACTGTTGGCCTGGTCTCTTTATGGGACTCCTAACGTCTGAGTGGGTGTGTCTCTGACTCTTTTGCCTGCTCTTGTGACTCTTTTCCTCCTGTTGGGGTTGCCTTGTCTGGACTCAATAGGAGGGCTTCTGTCTCATCTTATTGTATCTTGTTTTGCTATTCTCTCAGAGGCCTGCTCTTTTCTGAAGAGGACACAGAGTGGGTATGGATTTGGGAGAGATGGGAGACGGGGATCAGAGTTGGGAGAAGTGAAGGGAGAGGAAACTGTGCTCAGGATGTATTGTATGAGACAAAAAATATATATATTTTCACCTAAAAGAAAAGAAAATCATATAAAACTTATTTTTTTAACTAAACAAAATTACCAAAGCACATACAATGTATTAGACTATGATTTGTTACATTTGTTTGTTTTAATCCACAATTTAAACCAGTTTTGATATGAGAGCAGATTTTCTGCAAAACCCTCAGGGAGGCCTGCAGTGTAAATAGCCATTCTGTATGACAAGGTGCCATATAAAATAAGTATTGAAATAATTCTTTGACTGCTGACAGTATTCACAGTCTACTCCATGTCACAATAGAAAATCAGGACAGGGAAGTGCTAGAGTTTTTTTCCTGTGGCTTTGGAGCCTCTGGCAATTTGGAACACCTAGGTTGACTGTCACCTTTACTTCTTTTTTCTCTCCCAAAATGTATTCTCCCTGGGTTCTGTTGTGACATGTGTAATATCACCTTAATCTCTACATCACCACTTCTAGCATGGAAACTTTGCTTTTTGCAGAGAAATAACTGCATTGTTATTGGAAACAAAATTACATTAGCTCAGAAAACTGAGCTGCGTGATCTTGCCCTGGTTTATCAACTTCAGAGAAAAATCACATATTGGTCGTTTTGATTTGGAATAAGATTGTTTTGGTAGAGAATGAAGATTTAAAACCACACTAGGGGAAAAATGGGTTTCTTGCTAATATTGCCTTGTGTTGTAGAATAAGTTCTACTAAGTAAAATTAAATGCATTTTTGCTTTGTGTATGCAACCAAATGTTGCAAATATTCGGATGCTTTGAAACATAGCCATTACTAGCTCATAAAGATTGGAAAGCACATATTGAGTGAGTGAGGTCTTATTGATGAAATTATTAAGGCCACTCCATGTAGTTAAAAGGGAGGTTTATTTTGTGGGGTAACTTACAAATGAAGGGATAGGTTGTAGGGTCTGGCAAAGGTATGGCACAGTTCAGTGGTGTTCTCTGGAGAACTCAGCTCGGTCTACCTCCAGTGTCCAGGGTCCCAGAGCCAAGAGAGACCTCTCCTCTCGATCCTGGGTCTTCAGCTTCCTCTCTCAGCCCCGCCTTGTGGGTGTGTGAAGCCTCAATGGGAGTTGGAACTTCCAGGCCAAGGCTGGGATGGCTACCCACTACAAGGTCTAAATATTCGAATGTCCTGGTTCTAAAGAAAATGGCCCCCAAAAAGAGTGGCATTATTGGAGGAAGTGTGTCACCATGGAGGAGGACTTTGAGGTCTCTTTTGCTCAAGCTTCCCTCAATGTGACAGAGAGTTGACTTCCTGTTGTCTGCAAGATGTAGCAATCTCAGTTCCAGCACCATGATTACCTTCATACCTCCATGCTCCCTGTCATGATGACAATGGACTGAACTTCTGAAACTGTAAGCGAGTCACCCTCAAATGTTTTCTTTATGACAGTTGCCATGGTCATGGTGTCTCTTCACAACAATAAAAACCCTAACTAAGACATGTATCTTAATCAAACATTGCAAATATTCAAATGTATTGAAGTATAGCCATTACTATCTCATAAGGATTGGAATGCATACACTGAGTGAGTGAGAGTCTAAATACAGCCAGAGGGTTGGCATTGGACATGACTTCACATGTCTGTCATCATTGCTATTCAGGAGGCTGAGCCAGGAAAGCTGAGAGCCTGCCTGGCTGCAGAGAGTGCTAGGCTAATGTGAGAAACTAAATGAATTATTTCTCAAAATAAAACTTTAAAAGGGAAACCAGAGTTTGGGGAGATGGCTCAGTGGGTAAGGCCTGAAAACTGGTGTTTAGATCTCCAGAACCCATGTAAGAGCTGAGTAGGCAAAGTGGCCACCAGTACATTGGAGGCAGAGAGATTCCTGTGGCTAACTGGTTATAAAGAGTAGCTGGAATTTGCAGACTGAACTCTAAAATTCTGATTCTGCACAAAATCCTATCACAATAAATAAATGCAGAGTAATTAAGGAGTACATCTGTAGTCAGCTTCAGGTCTAAACATCCATATGCATATATTTGCATACAAACACTCCCAGGTGTCCTCTGAATCAGAACACATGTCCATCCACTAGACAGACAGACAGACAGACAGACACACACACACACACACACGCACACACACACACACACACACACACACACACACACACCCAAGAGAGAGAGAGAGACAGAGAGAGAGAGAGACAGAGACAGAGACAGAGAGAGACAGAGAGAGACAGAGAGAGACAGAGACAGAGAAGAGCACAGTGTGGGGCTGGGGAGTAGAGCTCAGTTGTAGAGAAGTTCTCAAGTACGTGTTTATATGTATGACTGTGAGTGTACTTAGTGCTGTTTTTTTTTACTTGAGTTCTTGTGCTCACACAAAACAAAGTATGAGAGATACTTGATCCATCCTGTTTTACATGTCAGGTCTGTTTCTGAGTGTTTTATGGCTCACTGTATGGGCCCAGGGAAAACAGGTTGCTACATTGCTTTTTGTTGTTCTTGTTTCCTGGAGCTATGGCATATGACAAGATTTGAACACACAGTGTCTCCTCATTATTTGCAACAACATCGAGATTATTTAAGGCTCCTTACTGGACTATAAGCAACACAGAGACCTGGGAAATTGTTAAGGTTGCAGTTGTTTGCAATGAACCATAGTATAAGAGGCACTAAAATACTGCAACTCTACCTTCTGGATTTGCTTCCCTTAGGACAAAGGAGGGAACTGCTCACAGGTTCCCATGTGACAATTCACACAGATCACCAGAGGATCCTGAACAATCTGAACCGTGCCATAGGAGACAATGGACCATCACAATTAGATGTCCACAAAGCCAGGTGTTTCTGCAGAAGCCTGGCATGTTTGCTGGTTGTCTTGGGTTGTCTGTGTGTGAAGCAATTATCTCTAAAACTTCCAACCCCAAAATTTGTCAAAAAAAAATGTTTGAAGTTAAAAGAAGAAACTAAACATTTCCTCTATTGTCCATAGCAAATCTATGCACGTTAAATAACTTATTAATGTACCACATTAACACTTCATAATAAATTCATGTGTGCTAGTGGGTATTTAATCACACTGGGCCATATACCCAACCTCTGTTTATGGCAAAGTTAAAATAAAAATTGCAACAATGAGCTCATGTGGCACTACTAATACAGTGATTTTGATCATTATATTATTTATTATTTATTGAGCTCTGCTTTCTGATGAAAGTTAAAATTTGACAATGGCAGAAACAGTAAAATCTCAGCTGATATTTTAACCTCCCTATTCTCTAGTATTAGGCCTCTAAAATTAAAGTCTATTTGACCATATATGGAGAGAAAACAATGTCTATGTGTCAGTCACTGTTCTGCTGCTGTGAAGAGACACCATGATCAAGGCAACTCTTGTGAAAGAAAGCATTAAATTGGGGGCTGGCTTACAATTTTAAAAGTTAATCTATTATCATCGTGGCAGGGGGCATGGCAGCAAGCATAGGGCTGGAGAAGTAGCTGAGAGTTTCACATTTGATCTCCATTCAGGCAGGCTGCAAAGAGAGACACTGGGCCTGGCATGGGCTTTGGAAACCTTAAAACTCACCCCCAGTGACTTCTCCAAAAGTGCCACACCTACTCCAACAGGCTGCACCTCCTAATCCTACAAAGCATTCAAATATGTGAGCCTACAGGGGAGGGGGGTGCATTATTATCCAAACTACCACATTCTTGTCTCAAACTCATTGGTGACATTAGAGGAAAATAATGAAATCAGCTTCCTCTGTGATGTACCTTGTCTATGCTCAATGTTAAATTTTGCCTTCAAGGCAAGATTCTAGTCATGTGGTATGTAGAACTTATGATATTTTATAATCTCTTGTAGGTTCTATCTGGAATGTCTCTCCAAAGCCAGTATATGAATGGCTTGATCCCCAGGCAGTGGTTTTAAGAGGTGGTGGGAATATCAGAACAATGGTGCTTAGTGGAAGGAAGCTGAGTCATTAGGCCAGCACCACTGAAGATAACACTAAGACCCCAGCCAGTTAACTATGACCTAGTCTCTAATTTTAATTGACAGAAGAGGAAGGTAGAGGGAAAAAAATTTCCTCTGAGCAAAGAGAGAAACAATGAGCTATCTGGAAATCAAGAATAGTGGTTCATGGTGGCAACAGTACCAGCTCACTTCATCTCAATGACATCTTAACAGTTCTGTCTTCACAAGTCACATGGAAAGTCAGGCTTGGAGACAGGATTTTGGGAGTGGAATAAAATTCAGCCCATGATAAATCCAAACCCTAGAACAGAAAAATAAGTACAAAAAAGTGTGTGTGTGTGTGTGTTTAATGAGCAAATATACCACTCTGAGTTAGTAGAGGTTGAAGACTCAATGCTTTCTTCTGAGGTCACCAGGAAGACTTATTAAACACCCTTCCTGAATGCTGCTGTCCTCTCCTTAGCTAGAAACCACCAAATGTAGCCTGAGAGGCTGGTATGATAAGCAACTGAAGCTCCATGGTGAGTGAAATGGTGAGTCTTTTTCTTCCTATTAAAAATGGCCTAGACTCTAATTGAAGTGGAGGGAGAGAGGGGCACACAGACAACTTAAGAGAGTCAGGAAGAGTAGGATTAGGAGCTCTTGAATGTTCTTTTATATGATAATTCATTGTATAATACACAGATCACATATTCAATGATGGTGCTTTCAGATTTTGGTGGAACAGAGCTATATTCCTATCTCTCAATGATGTTACAGTTGTTGTGATGTACATAGAGATTGGGGATGCTGGAATCAACCATGCTCCTATGCTGACAGTTATATGCAGGGGCAGCACACATAATACATAGTAAATAGTACCTGATAAACACCAATGTTCTGGCTTGTGTGTTTACTGCCCTGTACTTTCTAATGATTATTATAGCACAGCTGCCTTCTACCTGTAAGGTATGAACCGCCAGCAGGGTGCCTTATTACAGTTTCACCAGGACAGCCTTACAGAGCTCAGGGTCACTGTCTCTTTACTGAATATTCTCCCTCATGTTGGATATATGGCCATGCTATGTTTCATCATGGCCCTAGAAGCAATAGAGACACATTCTTAGGCCTGGGCATGGTAGGCTATACATTCTAGACTTGTATAAGTAAACTCTGTATGATTTTTGCCCAATTATGTAATTGGCTGAGGATACATTCCTTGGAGTTCAACAATCTGTGAAGGAATTATTTTCTCTATCTCCTTCTATCTCAGTATTTAGTTCTGACTCTCACCTTAAGAGAATATAAAAATGGCTAACAGACTAATACTTTCACATTCACACCAACAAGAGCTCTGTGATTGGCTTAGTTACTTTAAGATTAATGATTTGTTTTTATTTGATTTTATGACTAACCAAAGACTCATATTGGTGCCAGAGTTCTTGAAAGCAGCTTGTAAGGTTTTCTATGATGTCAATCATTTTTTTAAAGCTTATTTATTTATTATTTATATAGAAGAGGATGCCAGATCTCATTACAGATGGTTGTGAGCCACCACACGGGTGCTGGGAATTGAACTCAGGACCTCTGGAAGAGCAGTCTGTGCTCTTAACCTCTGAGCTGTCTTTACAGCCCTCATTTTTTACTGAACTGTGTAAAACTAGGACACCCTTGAAGATACTGATCCACTAACTGGTTTTTGTTGGTGTCATGATGAGGAATGAGTCCACCATATTAGGTAATTCACATGCTACTACTGTTTCTTAAAATTAATTTTAGCCCAGTATAGGTTGCATACCAAATCATGTCTGAAGGAGCTAGTAAGTTATTGCAACCAAACACTTTGGAAAGTTTGCTGTCCACACACCCAGCAACTGACTATGTGGCAGGAGTTCTCAAACTACTAAATGATTTTGTCATCCAGAATTAATATTTGTTTTACTACTCAATACAGGTTCTTGTGGGTATAAGAGGTAGATTAGGACTGGCTTAGATGAAATGGCTACTGGACTCTGAGGCTGGATTGGAAACTACTCAGTCATTTCTCTGCCCTAACCCTTTGGGAGTGATGAAGTTAAACACTGTAGTGGGAACCCAAAACATTACCTTCTTATGGAATTACAACACACACAAACACACACACACACACACACACACACACACACACACACAGAGAGAGAGAGAGAGAGAGACAGAGACAGAGACAGAGACAGAGACAGAGAGAGATGTTGGGACAGAGAGGTAGAAAATGGACAGGGAGAAGGAGACAGAGAAGGAGAGAGAATTAGTTATACATTTCATAGACCAAACCCATTAGTGTACAATTGTGTGCCAATTAATACCAAATGGCTAGAATGATAAGATGGTCTCTTTGGGGGCTGCCTAGGGCAGTGTTTCATGAATATTGTGGTAGTTCATGAAGGCTATGGTGAGGCATGTGGCAGGGTCAGTCATGGAAGCAGAAGTGAGGATTCTGGACATATGCTCACATAAATGCACAACACTTCTTCACTGCTAACCTCACAGTGTCTTTCCTTTGTTTTCCATAATCTTTTGTCTGTTTTATGGTTCTATATCCAGAGATTGAAACAACTAAAACATTTAAGGGAAAATTGTGTCAATATCAAAAATGTCAAGAGTTTTTTCTTGGTATTCTCAGGCATTTGTAGAATATTTACATTGTGCTAGTAATTGTATACACTTTAGAAATTATTTAAACTACAGAGAAAGATAGGCATGGGCATTAATGCAAATGCCATTTTGTCTAAGAAACTTGAGCATCTATAGATTTTGGTACCCTGGGGATTGGGAAGAAACCAATCCATGCAGATGCTGAAGAGCACATACATATTTTAGATAAGTGAATTTTAGATGCAAAATATTTTACTTTTGAAACAAGCCTGGTTAAGAATTCAGTTAAAAGCCATGTTTAAGAACATATGTCTACTTGGCTGGTGGACTACTTAATATCTCATTCACTAAATGTGAAGACACCACTTTAAGTCTGTTTCATTCTACCAACTGTATTTCTTTAACTGCAGGTTTCAAGTTATTATTCACTTACATTTCCTAACTGTCTTAATGAATAAAAGACAAGCCAGGCAGTGGTGGTGCATGCCTTTAACCCCAGCACTCTGAAGCAGAGGCAGATGGATCTCTGTGAGTTCAAGGCCAGCCTGGACTACAGAGGGAGTTCCAGGAAAGGCACAAAACTACACAGAGAAACCCTGTCTTGAAAAAAAAGAATAAAAGACAATATGATTGCTATAATTTGAATGGTGAATGTTGCCAAAAAGGTAGGCCCCCAACGTGGTACTATTGAGAGGGCCTATTGGGAGATCTTTAGATCTTTGGAAGTGTGACTTTGAAGAGGATTGTGGGACAGCTGACCCTCCCTTGTCTATTATTTTGTTTCCTAGTCAGATGGTGAGCAGTTCTGCATCAACACACACCTTTACTGTGTTGTGCTGCCTCTCTACAGGCTCAGTGTGCCCAGCTAATCATAGACTAGACTTCAAACTGTGAACCAAAATAGATCTTTCCTTTTTGTGAGGTAACCATCTCAGGTCTTTTGTTACACTGATAAAATATCTGACTGAAACAGTTATATAAAATCCTTATTTTTCATTAGAAAAAGAAGTTTCCTTAAGAGCTACTTGTATCACTAGGTATTTTGAATCCCAGAGAAAAGAAATGACAATTTGTTATATGAGCTCATTAAATTTCAACTGAATTTCAGTTTTTTATTGTATAGGGCATATTATGGATAATAGCCAAATATATTATGACATGTCACCACTTCTTTTATTGGTAAAATGGGTATATTTCCTACCAACTTTACTAAGATACTTATCTGTAAATGTTGTTAATTCAAAACATAACGAATTATGCTAACTTGGAGATTACTTTTAATTTGCATAAAATGTTTCATAACTATAATTTGAGAACTTGATTAGTCTTTCTTCTTTTTCTTTTTTCCTTCTTCTCTTGTAATGAGTCTATTTCTGTCCCATCAGCAGTCTCCCAAATAATGATATGGAGACTTTGTATTAATTATCAAAGCTTGGCCTATTTCTTAGGCTTGTTTCTACATAGCTCTTATAACTTAAATTAACCCATTTTTATTAGTCTACACTCTATCATGTGGTGTTTTCTCTTCCACCTTGCAACTCCTATTTCCTCTCTGAGTTTAAGTTCTCCTGTATGCCTAGGTTCCTCCTTCTCTTCCTTTCTGTCCCTGGAAATTCCCACCTACACTTTCTGCCTAGCTGTTGGCCATTCAGTTTTTTTATTACAGCAATCACACCTTCACACAGTGTAAAAATAATCCACAACATTTTTTCCCCTTTGTCTAAATAAGTTTTTAACTCTAACATAGCAAAACTATATTTAATAAGAACAATCATCAAGTAAGAATTATATTCACAATGGTTAGTCCATATGTATTTGGCAAATTCAGAGAAAGTACTGTATTATCTATCCTATCTTAGTGAGTCCAAAGTTTTATATCTAAACCATTTTCTGTCATAACTGGTATCACCATCCTTAAAACATCTTTTTAGACCTAAACCATATTCTAGATAAACAACTTGAGTTTTTACATTTCTCAACCTTATAAATTTTATATCTTTATATAATTTCCTTTTTCTGAATTTGGTAACAAGGGAACCTGTATACTATCTAGTCTTCATTCTCTATCAAAGACCCAAGAAAGCATTCTACCTGAGAAAACAGGAAGTTCAGAGCAAGTAACTTTCAAAATTATCAAAATGGCAGAGACATCTGTCTACCTGGACAATCATCAAAGCCTCCTTGGGACATCTGTCTTTAGCCTACAGGGCTAGAATATCTGACAGACTTGTCTGTGAAGCAGGAATTTTGAAGGACTGTCCTGCCTTGTCTTGGCAAAGTTTGGCAGTCACTTTCTTTTGTATTTTGCTTGTCCAACTTGGGCAGCATACTGTCAGCAGTTGAGGCAAGGATAGTTTCTTGCCCAAGTGACTAGCTTTGCCACATTAAAAGCCAACTCTACATGGAAGTTCTTTGATGCCCATCATCCTTTTCTGAAGTAAATAGGTTATTTGAGGAGCAGATGTGTTTTGCTATCATGAAAAGCCTTATGTTATTAAAACACTGTAAATGTGCTAGTCTGTAGGTCTTTGAAATATTTGAAGATCGTCTATCTATTTAACATGTCTCTGTTTAACCTTGAAAACATAACTAACATGATTACAAATTTGATAGTTATAGATGACTAAATACTAATCTGCATTTATTAATTATCCTAAGTACTTTATAATAATATATTTTAAGGACTAAAACTTTACATTACATTTTCTAAATGAGCTTACACTTTGCTACAATACCTCAAACAATAAATAGAAACATATATACAGTATAATAAAAATAACCTTAAATTAGTATCAATATATAAAAACCTGTACTAATGTAAAATATTTGAGATTGGTAATTGTTCTTTAGTTCAAAAGAAGACTCAACAATCCACCCTTTTATCCCATCATTTCTATACTACATTCCTCTTTTCCTTTCAGAAATAGATCCCTAAATCTAATATCCTTTGTTTAACTTTTTTCCTGAGCATAGCCAATAACAACTTGTAACCAACCCCCCTAACTGATGACAAACATCCAAAACCCACCAAAAGACCAAAAGCCACCCACCTCACCTCTTGGGAATATAGGCATCATGTTTTCTAGGCTGCTTTCTGCTGTCTGGGGGAGGGATGGCATCTTCAAGGGACCCTAAAAATTGAGATAGTGGTCAAATTCTGGGAGAGCTAGTTGTATTGTATTTTGTTTAGTCTCTGTGTGATGGGAAAGTATAGAGCTTATCTGAAGTCTTAGCTGGATAGTTTGATAGTTTGTAAGGCTGGATCTTCTCAGCTAGCTGCTTTAAAGTTGTTCTGGATACAGAATTTTGAGGAAACTGCAACAGAGGCATTTTGAGAGGCTAGATCACCTGAGCTACTTGTCTTTATTGGTTCTGTTCATTTTTCTCTGAAAACATATAGAGTTTTAAAGAGAGAGAGAGAGAGAGAGAGAGAGAGAGAGAGAGAGAGAGAGAGAGAGAGAGAGAGAGAGAGAGAGATTGTGTGTTAACACAAGTATGGAATCCGTGGTGTGTTCAAGTCAGCTAAAGATGATATTTTTGTTTTATGTTTGAGCAGGTAAAAGGCATCTGTCATCTTTATAAGTCCATTTGGAAGGTATAAACCAAGCCTTTATCTATGCTTATAAAAAGATGACATATAGTAGTAAGTAATGAGGATTCTGTAGACAACAAGATTTAACATGTTTCATCTGATCTCAGAGTTGTTCCCATAGTAGAGGGATCAGCATGTAAATCACCTGTCATGTAGTTTTTCTTGGTTTCCTTTTTCATGTCTGTAGTCAAGATTTTCAGGAGGTCTCACCCAATCAAATTAAATTTCAAGAGAACCCTAACTTTTTGTTCCATGTAGAAACAAGGGGATAACCTCTCTCCAAATGCAACATATTTTTAACTTGCATTTTGAAGTGAAGACATTCTTAAAATTTATAGGTTGGTTTAGTTTAGCAGTTTCCATAATCCAATGTCTCTCAGCAGCTATTGTTTTTTTATACTAGCATTTAAAAAATTCAAAGTCAGCAAAGCACCATACAGGATCAAGATGACTTGTATATTTCCCATCCTTTAATGGCTTATTCTTTTTATATTACTTTACTCTCTTTTTAAAAAACTTTATTATTTTTCCTATATCTGGCACAACCATATCTGATGGGAATGGCAAAAGTCATAAAGCCAGCACAGCTGCTTGAAAAGATCCAGCAAAGTTGAGTCACCTGATGGCTGCTATGTCACCTTTGGTTTTCATCTTTACCTGTTACATACTTGGAGACTTATTTATATTTGAACAATTTGGGAATATTGAATTGATCAAAAATTTCTTATGAAGCATTTATGCCTTCTCCCAGGAATACTGTTTCTAAGGTTCCACAGCAAAGTTTTAAAATACTACCCCTCCTGTGTTTGGGGAGATATCCTTATCTACTTGAGGGTCTTTCCTACACCTTGTAGGTTGTAACACACATAAGGAAGCCAGAAGTCTCTTTTTGGGGCTATGAGACATTCTTGAAACATCTGCCCCTGTACCTATTCAGCAACAAGATATTCAAAACAAATTAAACTTAAAAAGGTTAACATGATTCAGTGGGCTAGAGGAGTTGGCTACAGATCAGATTGCACGCCCCTTCCATTATACATTCAGGCAATAATGTGGCGTATACAGAGAGAAAGATTAGCTGAAGTTACCTCTGACCTACACAGAGATTTATATTGATAAATAAAGAACAGAGTGGAAAGATAATAAAATAAGATGTCACAACCTGTTTTTCTTAGAAAAATTAGCACATACAAAGCCATTGTGCTATCAAATTATATAAATATATAAAACATAAACATTGTATTGTGCCAGAATTTAAATAATAACTGCAGCAGCTTTTTCTTTTCTTTTCTTTTCTTTTCTTTTTGCCTGAGACTTTTCTTGGGCACTCTGACCATTAAGAGATAATAATACACTGCTTAGGACTTGTCAGTTTCCCTGGACTGGCTTGGAGATTTTGTTTTGATTTCGTGTCCTTATAGCCACAAAAGCTACCAGCCTCAGGACAGGCTGTCATATGCATCTAGATTCTTAAAAATCAGGTTACAGGGTTAATGAGTAAAACTGATAACTCTTTTTATTAATGATGTCAAAATTTAAGGAAAAGTGATTGGAAATGATAACATCATAGTTTATTAATGATGCCTAAAATAGGAACTAGAGGAAGTGAAACATAGGTCCAAAAGCAAAAATGATATGATCTATGTTTTGGAACAACATAAATGTATCCCTGCTTAATAAATTCTGTATAAATAAACACTCTGGGTGCTAACCAGTCAGGCTACAAGATTCTCCTGACCACTGTGGTCGGGCTCACCTTCCTCACTGAGTCCTTACATTCTCTTGGGATCTGTCAACTGCTGGGGCTGACTCCTGGCATATATCCATTTTCTTTTTCTTTGTTTAGCATCTAAGTCACTTTAAATATACTGTAACTTGTTCAGAGGTTTTTTTCAGCCTAGACCTGGATTTTTTTTTATCTCATCTGCAGACTCTTCTGACCCTATGGGCCAAATTTTAAACTGCTAGGGTACCTCTGGGTAGTTTGCTTAGGTGCTGGCAGCTGCTTCCACACACCTCAGTTCTCTGAGAACCTAGTTTCATATCAGGGGTTACCAGCTCTGGAGCTGCATTTACCTGCCCAAGCTCTGAGAATTTCTTGTTTCTGCTTGAAGCAGGAGTTTGTACCCAGTGCTGTCCACTCAAGTGCTCAGCTGCATAGTGGTGCCTCTAAGAAAGAGCTATGCCTCTGTGTGCTAGCCTACTGGAGAGACTACTATCTCAGGCCCTATGTGGATATTCAAGCCTCCACAGTAGATGCCATATGCAATGAAACTTTTTCTGTCTCACCAGCCAGTTCCCAAATAATAATATGGAGACTTCTTATTAATTATGAAAGCTTGGCCTATAGCTTAGGCATGCTTCTAACTAGCTCTTGTAACTGAAATTAATCCATTTATATTTTATATTCTATTACATGGTGTCACTTCTCTTCCATCGTGCACCTCTTGTTCCTTCTTCCTGTCTCCTGGCATCTCTTGCACACATAGATTCTTTCTCAGCTCGCTTTTTCTCCACCCAAATCCTGCCTAGCTATTGGCCTTTCAGCTGCAATACACTTTCACACAGTGTACAAATATCCAACAACACTTTCTTTCTCCCTCCTTCCTTTTCCATTTTTGTCATTTCTTTTAGAAACCATTATGGATGAAGTTAGGAACAGGTTATGGATAAGTATCATTTAATAATAGTGTCAATAAATGTTTAAGCTCTAGAAAAAGTTTTCAAATTTTACACAATGTCTTTGACTTTCTCCTGAATTACAACAAAATGAATTGTGAAGAAACCTAGCTCTTTAAGGAGAAGTAAATATTTTGTTTTGTTTTATTTTTAAAATAATAAGTTTAATCAAGAGGATATAAAGAATATAATCAAAGTCATAATAAGCAATGAGATCAATGCACTCATAAAATGTTACAAAACAGCATACAGCCCAGGGAAAACACAATCACCATAGGATTCTATTAGAAATTTTTTTCTTTATTAAGAAATTTTTAATTTAATTCATTTTACATATCAACCACAGATACCCCTCTTTTCCCTCCTCTTGCTCTCCCACATCACTTGCCTCCCTCCTCAAAAAAGGTAAGGCATTCCACAGGGAGACAGCAAAGCTGGTACATTCAGTTGAGGCAGGTCCAAGCACCCCCTCCCTTCAATCAGAGCTGTGCAAAGTGTCCTATCATAGGTAACTATAGCATGAATCTTAGAGTCTTATTAATAAAGAACAAACCTGAAGCAAGGTATTGGAGTAAATTCTGGAAGATCAGAGAAGCAGAACAAGCCACAGCTACCTCATCTTGCCAATTTCTCAGTTGATCCTACTTTTTCAGACTGGAAGCCTCTGAGTTCTCATCCAGAATGAATCTCAGCTGAACTGTTGCTCAAAAGCCCGAAAGCTTAACCAGCTCTAGTTCCTGTTTTTTTCATGCCTTATATACCTTTCTGCTTTCTGCCATCAGTTCCTGGTATTAAAGGTGTGAGTCACCATGCCTAGCTGTTTACAGTGTGGCCTTGAACTCAGAGATCCAGGCAGAGCTCTGCCTCTGGAAAGCTAGGGTTAAAGGCAGGTGTGCCACTATTTTCTAGCCTCTATATCTAGTGGCTGTTCTGTTTTCTGACCCCAGATAAGTTTATGAGGGTGCACAATATCTTAAGGAACACAATACCACAGGAAACAGGCTCCAAAAAGCCAGCTCATTCACCAGGTATAGATCCTGATCCTACTGCCAGTGACCCCTTAAACAGACCAAGTTACATAACTGTCTCACTTATGCAGAAGGCCTAGTTCAGTTTGATGCAGGCTTCACAGATATTAGTATAAAATTCATGCATTTCCACTAGCTTGGTTTGGTTTTCTCTGTAAGTTTCCTCATCATGATCTTGAGGGCCTTGATCATTGAATCTCTTTTCCCTCTCTTCAACTGGGCTCCTGGAGCTTGGCCTAGTGCTTGGCTGTAGATCTCTGCATTTGCTTCCATCAGTTACTGGATGAAGGATCTATGATGACAGATTATACCCCAATCTGATTACCAGGGCAGGCCAGCTCAGGCACCCTCTCCACTATTGTTAGTAGTTTAAGATGGTGCCATTTTTGTGGATTTCTAGGAACTTCCCTAGCACGAGGTTTCTCCCTATCCCCATGATGTCTCCCTCTATCAAGATATCTCTTTCATTGCTCTCTCATCTGTCCTTGTTCCAGTTCTACCATCCTGTTCCCCTATGTTCTCATCTCCCATCCTCTCCCCTCTATTGCCCCTCTTACCACCAGTTTTCTCAGGAGATATCATCTATTTTGCCTTCGTGGGGTGGTCTATATGTCTCTCTTAGGGTCCTCCTTCTCTAGAGCTGTGGATTATAGTCTGGTTGTCCTTTGCTTTACATCTAGTATTCACTTATGAGTGAATACATACCATGTTTGCCTTTCTGAATGTGGGTTACCTCACTCAGAATGATATTTTCTAGTTCTATCCATGTGCCTGAAATTTTCATGATATCATTGCCTTTTTTTTTTTTTACTGTGTAATATTCCATTGTGTAAATGTACCACATTTTCTCTATCCATTCTTCAGTTGAGGGGCATCTAGACTGTTTCTAGGTTCTGGCTATTATGAATAATGCTGCTATGAACATAGTGGAGCAAGTGTCCTTGTGGTATGAGTGAGCATTCCTTGGGTATAGGCTCAAGACTGGTATAGCTGGGTCTTGAGGAAGACTGATTCCCATTTTTATGAGAAAGCAACATACTGATTTTCAAAGTGGCTGTACAAGTTTGCACTCCTACCAACAGTGGAAGAGTGTTCCCCTTGCTTCATATACTCTCCAACATAAACTGTCATCAGTGATTTTGATCTTAGCCATTCTGACAGGTATTAAGTTCAGTATCTCAAAGTTGTTTTGATATACATTGCCCTGATAACTAAGGATGTCAAGCAATTCAAAATCAGTAGCCCTCCTATATACCAATTATTAACAGGCCAAGAAAGAAATCAGAGAACATCATCTATTATAATAGCCACAAATAATATAAAATATCTTGGGGTAACTCTAACTAAGCAAGTGAAAGACTTGTACAACAAAAACTTCAAGTCTTTGTAGAAAGAAATTGAAGAAGATGTCAGAAAGTGGAAAGATCTCCCATGCTCATGGATAGGTAGGATCAACATAGTAAAAATGGCAATCTTACAAAAAGCAATCTACAGATTCAATGTAATCCCCATCAAAATCCCAACACAATTCTTCACAGACCTGAAAAGAACAATACTCAACTTCATATGGAAAAACAAAAAACTCAGGATAGCTAAAATGATCCTGTACAATAAAGCAACTTCTGGAGGCATCACTACCCTGACCTCAAGCTTTACAATAGAGCTATAGTAATAAAAACACTTGGTATTGGCATAAAAACTGACATGTGACCAATGGAATTAAATTGAAGAGCCTGAGATTAATCTGCACACCTATGAACACCTGATTTTTGATAAGCCAAAACTGTACAATGGAAAAAAGAAAGCATCTTCAAAGAATGGTGCCAACATAACTGGATGTCAACATGTAGAAGGCTGCAAATAGATCCATATCTGTCACTGTGCACAAAACACAAGTCCACTGGATCAAAGACCTCAATAAAAAACCAGTTACATTAAACCTGATAGAGGAGAAAGTATGAAGTAGTTTTTAATGCATTGGCACAGGAGACCACATCCTAAATATAATACTAGTAGCACAAACACTGAGAGCAACAATTAATAAACAGGACCTCCTGAAACTGAGAAGCTTTTGTAGGGTAAAGGATATGGTAAATAAGACAAAACAACAGCCTACAGGATGGGAAAAGATCTTCACCAACCCCACATCTGACAGAGGGCTGATTTCCAAAATATATAAAGATCTCAAGAAACTAGATATCAAAATACCGAACAATCCAATTTTTTTTAAAAAAAGGACTACAGAGCTAAACAGAGAATTCTCAACAGAAAAATCTCAAATGGTGGAAAGATACTTGGAAGTAAATATTTATAATAAGAGCGAATAACTTGAGCTACATCTTAGGACTTACTTTTGATTGCACACAGTCTGGGTAGTAACAGATATTTGTTTGGTGAAAAGTGATTATTTTAGCCAAAAAAATTGTGATCCCACCATCAGACAATGTCATCTTGATGTTTTGCAATATTATTCTAGTAGGTACATCCATTAGAGACCATGTGCATGTCTCAGATTGTAGTGGTAGATATGACACTGGATTGAGACAAATTATTGCCCTAAATAAGTCATAACAGTTCATCACTTCTCATTTGAGACATAAGGAAACTTTTTAAGTATAAGGATAATTCCAGAGAAATTGTCATTTGTAACAGCTATATTTTTAGAAACTTTTACATAAATAAAAAAGGAATTTTGAAATTTCAGTGTATTGTTCACAGATTTATTTCATTAAACTTAACTTCAGATTAATTCAATTGTTCTTTGCTTATTTAATGGTAAAATTAGTTTAAGGTTATGTTTTTTGCTGCAAAAAAGTTATGAGTGCATTTCTAAATTTTGACACATAGCTCTCATTATAATTTACTTCTAAGTATCCCATGATTATAATTTTGATGTTTTACTCAAAATCAACACTTATATAGTCATGTTTTGATTTGAAATTCAGGTGGAGTGGCTGAATTCATTTTTTCCTATTGTCAGATTTGTTTTATGATTAAATGTTGAAATTAATTTTTGGGTTAGAATTGTACTTTCAGAAATGTAGACTACCATAATTTTGCTTTTGTGTTTTCACTGAGATATTATTTGTAGCATAAAACACAGTTTCCAAATATGGATTAATTTTTCTTACATTCTATATGAATTAAAATTTACTTTCAAAATACAAATATATATTTCTTCACTACCAAAATATGCAGTTTTACTTTCCTGTATTGACTAGTTAATTTCTATGCCATCCTTATGTTTTCAACTCTTATATTCACTCTGCTCTGTCTTCTTTATATGACTGTGAACTATTATAGTAACCATGTGCTATTGTGTTTATAATGACCAAAATTATCTTCTCACTTCCGAGCAGATTGGTACACTAGATAGTGGAGAGGTAGACTACCTTCACAGGTTTCTGTGGATTGTGGTGGGCTACTCCCTTTCAAAGGTGAACCATTTAAAGACTTCTGACAACAGACTAAACAAAATTAGAAAACTACGAGGGTTAGAACTGAACTGACACACTCTCCACTCACTTATTTGATGGTAGCTTTACATCTAGATACCATGTTGACATCCACAGTTCACAGCTGAATTACCAGTTTGCTTTAGAGTTTATATGGGCATTCTATTTCTAATAGGTGAAAGCTTCTTTTAAGTCTAGTACATTTGGACCATTAAAAGCTGTTGAATCAGGGACTGGAGCAATGGGTCAGCAGTTAATAGCATTTGCTGCTCTTGCAGAGGACCTCAATTTTATTCTCACCACCCACATCTGGTAGCTCACAACTGCCTATAACTCAAGTTCAGGAGATCTGACTTCTTGTGGTTTCTATGGGCACTGCATATGCATGTAGTACACAGATAACTTACAGGCAGTCAAAATACTCACAGATAAAAATGAGTAAGTCCTTTTAACATTATAATAAAAATTGTTGTATCACTACTGTTTTCACTTTCCAGACAAAAGTAGCTTAAGCAAGGAAGAAACCCAATTTGCTTAGGGAGTTAAGAAGAGATACAGTCCTCCGTGGCAGGAGAGACACATTGGCAGGGATTGGAGGTAGCTACTGTTACCTCACCTACAGTTTGAAATCATAGAAAGATTTATGCTGGTGCTCAGCTCATGATTTTCTTTTCAATTTTCAATTTAATCTGGAATCCATGACCATGTGGTGATGTTCACATACTCTGACAGGGTCTTCCTTCCCCTGAAAAACCACTTCTGCAAACATCTGGATAAACATACTTAGATGCATGCTTTTATAGTAACTAGAAACCCTGTCAACTACAAAGAAGATTAGCCAACTCTGCTGTAGCACTCTCTCTACAGTAGTCCCAAGCATCATCTATTTCCTGCAGTGCTCTGCTGGGCAACTGTGTTTAGTTTCCCAGGAAATAAACACAGTGCAGGGAGCAAACTTGTTCTCTTAACTTCCTGTTTAATTGTTTCAAGCTATTGGCAATTTCTTCATAGAAGCCAGAAAACAGATATGGAAAGATATAAGATATGTAAAGAGAGAAAAAAGTAAGAGAAGAATGTTGTGGAATATTTGTGCATACTGTTAAGATATGCCTCTACCTAAGGTGTCTTTTAATTAGTTTAATAAAGAGCTGAATGCCCAATAGCTAGGCAGAAGAGAATAGGTGGGAGTTCTGGGGAGAGAGAGGAAAAGAAGGAGGAGTCTAGGCATGCAAATTTTTGCCAGCAGACTCAGTAAGTCGGATGTGCCATGCTACGAAAAGGTAGCCAAGCCACTTGGCAGAACATAGATTTTTAAAAATATGTGTTATAAGAGCAAGTTAGGGAAAAGCCTAAGTTAGGGTCAGCATTTATAATTAATAATAAGGCTCTGGGTCATTATTTACAGCCTGGTGGTCCAAAGATAATCCAACAAGAAAGCTTGCTACAAAAGAAATGTTTGATTTTTCTATTCAATACTTGAAAACAGAAAGGATTCACTACTTAATTCTCCAAATGATGAGATCTAAAAAGTTCACTGTGAGGAGAGAAGTGCTATGGGGATGGATGACGTACTTGCTAGTTGTTAGTTTTAAAATATTATTCTCAGAAATTCAGACTACCATGATGTTGATTTTGTATATTCATCGAGATGTTACTTACAGTATAGAACCACCATAATGTTTCTCACTAAGGATCTTAAACATGACATAAATGATAGCTGAAGGCTTTCTTAGTTACTGTCACCTATACTGTAAACTCTCTGGATCCTCTCATTATGTTTTATGAAAACCTATCTTTCCAGGGCACAAACTCTACTCTTTCTTGAAACTTAATAAAGAGTTTGAAGCAGTTTTAATAGGATTGGAGTAAGAAAATATCACTCATTAGAGGATGTTCTGAGTCACAAATCATTTGGGCTGGAGAAAAAAATACAATGCATGCATGGTGGGAAGGGAATGAACAGAAAATTATAAGCTCAAGTTGTGATTTCTACTGACTACTAGGGTAACCATGGCAGCCACAAGCAAGTTTGGAATCTTTGTTTCTTCATTTGGAAAAAGAAGGTTGAATTTCATGATCCATCCATTATACTTATGTCTAAAATAGCTATATTTTCTCTATATAAATTATTTCACAATCATAGGCAATATTGATATATCAGAATTATGGAACCTATGTTGGGGAATATTACTTCAAGGTGTGTTACTTTTACATATGTTGCATTTGTTACTTTACAGAGTTACTCTCTGAAGCTGTGTTACTGAGCTTGTTTAAAACACTTGATGCTCTAAAAAAGAATGAATGGCCAATAGCAAGGCAAAAGAAAGGATAGGTTGGCTGGCAGGCAGAGAGGATGTCTAAAAGGAGAAATCTGGGAGGAAAACAAATGAAAGAATGAGAGAGAAACAAGGAGGATGTCAGGGGCCAGCCACCCAGCTACACAAAAGACAGAGTAACAAGAAAAGAAAAGCTATACAGGAATCGAGAAAGATAAAAGCCCCGAGGCAAAAGATGGGATAATTTAACTTAAGTAAAGCTGGCAAGAAACAAGCCAAACTAAGGCCAGGCATTTATAATTAAGAATAGACCTCTGTGTGATTTATTTGGGAGCTGGGTGGCGGGCCCCACAAAAAAGAGTAAAAAGCAAACAACAACAAACCTATTCTTTTCTTATTCTTTTTTTTTTTATCTTGGGAAAGGAATATATAGGCAATATTACAATGTTATAGAAAAAATAATTGTCACTTAGGGTAGGAAACATCAATAATGTATTTTTAACGTTATTATACATTTGAAGTTTTGTATAATAAATAATAGAAGTAGGTCTCACAAGGAGCAAAATTCATTTTTACAAAATACATCTGTACTAATCTGAAATAATTGAAATGTTTTGTACTTATTTCTTACCTCAAATTTGACATATGTTTCTCTAGCTTGGATCACCCTTGTATCAGAGTGTCTGAAATCTGGAGGAAAGCAAATCAAATCTGGTATTTTTATTGTTAACACCAGGTTTCTAACAAATTTGGATATTTTTTATTTAATAAGTTTTGCTTCAGGTGAGTTAGTTAATATTTTTACGTTCAGAACATTTTTAGACATCTTCAAACTTTCTAATTTTCAAGAAACATAAAACTCTAAGAACTATATAATGTATTCATTTGAAAGGCAAAGAACATCATTAAGAATCACAACTTATATAAACATATTAAGTAGTAATAATATAAAATCTGAAAGAAAAATTATTCAAATTATTAATGACACACAGTAAACTTGTGCCTGTTAAAAACCTCTGGTAAAGTAATAGAATATACATTATCCTGGTTTAGAAAATCATGGGATAAAAATAAAAATGTAAAGTTCATCATACCTGCTTGTTCCAGACAATATTATTATCCAAGTTTTCAGGAAGGAAGTGACCACATTGTATTTGGCAAGTGGATACTGCATCTAGAAACAGGATATCCTACACATTTGGCCAGCATCAATTGCTTCCATCTAAATAGGACTTGAGGATGGATAAAAATTGCAGGGATTTGAAAATGATAAAGTTACACACTTAATGGACCATATCACATTCAGAATGTTCACATCTCTCAACCCACATACAGAAGTTATTAGCACCCACTTTAATAGAAAATTGGTACAGCAACCAAGTAGCAACTTTAAAATCCTTGTGCAGAATGAATTCAAATGTCTCAAACCTTTGACTTCACAAAGTTGGAGGCACTCTTTCAGCTATTTAAGAAGAATTTTCTTTAACATTCTATGTCCTTATGTTTGAATGCTAGTGAAAAGTACCTGGCACTTTTGCACTATAAATGGTAAGTAAAACTCCAGAGAACATATCCCCTTAGTTCCCTTTGTGACTGACCCTCCAGCTTTAGTACTTGCTACCCCTTCGGATTGATTGCACTGTTGCTTCCTTGCTGTGGATAGCCATAATGCCACGCAGCTCTCTACAAAGACTGATTGCTTGCCAAGGACTCTATGCAGAATACTAAGGCTACTTTATACTCTCTTTACCCAAAACACAGTCTGATCATTGCTGCATGTCATATTCATTACTAAACATTATCTAATCTAAAATGTAAAATTCATAAAAATCAAGAATTTTCCACAAATTTACTCCAAAAACTAAAAATTAAACTGAACCTTTAACAAGACAATGATTTTGTTGTGAATTCAAAATTGCATATAGACTCCTACAAACTATCATGTAGGTACTAGATAAGTCAAAACAAGCCACAAGTCCTAGTTTTAAGGCACAGTTTGGAGGTACCCTCTACCACATAATCAAACCACCTGGGTTCTTTCCTTTCCCAGCAACTCCAGCAAAAGAAACTTACAAGTTATTTTTACACCTAGTTTAGTATTTTATTATTTAGCTTTGAGATGAACCTTGGCTTTGTCATTTCCCTAATGCTCTATGCAGGGCAGTTGAAATGAGAAATAATATCATAATACAAAGACTTTCTTTGAATTCAGTGTAATTTTTCTAAAAATTATATAATATTTCAGTTTTTCTTTGAAAATTTCAGACATTTGTACAATGTATTTTGAACATATTTTTTTTACAAAGGCCACAAAACAATTTTACAAAGCCTGTACAGAATATACTAGTCAGTTATTCCTGTCTCAGCTATTTTTCAATCAATACTGAAAAAGGGAAAATGCCTAATTTGATGGGAAATGACATGAAAAGCTAGGTACTAAACTTGTACATCTATTAACCTCTGAAAACAACACGATATTCTGAATCTGTTATATGTTCCATCCTTCCAGTAGAAAATCGACAACTAATGTATTACAAACAAGAAATTTAATATTTGACTTCTTAAACTTTTAAGTAGTATTTTATTAATGAAAAACTTAAATTAAAAAAATTATTTTTACCATAGTTACAATCTAGAATACAGATTGAAGTTTAATGAGAATTCAGGTACAATAAGAATTTCTTTATAGCTTTGTGGTTATTAACTAGTTTGAGTGACTTAATGAAATATTCTATACTTTCATCTATTTTTCACCAATGTACATACTGAAATCTGGACTATGTTGCAGGAACTACTTTGAGAAATAACTCTCATCTTGCAAACAGAGATCTCTTATGCAGCCTATTTATCAAGCTGAGCAGCTTTTTCTGCTCACTTTTGAAGGAATTGATACTAGGTAATCATTTACTTCCTCCCTTTCTCTCTGTGTCTCTCTGAGACATACACCTCCCACACCACATCACATCATACTCTCTATGAAATATATCTTCTCCCAGCTCCCACTTTGAGCCCTTTCAACCATCTTCCTGAAAAAAACAAATCACATTCAACATCACCAGATCCTCATTTCAAATTTCTCCCATTCCTATCTGACTTCCATGTACACAGTTCCAGCAGTTGATCTCATTAGAGCCACTTTGGCCTCTAATAATCCAAAATCAATGGGCACAGCACAGTGTCCTATCCCTGAATTTCAGCAGAGTTCATCACTATTGGTGATCCCCCCCCCCATCCTGATGAGGTCTTTCCTTGGCATCTTTTCTTCCTAATCCTTCCATTGCTTCCTCTGTGTAACTTTTTTTATAGGGTCATCCCTTTTTACCTCATATTTAAATATAAGGTATCTTAAGATAGTCTTCAACCTTCTTTTCAAACATAATATCTTTGGAAAGTCTTAGGACACACTTATTACCAATTATACAGTGTTATTTTTGACATATACTAAATTGCATGTAAGTTTGACATGTTTTGCACATTTGAATCATTCAATAAAAATCAAGGTATTACCAGAAATAAGGTCCAACTTCTAGAACTAGGCAGCCAATTATATTCAGAGACAAGGTATTGAAAAAACAAAACAAAATTCATTTGAAAAGTGGGTTCAGTGACAAGAAAGTGGATGGGAATCTTGGTTCAGAACCTTTCTGGGATAAACTGGCCTAAGATTGCTTATGTTGGTGACTAGTATGCATTCCCAGATTGGTAGTCCTTAACCCGCATCAGAAGGGCTGAACAGTGTGCACCCAAATGGCTGTCTTGAAGTATTTAGCAGTTTCTTCAGGTCTCAAAATCAAAGCCCAGTATTTCTGTAGTTTATTCTTGTCTCTTCTTAGTATTTCTTTTATAGTGAACATGCAAGAGGTGTGGGTGGTAGACCCTCTGCTCCCTGACTGAGCGGCCCACTGCTTTTCAAACCTGTGGTACCAGAAGTAGAACAACCTTCCTCTATTAGTTTCATACTACAACCTTCAGGATGTACTGCATGCTACAAACTCTGACAATGCACAAATTGTCCCTGCCCTTGGTTGTAAAGAGAGTAAATCAGGGCTAATAGTTTTCCACACAATCTTTCATTTCTCATCTCCTTGTTGCCCCCAGGCATTAGTTTGCACTTAAAAATGTTTTATAAATAGCAGTCATAGAAAGTGTTATCTTTTTCTAGCTTGAGATTCACTTTTTGCCAATATTTCTTTTACTATGCAGTATATCAGGTAGAACCTGTTTCTACCCTGTCAGCAGTTAGGAAGCAGAAAGAAATAATGTCTAGCTGGAACATAGACATCTTACACAGGGTTCCTATTGCTGTGATAAAATGCCATGAACAAAATCAACTTGTGGCAGGAAGGGTTTATTTCAGCTTACATGTCCACATCACAGCCCAAGGAAAGTCCAGGCAGGAACTCAACACAGGAATCTGGAGGCAGGAGCTGATGCAGAGGCCAGAGAGGAGTGCTGCTCACTGGCTGCTCTTCAGGGATGGTTTAGCCTGCTTCACTATATCATGAGGGTCATCTGCCTAGAGGTTACACCACCCAAAATGACTAATCAAGGAAATATGCCACAAGCTTTCCCATAAGCCAATCTGGTTGGGACATTTTCTAAGTTGAGGTTTCTTCTTATGAAATGTCAACTACTTGTGTCAAGTTGACATAATACCAGCCAGAGCATTACATCAGGCTGGAAACCTTAAGATTCATTCCACAAAAACCTCCCTCTTCCAGTTAGACGTTACTCTTAAAGGCTTTACAACACCTCCTGCCACATTACCACATCAAGTATTTAAACACATGAGCTTGATGAGGACTTTTTACATTCAAATCACTACACTCTGCTCCTGATTCCCTAGGCTCAGACCCATCTTGAGGAGTAAATGCATTCAATTAGTGTCATAAAGTCCCCAGTCTTAACAATTCTGACACCATTTAAAAGGCAGAGGCTCAAAGTCTCTTCTGAAATTAAAGGAAATCTCTTAACTGTAGGCCCTTATTAAACAAAAAGCACAGACCTTAAACGTATGATGGCATGGAGTAGTCATCTTCATTACATACAAACATACAATGGTGCAGAGTAATCATCTCCATTCCAAAATGGAAGAATGGGAAAATAGTAAGAAAATACCATGGAAAATAAGACCAAAATGCAGCAGCCAAATACCACACTATGAAGCTCGATGTCCAGGTTTGTAATGACATCATCTGGGCTCCCACAGGCTTGAGTAGCCCTTCTTCTCCAGTGCTGTTGCCTATAGGAATTGTGGGCTTTGCTTGATTCCCACAGCTATCTTGGTAAATGTGCTGATTCTGGCATCTCCACTCTCATGAGGTCTTCATTACAACTTAGGTTTCACCTTCAAAGCTTGATACTCAGCCCATTCTGAACTCGATGAAAGGATCCGACCTTTCTATGCATTCATTAGCTGGATTTGGCAGGTTTCCAGAGTGGGGGTGAAAACATCTATGACTCCTTCATCCTTGCAGTTGCCTGCCTGAAAAGCTCACACAATATTGTTGTGCCCAGATTGCAACCCCCAAGAAAGATCACTGAAGACGAGCATGCCAGAATGCAAAAGCAAGGTTTTATTCTGGATATCCAAAAGCAATACAAGCCTAGGCAGGGACTTCGTCCTGCAGATCCAATGCAGTAGAGGCTGGAGAAAGTGCCCGCCTTTGTGCAAGCTCAGTTTTTAAAGGAAAACTATCACAAGGTTACATCATTTAGGGGTGCTAGTACAGGTACATTTCTGATTGGCTCGCTCCTAGGGACTTTCTAGAAATCATGGCTTAATCTTTACTTCTAAGGGAGTGGTTGCCCACCAACATCTCTCATTGGCTGCCCTCAGGTGGGAACATTTTTATGGTCAGTTACCCTGGAAAACAGGGCTGGAACATTCTTTGGTCAAACAGTTCCCTAGGGAACCAGGGAGAGGACATTCCATAGTCCGGCAGTCATTACCTCTTGACTACTTTGTGACTCTACTTTTACACTTCCTGGCTTCTGGGATCTGGACTGATTGGTTTTAGTAACTCATGGCCTGTACCTAAAAGAAGAAATCTTAGGCCTTAGTTTTAGGGTGAAAGCATTTTGGCCTTATTTCTAAGATGGCTTATTTTGGTCTCACAAATATGGATCATATTAAATCAGGATGCCAGCTTGATGTATAGTCTGTCCCCTTGTCACAGCTTCAGCAGCATCAGGTCACCTGCCCAGCTGTACTCAGGGGAATAGTTCCCCACACAGCCCTGCTCAAATGATGAAATGATGTCCTGGCAGTTGTTTGGGTTCAGGAACCCTCTTTTCAAGTGAATACGTTTCAAGTGGGTTGAATTATTACACCCGTGAAATGGTAGCTGAGGTCTACCTTCACAGCATGTCCAAGTTGTCCCACTACAGTGCCCACATTTTCTCCTTAGATGAACTAATCTCTTTTTTTCCAGCTGTGTGGAACTTTAGCCATTTTCAGGATCTTTTACTCACAACAGTACACATTTTCACATCGTTCTGCTATACTTCACCATAAAACCAGCTAAGAGGAATTACATCCATCATGCTGTGACTTAGTACTTTTAAATTTAGCCTCACTCAAGTTTTAAGGACACAACAGAACATAAGTGTAATTTTGTCAGACTATGATACAAATGCCTCCAAGTCCAGTTCCCAGGGGGCTTTCTTCTCTCTAAACCCCTGAATCTGTTTTTGTATCTGTGTCCACATTTCCACTTGCATTTTCCTGTTCCTCATTCCCACCAGAATGGCCCATCAAGCTTTGCTTACAGGTTTCTAAGTCTTCTCTAGCCTATAGAATAAAAGTCTTCCATGTTCATTCAACAGGCCTCAGAACCATCTTGTCAGGATTCTTGCAGTACCTAATCACAGCAATGGCCCAGCGTCTTCATATCTATTTCTCTATCCTTATGTTTCTCATCACTATGATCAAGTATCTGACAAAGCATCTGCCTTGGTTTCCTTCCTGTAGCTGTGACAGCATGCTATGACAACAGCAGCAAAAAGGGAAAAGGATTCATGTTTACCTCAAGTTCCAATCAGGAGCAGAGAACTGTGGGTACTCAGCAGAACTGAAAGGTACACTGCTTTCTCTATTTTACACAGTGTGGGATAACTAGGCAGTGGAGCACACACAGTTAAGATGGGCCTTGAAACATCAATTGACACATAATTGTGATTCTCTACAGTTGTATGCAGAAACCTGTCTTTTAGGTAGTTATATTTCCTACAGTCTTAGCAATTAGTGCTAGTCCTCACAGCAACTAAAAGAAGGACAGAGTTAGTTTGCTTACAGTTTAAGGGGATATAATCCACCCTTGTGGAACAGGCACTGTTTGGGAAGTTGTGAAGTTTAACAGATGGGACCTAGTTGAAGGAAGTGGGTCACTGGGGATAAGCCTTATAATCTCTCTCTCTCTCTCTCTCTCTCTCTCTCTCTCTCTCTCTCTCTCTCCCTCTCTCTCTCTCTCCAACTCTACTTCCCGACTGCTTATGTGACATAACATGCTGCAGCAAGCTCCTGCTGTCAAACCCCCAAAACAGTGCCCCCTCCCTGACAGCAAGTTTAAACACAAAAACCTGAAGGAACAGTTCATAATCATAGTAATTAGAATAGTGTACTACTGCAGACATCCTGGTACCTGTGTACACATGATCTGATACTGGGCCTTTAGATTTTCATCCAGTACTTGATTATTACAACAGAGTTGGGGTACTCATTTTACCTGTTATATGGACACCACTGCTCTCTTCTCTTGGGTCACTACTATCAAGAGTGAAATAGAAAAGTCACATTGAGATAGACCAGGTGTCCCAATCATCCTGAGGGAACTGGGGCAAGGGTCAGGTATTGGTAAGTAACTTTAAATGCTGTTAAGAATGTTAATATTATTTTGAGCTTTCTCTGATTACTTACATATTTATTCATTTTTGGTGAATGAATGACAACTGGAAAGAGCTGGCCATTTAGATCTTTGAATGGAACAAGACAGACCCTTTATGTGGCTGCCAACAAAGTAATCCTATCTGTGGCCAACAGCTAAAGTCCTCTCATGGCAGCCTGGCCATTTGGGAAGCTTTATTATGCTCAAGAGAACATCTGGCTCTGAAGACCACTACAACTGAAGCCACAGCTCCTGCCACAAGACCCGTACCAGGTCTTGCTTCAGTGCCAACCACTGAAGACAATTTGTACCAGCCTTAGATGGCAGCACACAGACAAGACAAGCCCGGGTGAACTTTAAATGACCCTGTAGCCGTTCTCACCCAGCATGCCCTTGCCCACTAGATGTAGTATGTAGTATTCCCAGCAAAGCCAGTTTCTTGGTAACATGGAAGGTGGACTTTCCTTTTATTTCATTTTTAATAAATCTTCTATTGTTCTATTAGCTTATTTCCTTTTTCATTTGTAACTATAATTCATTTGAGAACTCTGCTCCCCCACCATCCCTCACAGTTAGTAAAGCTCAGTCTTTGTATTTAGCTATTCTAATCCATGTGCATCTCATTATGCTTTTAAATTACATTTACCTAATTAGTGGAACTATGAACATCTTATTTGCTATCCTTGTATCTTTTGCCATGATGTATGAGTTTAAATATTTAGAGTATTTATAAAAATTAAATTGTCAGTTTTCTTTACTTTTATTTTTCCCTTGTACTGAAAATAGATTCTTTTTGTCTGCTTTCTGAATCTTATCTTTGAGAGAGTTTTTAATCAAGTAGACTGAATATAAGTCACTTGTTTGATTTATTCTTTGAAGGAATTTAACTTGTGGCTTGTTTTTTCAATTTTCCAACATTATTGAATGACAAATATTCTTAATTTTGAAAAACTATAACTTATAGAGCCTTTTTCTTTATGGCTATTTTATATTATTATATCTTTTTTTTTCTACCTCAAGGTAAAAACCTTTCCCTATGTTTTTTTCTAAAACATCATAATTTTAGAATGACATTGATGTCTATGATTTACTCTGATTTTATGTTATGGTTTGTCCTGGCTAGTTTATGGTGAACGTGACATGTTAGTGCTATATGGGAAGATGAACATCAGTTGAGACAATGCCTCCATCAGGGTGCCTGTAGGCAAAGCTTGGTGGCATTGTCTTGATTGGTGATTGATATATGAAAGCCCAGACTGCCTTGGGTAGTGCCAACCATGCACAGGTCATCCTACGCTATACACAGAAGCAGACTGAGCAGGCCAATGGGAGCAGGCCAGTAAGCAGCACCCCTCGTGGTCTTTGCATCGGCTCCTGCCTGCAGTCCTGAACTGAGTCTTTACTCTCACCTCCTTCAATGATGTACAGTTCCATGGAAGCGTACAATGAAACAAACACTTCCCTCCTCCAGCTGCTCTTGGTTATGATGTTTTATTAGAGCACTAGAAACCCAAAGACGTGGTCTGAGGTATGAATTGTTCCTTCTGCTCCTGCATAGGCAGGAGTTATTTACCTGGACTCCATGTAAAAGTCTCTTTGCCCCACTTGTTTGCATTTGTAATTGTCTTAAAGTAAGTTATACTTTGATCTATAATTTCTGGATTTTCTTCCTTTTTTGATTCATTTATACATTTTTCTTTTCTATGCTAATGCCATATATTTGATGATATTTCTATATGAAGTCTTGATGGAAGGTAGCATAGAATTCCAACCTTGATATTTCACAAACATGTTAGCTTTAACAGGTTGTTATGTTAATGTTACATTTGGCTTACAATGCGTACAAAGACACTGCTGGCCTTTCACAGGGTTTGCTTATAAACCTCAGTTTATGGAATATTGGCTAGACTATGGAATATTGAAACGTTTATCTTTTATTCAGGTATTCAGTGATTTCTCTTGAAAATATTTGTAGTTGTCAATGCATAAATTTGCTAATTATTTAAATCTTGTCCCTAGGACATTAATAGTTTGATTCTACTGTGTTATTATTGTTTGTATGTACATTTCAAATTGTTTATTTCTAGCATATAGAAAGCTCTTTTTCTGCCTTCTATGTCAATTCTGAAGCAGTTTTGATTACTGGATATTTCTTCTTCATTTTACATTATTTGTTTTTGGTTTACATGCTTTTGAAATTTAACCTGGTAATCTTTGACCAAAAGCATGCCATTTGAGATTTTGATCTTTATGCTGGACATAGATCTGAGATATTCTTACAATTATTCTTGGAGACAAATTATTTGAAAACATTGACATTTATTGAGTGTAGATTATACAATATATTCTGTATAATCATAATATTTCAGAATAAATTTCATTACGCCTTCATACTACACCAAATTTGTGAAAGCTAATACACATTATGCATCTTGTTTACATCATTCCCCAGAACGATTGCTGGTCAGTGTCTTTCTCTGAGTTCCTTCTAACTCTGTTTCCTGCCTTGACTACCATTTGTTCCGTATGAATGAACAGCTTCTCTTCTACCATTCACTGGCTGGTTTAATGTCAGAAAGGTCTTGATCCTTCAGGAGGCTGTGATAATACAGCCAAAAAAACTGATCCTTCTCCAGTTCATTAAAGCTGGTTTTGGGAAGATACAATGATGAAGTCTTGCCCAGCAATCCCATTTTAGAATCATCTTACATTCTATTTATTTTTGCTTAATATATGTCTTACTTATTACATAATTTCCCAAATGCAGAAATATCATTAATTTTGTTCCTCATCTTTATCAATCTGAGGGTAGATTTTTGTTTTACCAATACTTGATTTAATATAAAATCAATATTTGAATTAGATATATAAATTAATATTTTCCATATACTTATACTTTACTTACTTCTAATACTGATGTTTTTACTTTCCTTCCATTTCCATTGCCTCTCTAGTCCTGCTTCATTATTTTGTGTTTTTTAAATATGTACTCTTAAGAATTTTATATAGCAGTACTGTATTTACATCATTTTCGTCCCTATCTATACCCCTCCAACTCTTCCCACGTCATTCACATTCTCTAAATTTCATGCTATCTTCTTTAATTATTATTGTTTATATATACAAATATGTACACACATATTACAAATGTACACAGACATATCTAAAAACTACTGAGTCCATTTAATTTTGCTCATATGTACACATGTTTATAGCTGACTACTTGGGGTTGAATAATCAACCAGGAAGCTTGGCCCTGGAAAAAACTGTTTATACTTTTCTTTGTAGCCACTGACTGCCTATCAGTATTCATCTAAGGATAGGACCTTATGAAATGTCCCCTATCCAAGTTAGCATGTTGACTGGTAGTGTTGTTAATAAAGGCTTGTTTAGGCAATCTTATTTTTGAGATTTCATGGTTACAGTTTCAGCAGAAACTGTAGCAGACACTAACCTACACTTACATGTCCTGGTTCTCTATCTCTTACAGTTTTTTTTGTCCCATCTTCCATGGTGGTTTCTGAGCTTTAGATGTAGGGGCTGTGTTATAGATATACTCACTGTGGATGGGACCCGCATGTCTGTTGTTGTCTGCATTTTTATCAATTACTTACTTTGCTAACAATTTCCATCTGTTTCTAAAAAGCGTCTTCTTTGGGGAGGGGTGAGTGCTACATTTATCCATGGGTTTAAGATTAATTATTTAGAATATAGTGAAATTATATCCATTTAGGCAAGTCACAGTAATAAATTCTCCTCTACTATCTATGACTTTCCCGGCCATGGGTAGTTGGTTAAGTTTACAGTACCAGGAAAGAATTCCTTTCCACTGACTGGGATCCAAGTCTAATTAGACAGCTGTTGGTTAACCCCAAGGTAAAACTGTTAGCACTGGACCATCAAGGATATCTTGATGGCTGATCATTGTGGTTCATAAACTGTACATCTACATAGGAATGTTAATTGTTTTTCTTCCTTGGAAACATAGATGCATTTTTGCATACAATGCCAGCTAGTTTTTAAAGAGGAGACTTCTAGGTCAGTGCCAGCTAGATCCCTTCAAGTACTATGTAATATATGATGTCTTTAGCAATAGGGCATTACCTTCAATTTCTGGAAGTTTCCCAAGCTTTTCAATGGGATTCTTGTCAGGTTTGCCATGGCTCCTAAAGGGAACCACCTCATGTGGCATAACTCCATTCAACTTTCTATTTCTTTCTAAGTAACCTTACAAAACAATCATATCTCAATGATAAATGATTCACTCTGTATTAGCAGCATTTATAGGTTCCATAGCCAAGTGTGACTCAGATTTCTTCATTATCAGTGTCCCAAACTAGGTTGAATTGAAGTACCATCAAACTGGACAAGATTATTTCTTAATTCCTAATTGAGAAATCTTTGATGAAAATTTGTAAAGAAAAAGTCCTAAAGTCCTGGTGAGATGACTCAGCCAGTAAAAGTGCTTGTTGTCAGACATGTTCATCTGAGTTCAAGTTCTAGAGCCTATACAGAGGAAGGAGTGAACATAGCTAAACTATGATCTCTCTCTCTCTCTCTCTCTCTCTCTCTCTCTCTCTCTCTCTCTCTCTCTCTCTCTCTCTCTCACACACACACACACACACACACACACACACACACACATGCACACATACGCATGCACACATACACATGTGTAGTAGGTGATAGATAATTGATAGATAGATAAATGATAGGTATATAAAATTTAGAAACAGTTGCTTGAGAAAGAAAATTAATTTGCCTAGAAAACTAATGTGGATTATTATTGCTAGCAGTGAAGGGTCATATCCATGTTTACTATACTGGCTCCTGTGACTCTGACTTTTCCTGACTTTCTTAGCTCCTATGGAAAACTAGGTGAGTACAGTGATTCTATGCCTTGAGTATTTCTTCTCCATTTGTTTTCATTCATCTCTTAAAGTGGAGACAATGACAATAGATACACTATCCTTTCTAAGAAGGTTGAACACTAAAAGCATTCCCTTTATTTTGGATAAAAATAGACTCTTTCATCAATTGTAATGTGGCTTTCTGCACAGAAGTTTGACTGGAGGCTTTTATCATGGGAACAGATGTTGTCTATTTGTTTACTTGCCCTCATATATATAAATGTAACCTTGCTTTGCTTTTCAAAACTCATGTTAGATAGTCCCCAGGTATCGGACCTTTGACTCTTAGCTGATGGAGTTGAAAACAGCAGAATGAAAGGTATTTTGTCATATTTTTGTAAGTAAATTATCAATACTAATGGGTCCTATGATTAACAAACTCTAAAACAACAGCTTTGAACTCCATAAACGCTCCATCCACTCACTGTTCTCTTGTTCACCTACTTCTCTCTGTCCCCATGTTCTCCACAGTTCACAACAAGGAAAGGGCTTTCTGCTGATGCACCCAGAATCATAAACATGGAGCTTTGCATTCATAGGGTGTATGACAATTACTGCTTACATAAAACTGAAATATTGTTAGGAGTGGAGAAAAGTTAGTCAATTTTTCTAGGTCTCACTAAATAAGGAATTTGGGTTGGTTTACACTGTGATTCCATACAGAGTATTTGTTCAGCTTGTTTACTGCTCACAGAGGCTGAGGTCTTCCTGAAATCCATGGAAGTGTATTGTTCTGGGGTCATCTTTGGGACTGTAGTGGCCTCAACACAGGCCACACACTCTACCACTTCCTGTGTTACAGTGGTATTTGCAGCACTTCTTCTTGAGTGTTTGTTGTGGTGTCGATACTGGTATAGGTGATGAAGAATGACTTGACAAGATGTGAAACATTTTCCCCATCCTCTGTTGTTCTCATGTTTGGAGCTACTGTGCTTTGAGGAGGCACAGGTCAAATGTGACATGTGGACCTCTGCAGAGGTCCAGCCTGAAGTCACTGTCAACTGTATAACTGAGTAATGACTCCATATCATCTTCCTGAACCTTGGCATTAAGTCATTCCTGGACATTGGAGCTTGTTGATCAGGCTACTTCATGCTGCAGAGATCAGCCATCCTGACCTACAATATCCAAGAACAAATAAATACGTTAAGCCACTAACTTAAGGAGTAGTTGGTTATGGAATCATTGCTATTATTAATATTATCATTATTTGCTTCTTTGAGACAAGGTTTCACTGTGTAGCCCTGGCTGTTGTCCTAGACTTGCTCTGTAAACCAGACTGGCCTCAAATTTAGAGATGCACCCCTCTCTGCCACCCAAGTGCTGGGATTAAAGGTGCATAGCACCACCACCTGGCTCTTTATGCTTTAATAATACTAGGACAGTCTTTTGTTAGTTTCACTTTCCTAACATTGGCGAATAACCTAACACTGTCAGGCAAAAGCTGAGTTGAGCCATTCATAGAATTATCTTTGGCTAATAAGCCCTATCTAACTAGATCCAAAATATGAATATGCAAAGCTTTCCCTAGTAGGCAGTTCCCAGGCCTGTGAGTTCATCCATAGTAGAACCTACTTTCACAAGTAATTCTTTTAGTGATTATAAAATAGACAAGTTATGTCTAGTTTGAAACTTCATTTCTTAAACTAATAAATATGGTATATAATTATGCACAACAGAATTTTATTCAGCTACAAAGAAAAATGAAATTGTGAGTTTGTGAGTAAATGGATATACCTGGAAAATATTTTGTTGAGTGGGATAACACAGGACACAGGCCCTAAAAGACAAGGTCCACATGTTCTGTCTCATATATGGCTCTTACCTTAGAATTTTCAGATTTCTTTGACTTAGAGTATTGAAAATTCCCAGAAGCTAGAATGGGAGCATAGGGGTATCTTAAGGAGGAGAGTATTTGAACACAAGTGGTATGAAGTAAGGGGAGTGCTGGAGTAGAAAAGTTTATATAGGGTAAGTGTGAGAGGTTGGGGGAGGCTGGAGGATTGTGGAGAGGGTTAACCAAAATGAGCAGTCCATGAAAAAGCATTATGAAAAACTAGTATTTTGTAAGCTAGTTTTAAAAGTATGTTAAAATAGGGAGATATGATTTGATGCTGCTATTTCAGAAGCCATGGGTTATTAAACAAAATTTTCAGTGCCAGGCTTTATTTTCTGAGTTATTAGTCAGAGATGTCCCAGATGCCTTCCAGATAGTATAAGCTCTTGTCATTCCTCTTGGTTGCCCTCCAGAACTACATGGTAAAACTCCATTGCTGGAGACACCATACACTGTGGCTACACGATACAAAGCAAGGAAACTGGAGTGGAGCTGAAAGCATTGACTGTGGTGGCTAGTTTCATGGCTCAGTGCTTCTCTCACTGTTGGCCAGAGAAGAATCTGTTTGCAGTGGACAATAAGCAATGTAGAGTGTCATAACTGGTCAGTATACTGAGAACAAATGACTTTTGAGTGATCCATGAGTGGGATATCTATATTTTCCTCCAAGGCTCAAGAAAAAAGGAGGACAAAGAAAGTAAGGGCTGGAAGAAAGGAATGAGTGAGTGCTGTAAAATGCTTTCTTCTGGATTTAGCACAGATGATGCCTCCATGAACTCACAGCTTCATGGCTACCTGCACAAGACCTGAACAACACTGGACTCTCACTATTCCAATATGGATGGAGAAGGCACTTATAAGCCACACCTCACCCAAAGGGTCTATATACATGAAATGCATACTTTCATATTCAAATTCTTAGATAATTCCATATATTTGTATGAATATATGAATGAATACAAATATATGAATTATTAAATAATAAATGTTTGAAAACTAGTTTCTATTATATAGTTAGATTTACCTTTAAGAGATTGCTCTTTCGTGATCGACAGGGGTGAGTGAAAAGAACTGCATAGTATGTTTTTTCTTGAGGGAAAACAAACCCATGAGCATCGAGAACTCTTATCCAAATAGTAACTCCAGCTTCTAGGCTTATCAGCTTCAGATAACCTGCAGGTAATGTCAGATTTCCTGTCCATATAGCCAGTTCATCTATTGAATGAATCCCTAGCAAACTATGAAGAAGCCAACTTCCAGACAGGTTAACTAAAATTTGAGAATGTTTTATTTACTCTTGTGCTTTGGTAATGTTCAATATAAAGAAGATAGAACTGTCCACATGTCATTCATGTTCAGAAGAACATCACCATGGTAAACAGCTCTCCAATGTTGGGAATGGGGATAACCATATTTCTAACACTATGATAAAATACCTGAGATAACCAAGTTATAAAGAGAAAGGAACTTATTTTGGCTCACAGTCCTGGAGATTGTGATCCTTGGCTAATTGGTCTTGTTGCTTTGGGCCTGTCAAAGAGAAAACCTCTGCCATTATAAGCCAAGGATCAAAGGAGGAATAAGAAGAGAGAGGGATCCTACTTCTAAGTTTCCCATCACTTTTAAACCATGCCCTGATGGAGACTAAGCCATAAAGCTATTGGCTCTGGTGCATCTCAGGTACAAAGGTCAGCAGAAGAACAGATATTTCCTCTACAACTAACTACTACCACCCACTTTATACATCCTAGAAAATCCTACTTACTTCCAGAGAAATAATATATGAAAATTACATGCCAAGTATGTGAAGAGACTTGGCATATAAAAGCTAGTAGTCTGATTTTTAAGGTAATCTTGGGTCTTTCCCACCAGGTTCTATGATTTTAATTGAAATTTAAGACAAATATATTTTTAAAAGAAATAACTAATGCAAAGAAGTGACAATCACCAAAAATTATAACTGTAGTACACAAACTATATAGAAATTCAGTAACTTCTGCCTATCTTGGAAGACTGTAGATCAAATTAAGTCTTTGATAGAAACATAACTCGAAAGAAAATCAGGGTATAGGGGACCTGAGAAATAGCTCAGGGGAAAACAATACAGCTAAATAACCAGGAGGACCTAAGTTTTGGGTCTGAGAAACTACATAAAAAGCCAGTTGTAAACACATGGACCTGTAGCCCCAGCACTGTGAGAACAGAGGCAGGAGGATTGCTAGGGCTTGCTGGTCAGTTAGCCCTGTTACAGGTTCAGTGAGAGACTGTCTCATGTACAAAAGGCTATGGTGAAGAATGATAGAGCTGGACACATGCTGTCCTCTTCCGGCCTCTGTGTGTATGGGTGTGTTCGCACAACTCTTTCTCTCTTTCACACACACACATATACTAACATGTGTTCACTTTTACACACACACACACACACACACACACACACACACACACACACACACACACACACACACACACACACACACACACACACCACTGTCTTTGAAACAATGGGCTTAGTTGTTGTAGAATGGTCCAAAGGCTAAGAACATGTTTATTCAACTTGAGTTTCTGTGAACAACAGGCAGATAAAAACAGAGGCCCAAATCTAATAAAACATTTAGAACCTGCCAAAAGAAAGGCTCTTCTGAACTAACCACTAGGTTTAAAGAGTCCTGTGTTGAGAAATCAGGGCTTGAACCACATAGACTTTTTAAAGCTTATAGTCACCCTGGCAGCCACAGCAAAATTCAGGACACAGTACATACTCTTTATTCACAGAGAGTAGCTGCAGAGAAAGAATACGTTTCTACCAATAGTCTGGAAAAATTATTTGAGAATATACTGTTTAATAATTACTACTGAATTAATTAATCACAAATGGCATTCCACTGGAATTTCCATAAAAGATATTTGACATTCAGAAGATATTGCTATTTCTTTCTGTTTAGAAAAATAACTTGCTGTTTGTAAGAGCTGTGAGGTAACATCAGTTTGGAATGCCTAACTTCTTATTTTTCAGATTGCTTTTATGTCATGGAAGTTATAAAGAGGATTTACTGTCTTGTATTATTAAAACTTCGGCTCTGGTTCTGGCCATTGTATTTCCTAATTACGCTGGGAGGATTGCTTCTTATCAAGGTAGTTTAGCTATGAACAATGTTCTGTGTGCAGCTTCTCTGAGGACAAGTTAGATTGCTTCTGACAGCAGCCAGCAGTGAATTAGCTTCCAGTTTGCCTGTATTCTGGAGGGCTGAAAGATTACATTGTCAACATCCTTGCATTCAGATGGAAATGATTTCCCTTTAAGTTTTCTTTGTTTTTTTTTTTTTCCAGAGACATACAAGTTTCTAGAAGCTATAAGTCTCTTATGTTTCCTATTTAAAGAGATAAAATGTACCACACCCTGTATGTAAAATTTGTTCTGCTGCTCTGTTTAGCCTCTTTAATATTGATATTGATTAATCTTGTTCTTTTACTGTTAAGATACACTTAGCTAGAAAGTCTGATATAACTAGATGGATATGGATTCTGCAAACACATTCTAGAATATTATGTGAAATGATCGGAGTAAAAATCATTCAGTGGAATCCAATGAGATACAAAAGGATGAGAGAGAGAACACATAAATCTGAAAGAAAAGTAAACAGTTCTTTATGGAGACTATGGCAGGAAATGTTTTAATGAAGGATAAGCCATGCAACTTACTGGCATGGCTGGCATTATATGAAAGCATGCATGCTAGGGATAAAATCACCTTCTGGAGAATAGAAACTTCAGGATGGATTTCAAATTGGGCTTCCAAAAAGGGCTGCTCATGAAGAAAAGAATTAACAAGTGGTTACCAGAGCCTGAGAAGCAGGTGTAGGGGGCAGGCCTAGATAGAGATGCATAAGGGGTTAGGACTGCAGTTGGCTAGAACCAGTAACCTAGTGTTCTAGAGCATGGCAGGATAGCTACGGCTGACAAAAGTAACTGAATATTCTGAAACAACTGTTGGAGAGGATTTTAAAATAAAATATTTTAAAACATTACTTATGACTATCATACATGTGTGCAATAATTTATTCTCCCAATCTTCCCATGTCCTTCCCAGATCCACATCCACCTCCTTCCTCCTCCTAATTTCATGTCTTTTTAAAATAAAACCTGATTCTAGTTAGTGATGACCCAGGATGTTGGTGATTAATATTGTGCAAGTCTTCTGTAGGAAACCATAGCTGCTGTGAGTTTATGACTTCAATGATCCTGCCAAGTCCTAAAGACAATGCTTTGGTCATCCTTAACCTCTAGCTTTTACAATATTTTGGTTCCTTCTACTGTAAAGGTTCCTGAGCTTCTGGGAGAGGAGGCCACATATCTTCCCAAGCTTAGTAGAGAGGATTTTTAAGGCCTTACTGAAAGAAAAGTTGTCTAAGGTTATAGTTATAGTAATTATTCTGATATACACACACATGTATATACATACAAATATATAAAATTATGACTATGCCTGTTACAAATGAAAATTCAAATATAGTCTACAGGTTAATTCTTAAAATAATATTTCAACTTTAAAGTATGTTAGATATAAAGGATCGATTAACTGATGCCATACAATCATTTAAAAGGATGGTTGCTACCTATAGCAATTTCTGAGAGTTAGTTCAATTGTTTGCAATCAATTGACACTTTGCCAATGTTAAATAAGTGATAACATATTTATTTCTGAAGGGTGTTTTAAAAAGAAGGCCATGACAAATATTGTTGATGTCAAAAAGAGTTTCAGCTAATAGAAGGGGGAATTGGTACCCATAGTACTGCAACTCATTTTAAGCACATTGAAACTATGTTGACTTGTTGCAAATGATACTTGCACATTTCATGCCTTACTGTTTCTCAATATTGGCATTATGCTTGAATTTTCCAAAACTCCTCGTAGTTACATGCCCTACACAGTTACTTCACCCAACACAAACTGTTCCAGGAAAAACAAAGTTATCTATTTCTCAGTGTCTTAAATGCCAATATGTCTCCACTGGGGGAAATAATATTGAATTTGCCTACTTTATAGTGGAAGGCATGTTTCCTCAGGTTAAGAGATGGCATTCTGCCAAGCTGGAAGATCTATTTCCATCAATGCCACATTGTTTCTGTGGAACCCTGCCTGCCTCTGTTCTCTGACAGTCAGCATTAGGTTCCTGCTCAGATATGCGACTTTTTAGTGGACAGGCAAGCAAAAAAGCATGCAAGATTGAGGGGAAGCAAGGGAGAGAATGTAACTCAGAATGCAATTAGACAGGGGTGCTGGACCCAGCAGTGGACTTGTTGGAAGGGGCAGGCTTTGAGGTTTTTTCAAGACTTTTGCCATTCCTAGCGTGGTCTCTGCTCCCTGATTGTGGACTAAGATGTGAACTCTTAAGTCGCTCTTCCAGCCAGCACTCATGCTGCTTGCTGCCATGTTGTCCCACCATGCTTGGCTCTGATGCCTCTGGAATTGTATGTCCAAAATAAACCCATTCTTCAATAAGTGCCTTTGTCATGGTGATGGGTGATGTCACTCTGTATGCTGTGAATGTGTTGCTCTGATTGGTTGATAAATAAAATACTGATTGGCCAGTAGCCAGGCAGGAAGTATAGGCAAGATAAACAAACAAAGAGAATTCTGGGAACAGGAAGGCTGAGTGAGAAAACGCCAGTCCCTCATGCAGGGAGCAGCATGTAATGGCACACAGGTAAAGCCATGGAAAATGTGGCAATGTATAAATTAACAGAAATGGGCTGAGTTTAAGTGTAAGAGCTAGTCAGTGGTAGGTGTGAGCTAGTGGCTGAGCAGTTTTAATTAATATAAGCTTCTGAGTGACTATTTTATAAGGGGCTGTGGGGTCCAGGGGGCTGGGCAGGACTGGAGAAAACTTCAGCTACAAATGGAACCTAATGGCCCAAGTTTCCACCTGAAACCTGAGAATACTTAATAAGCAATTCTAAACAGAGCCAAAAACAGGTTTCTGCTTCATGTCTCATGTGGGCAGTGAGATTCCACAACATGCAGGCTTGAGCTACTCTACAGCAGTTCGTGGAGAGTGGGCTTGAACGGCAGCATGGCTGTGGATTCCCACTACAGTACACAGTGGCATCTCCAAGTTGCACAGAGCACTGCTTCGCAGATTTAACTTTTGCTAGTACAAAAAAAAAAAAAGTTTTCTGGGATGTACACTGCTGGATGGAAGCATAGGCCCATAGCCTCCCAGAGTCAGCAGAAAGCATGGCAATAAATGTAGTTCTTCCATGTTAGAAAGCTGAGATGGGCAAAGCCAGAAGCCAAAGCTGCCATTTCAGTCCTAGCAATATTGCAGCTTAAAGCAATAGGTTTACAATAAAACAGATTCAGATTAAATTAACCTCTAAATGGTTTAAAATGTGTGTAAAAACATACGTAGGCTTGATTGAAAGAGAGAGAAAAGGAATGTATACAGTTATATAAAAAATAGAAAGTTTTTAAAAAATAAAGCCTTTAAAGAAAAAGTAAAATTAATATAAAAAATAAGTCACGTAAAGATGGAAATCACACAGAGAGTCTAGATTATATTGTCTTTGGGATTTTTTTTTAATTGCAGAAAGACATTTGATTGTAAAGGCTGCTCATTAAACCAATGTGTATATTTTAAAGGTATCTTGACTTCAAAATTTGAATCTAAGGATATGTTGCTTTGGAAAAGAGGATCTTTTGTTTCTACAGAAAGCAAGAGGCTATGAATTTCCAAGTTAAGATAGATCAGATTTGACCAGCCAAGACCCCCTGAAATGTCTCCAATGACACCCTGGCCCAGATGATCCAACTCTAGAATGGTTTCAAGGCAACTGACTCAGACAATGCAGCCTCACAGACTATTCCAGCCAGGACTTGACCATAATTCTTAATTTTTCTTAGGATCTCCATAAGATTACAGTACTCTTTATCAGCAGGAAGTAGCCTAGAAGACTATACCCACATTCCCCAAAAATGGATTATGGATGTTTGTCTTTGTTTAAGTTGTTAGTTACAAATTGTTATTGGTCATAGTCAATATCTTTCTAAAAGAATAAAGGGGGATATAGTATACAAATATAGGACATAGATATGATAGGATGAAAGACTAGGTTATTGAATCTACTTTTAAAGAGCAACAACTTGTTTGAAATGTTTTACACTGCTATGGAGTTTAGTTTATTGATACAAATTTAAACTTAATTTTGTTATACTGTATGTGTATTTCTACTCTTGTTTAATGTGCTATGTTTATGTAATTCATTTAAATTGTAAAGGATAATTAAAAATACATATTAATAATTTTCTATGATAATCAAACTTAGAGTCATGTTAAGTGTTCTAGGTGTACATAGATATAATTCAATTAGTTAGGTAATCTTCAAACATTTCAAAGATTTACAGAATATGACATTTAAAATGTTTTAACAATTTAGACTTTCTGGACAGTGAGACACATCTGCTCCTGGCAGGACCAATTTACTTCAAAGAGAAAGATGGGTATTGAAGACACTCCATATGGAGTTTATCTTCTTCTTGGCAAAAATAGCCATTTGGGCAAGAAACTGTTCTCGCCTGAACAGCTTGACAAAAATGTTGCATCAACTGGACATGCAGGACCCATAGAAAGGTGACCACTGAACTTTGCAAGACAAAATGGTCCTTCAGGTTCCTGCTTCACAGAAAAAAACTGCTTCTTCGATGAGGGGTGAGAGCTGTACTTATCTGTAAGCAGAAGGGTCAGCAGTAGAATTCAGTTAGAGGTTATACTGGTTTAAGAAAGTAGCATTAGGTGATTCTCCTCTAGGATCCATGACTTCACCATCCATGGAGAGTTGGCTAGGTTTATAGTGCTAGATGTGAATTCCTTGTTATAGGGTGGGCTGTGCAACCAATTAGATAGCCGGTGGTTACCTGTGAGGTGTAAGTGCCACTACTGCACCATTGGGGAGATCTCACAAGCCTTGTCATTGTTGCAGTTCATAGGCTGGACAGCTGGGGAGGATCACTGATTGCCTTTTTTCCTTTGGCAACTTGCATAGCACCTTCAGATAATGTGAGAGATACTTCTCAGAGAGGAAGTTTCTAGATCATTTCTAGCATTATTCTTCAAGTCCAGTATCCAAGGTGTGTGATGTGTTCAGTCAATAGAGTCTCAAAAGCTTAAAATAGGTCTACCATATGACCAAGTATACCATTCTTTGGCACATGTCAAAAGAATCTGATGTCTTTTTCACAGTTGCTCGCTCCGTCATGTTCACTGTTGTTCTATTCAAACTACCCAGGAATGGAAACAACCTAAATATCCTTCAACTGATGAATGAATAATGGAAATGTGGTACATATACAGCATGGGCAATATTCAGCTGTAAATAATATGAATTCATGAAATTTGAAGGTTTAAATAGATGGACCTAGAAATGATTATACTCAAGGACTATAACTCAGAAAGATAAATATAACTTTTTCTCTTTTTGTGGATCCTAGCACAGGAAAAAACTCCCAAAGTTAAGAAAATACACAGGGATCATGCTGGTATGTAAAAGTAGGAGAAGGAACTTTCGAGAGGGGGTAATACGACTCACAGACTCACATGCTTTGAGAGGGACATGGGAAAAATGGGAGAAAGATAGCAAGATAGGGGGAAATGGAAGGAAGAGAGAAAAAAACAGAGGGAAACATACTCGTTTATGTTCCCTTAAACACACACACACACACACACACACACACACACACACACACACACACACACACACACAGGCTGACAAAAAGAAAAACCCCAGGTCCAGGCATGAGAAACTCCCTTTGAGGTTTTAAACAGGGGAGTCTGAGAGTTTCCCAAAGTAATACAGGCTGTTGCAACTGAAAACTAAACACCCTTTTTTTTTAACTTTATTTTAAAACAGCACACATATTTTCTAATTGTTTAACATATTATATCTATAGTATTAGCTCATCAAGAAAGCTTTATGCTATTTTTAAAGTAACTGTTAGCAGATATTGAGGCTGTATATTGTTTTTATCATTTTATAGCCTGTTTCAGTTTCTCTCTGTAGCTGATGTTTATTTATTTATTATTTTTGACAATGTCTCATCATGTAGCCTTGGTATGTCCTGAACAACACAGACCAGGCTGACCTAGAACTCTCATAGTTCTTCCTCCTGACTCTGAGAACAGAGACATGCCCCACCATATTGCCCCTGCCCCACCATGCTGCTCTACCCCACCATGCTGCCCCTGCCCCACCATGCTGCCCCTGCCCCACCATGCTGCCCCTGCCCTTGTCTCCTGCTCTGTGGCTCTGACAGTCTCTTTAGGCCCATGACACTTTCTGGGGTAGCTTCTTTTACTTTTGACCTTCTCAGATTCCACACAAAATATTTAAGCCACATTATGGTAATGACAGATTTTTTTATATATTTTAGTTAAAATATTTGGTGGTAATTAAATAGATCAATTTCCCTTTACTATTTAACCTGAAGCTAGAATTACTTTCATGTAATTTTAATAATTACCTCAATTCACAAAGTGCTGGAAGCAGAAGGTATCAGGTAACTAGCCAAAAATGGAGCACAGAGTTTGCTAGAAACATTAAAGATGAATTTGTTATAAATCACTATGTTAAGAACATAGAAAATCCTTATGCATGAAGCATATATAAATGCTGTATTCTTGTATTATCTAAAAACTGACAGACTAGAAACAAACTAAATTTTGGAAAGCTGGCAAGCTTTGCATTCTAATTATCAAGAACCAAATGTTAGCCATCAAGAAGAAATAACATCTTTGGTACAGATTCAGGCTATTTTTGATCATATAAAGGAATCTATTTCCATCTTTCTACCTGTCTATCTGTCTATCTATATCTATCTATCTATCTATCTATCTCACTATCTCTCTCTCTCCATATATATATATATGAAGAATCTATTTCCATCTATCTATCTATATCTATCTTTCTATCATCTATCTATCATCAATCTTCTATCTATTGTTCTATGTATCTATTACTTTTACACCTATTACAGAGTGCATGTTCTCAGAAGTGATGAATATAAAACTCTGTATCAGCTCAAGAAATCAGCATTACTAATTTGGAACATGAGAGAGAAAACAACCTGCAATTATTTCCTCAAAATGAAAAGTTCTGCTTTTATTGGAGCTTATCAGTAGTTCCCAAAGGAACTGTGTGAATCTGTAAATATATATATTTTACATACAGACAAGGTACAATTTAAAAGTTAGCAAACCACTATATAAAACTATGAATATTAAGCCACAAGCAAGATATGGTTTAGTATCAAAGAGAAATTGAATTCTATGCCAATAACATCATGAGTTATAAAGTGTCTGTAGACATATGTAGCTACTCAGTCCCAAACAAAACGAAGGATTTCTTTTAAATTGCTATTGCACATGATTCTTGATCAGAATGTCCAAGAAAAATAGTTATCATAATCCTTATACCCATTAGAACGTTAAGGCTAAATTGAATGACTTGACATCCCATCCAGAATCCTGATGCCCCTAGATTACAGTAGGTTTGTTTATGTCCTGTTGAAATCATTATAAGTCAAAATTACATTTAAGAGACTTAATCCAGGAATGTTACAGTTGAGCAGCAAAGTTCACTCTGGTGCCCCTTATTTCCTCTGTGATTTTGTGGCTAACTGGGAGTGCTAACTGCCATAGCACCACATATCAAGATTCTAAGAGTCAGCCTCAGACCTAATCACAATTCTGGAGATGTGTAACTGTCTGCTTCCTACTGAAGTCTGTCACCTTCACACCCCCAGAAAGGATCTATTCTACACTATAGAATCATCCATAGTATGAATCAATCCCATTGTTTTCAATCCTGTGTGTTAGCTAAGATGTGAGTTTTCAATGAGAGACTGAAACTTAAAACATAGGAATCCAAGCAAATATTCTGAGACTTTTTATGTTTCTGTATCCCCTCTCTTGCTTTGTTTGGTTTGGAATGAGTAGAAAAGATGAAGGTAATGTTGGAGGGATGCGAAACATGAAAGTTCTGATTTTACTTTTCTGATACTTTTAGTCTTGCCAGTTGGTACTTTGCATATTCTATAGTGGTGTGTGTGTGCGTGTGTGTGTGTGTGTGTGTGTGTGTGTGTGTGTGTGTGTGTGTACATGGATGAAAATTTGACAGAGTTAGTCATGTGCAGCTTCAGAAATAAGCTTGAATTCCACATGGTATACAACTGTCTCCATGACTAAAAAACTGAACTGGAGAATAATACACAAACCTTGGTTCTTACTTTATCATTAGAGCCAACAGGTAGCAAGTAATTATCCAAAATAAGGATAGAACAAGCTATGTTTCCAGGTATTATAATATGTAAACAATAAGGAACATGTAAGTTAGTATGGTGACATAGTGTTTATTCTCAAACATGGCTTCTTGCCTGACCAAGAGAGCTATTATACCCATTGGAAAATTAGAATTTTCTTACATAGATCATTTGTGTTCTTGGGATTTAGTGCTTGGGACAATTCCTCCTTAGGTAGAAGATTTTAGAACCAACACTAGTTTCTCACTAATTTATATTTCTAGCACAAAGGTGGTAGTACATGCAGTTCTATTTTTTAGATGGAAGGTAATCAGGTTTATATTAAACTTTATTACATTTCTTTAGTGTCATACATTGGCCTTTAGATATGAATCTACATTTCATAGAGAAAAGGTAGAAAATGAATTTTTGCCTTCTAGCACTGAAGTATCTAGTGATAAGATGAATAGAAAAAAACTATTCACATCATTTTAAGCTATTTTATTTAAATGTTTAAAGTATTCTCCATAAATTTTTCTTAGATTGAAGGCAACCATCACATAGCTCATGGTTTTTATATAAGCTTTGAAAATTATGGAGAAAATGGATGTTCAACTTCATTTTTGCCATTTATTATTTCAGATACCTCATTCTTTATTATCCAGTATCAGTGTTTTACTAAAGAATACATGATGACTGCATTTAACTTAGATTGTTTCATTACTATTTTTAAAAGGCAAAAGATTTATACAGTCTGAAGAGAAAAAGTGTCACTGCTATTTTAAAAGTGAAGTAATTTTACAAAAGACACACACATCTGAACATTTTCATCAAAAGTAAAAATTGTTCTTTCCATACATCCTACCTGTCCCTCTCATAAAGCATCTGCTCATAAACATAATGATGAGGTCATTTTAAAGCTAACCTCATCTTCTTAGCTTATATCTGAGTTTCTGGTTTGGAAGTTAAAAGAAGATTAAAGGTGGGCACAATTTTTATTTACTATTGAGCAGTATTTTCAATCTCTACCCATGATTCTTACTCTATTCTCACAATTTTCAACATAGGAAACAAACAAAAAAAATCAAATCAAACAATTAAACAGAAAAAAATCTAAAAATTAAAAAATATATAAAATTCTTGAAAGGATATAGCCCTTGAAATTAGTTATAGAATGAGCCTATAGTATAGATTGAGCCTTTTAGCCATTGTGTGCAGCCCTACCCTGCTCTATCAGCCCAACCTCCTCCTACTCCTCCTGGTTTTCACATTGTTTTTTCCCTCCCCTGGAGTGTGAGGATGGATTCAGTGTGTGCCTCCCAGGGGATAGAACACTGCTTCCAAGTTCAGGACACCAGAGGAGTGGGATTTCCATCTTCTCCCTCTCTTTGCCCAACTCTGAGCAAATGGGCTTCGTCTTATGATAGTGCTATAGAACTGCTGTTCTTCCAGGAATTGACATCTTCAGCCAACATCCAAACAAGAACCACAGTCTTCCAGTGGCCATAGGAGTTATCCAGGACCAGTTTCTTCTGAGCCAAATAGGCATGTGAGAGTCTGAAAGATTGATTTTCCTCAGTTCATGTCTCAGACAGTGCAGCCCAGCAGCACACTACATGCCAGGCAACTGCTCCAGCACTGAGCTAAAGTTCAAGTTCTTCATTAGTCCTTTCTAAGGAACTACATAATGGATTGGCATAAGATAATTAAAGAAATAAACAATTTCACCTTGATTTTTGTCATTACACAATGCATACACATTCATCAAACCAGCACATTGAGTAAACAACATGAATATGTATAATTGCTATTTTCAGGTAAAATTTAAAAATATCAATGGGAAATATCTATATCTTACTATATAAAGGAGTTTTATATTTAGAAAGTGATCTCCGGTGCCAATGCATTCAAGACTACTTCCTACTTTCTCTTCTATCAGGTTCAGAGTAACTGGATTTATGTGGAGGACTTTGATCCACTTGGATTTAAGTTTTGTGCATGGTGACAGATATGGATCTATTTGCAGCCTTCTACATACCAGTAGCACAGAAACTGAAGAAACAATCAATCAATGGGACCTCTTGAAACTGAGAAGCTTTTGTAGAGCAAAGGGCATGGTCAACAAGACAAGGTGACAGCCTAGAGAATGGCAAAAGATCTTCATCAACCCACATCTGACAGAGGGCTGATATCCTGAATATATAAAGAACTCAAGAAATTAGACATCAAAATGCCCAACAGTCCAATTAAGAAATGGGCTATAAAACTAAACAGAGAATTCTCGGGGATTTAGCTCAGTGGTAGAGTGCTTGCCTAGCAAGCACAAGGCCCTGGGTTCGATCCTCAGCTCAAAAAAAAAAAAAAAAGCAGAGAATTCTCAACAGAGGAAGTTCAAATGGCTGAAAGACATTTATGAAATTGCTCAACATCCATAATTATCTGGGAAATGCAAATCAAAACGACTCTGGGATACCACCTTATACCTGTCAGAATGGCTAAGATCAAAAACACAGAAGACAGCTTATGCTGGAGAGGATGTGGAGCAAGGGGAACTCTCCTCCACTACTGGTGGGAATGCAAGCTTGTACAGCCACTTTGGAAATCAATATGGCACTTCCTTAGAAAATTGGGAATCCATCTCCCCCAAGACCCAGCTGTAGCACTCTTGGGCATATACCCAAGGAATGCTCAATCATACCACAGGGGAATTTGCTCAGCTATGTTCATATCAGCTTTGTTTGTAATAGCCAGAACCTGGAAACAACCTAGATGCCCTTCAACTGAAGAATGGATAAAGAAAATATGGTACATATACACAATGGAGTACTACTCAGCAGAGAAAAACAATGATATCATGAGGTTTGCAGGCACATGGATGGATCTAGAAATAATCATCCTGAGTGAGGTAACCCAGACTCAGAAGGACAAACCTGGTATGTACTCACTCATAGGAGGATACTATATGTAAAACAAAGATGTCTAGACTGCTACACAACTCCAGGGAGGCTACCTAGAAAATAGGACCCTAGGAAAGGCACAGGGATCACCCAATGACAGAGAAATGGATGAGATCTACATGAACAACTTGGACCACAGTTGGAATAAGGAAGGGCAAGGTTTGAGGGAAAGAAAGCTAAGGGGAACAGGAGATCCAACCTGGATCAAGAACAGAAAGGGAGAACAAGGAACAACAAACCATGATAAATGATGACCACATGAGAACAGGAATAGGCAGAGTGCTGGAGAGGTCCCCCCAAATCCACAATGATACATCCTCTGTAGACTGCTGGCAATGGTTGAGAGAAAGCCTGATCTGACCTAGTCTGGTGATCAGATGGCCAAACACCTTAAATATTGTGCTGGAACTCTCATCCAATAACTGATGGAAGTGGATGCAGAGATCCTTGGCCAGGCCCCAGGTGGAGCTAAGAATGTGAATTGTTGAGACCAAGATTTGAAAAGCACAGGGACAAATAGCCAAACGAATGGAAGCACATGAATTATTAATCAAAGGCTATGGAGCCCCCAGCTGGATCAGGCCCTCTGGATAAGTGAGACAATTGAATAGCTTGAACTGTTTGGGAGGCATCCAGGCTGTGGGACCAGGTCCTTAGTGCATGAGCTGGCTATTTGGAAACTTGGGCTTACACAGGGACATTTTGCTCAGCTTGGAAGGAGGAAACTGGACCTTCCTGTACCGAATCCACCAGGTTTACATGAATCCCCAGGGGATTCTTGGCTCTGGAGGAGATGGGAATGGAGGGAAGGGGCTGGGAGGAAAGGTGGGGACAGGGGAGGGAGTGGGGAGGACAGGGGAACCCATGGCTGATGTGTAAAATTAAAACATAAATATAATAAAAAAGAAAAAGTGTTTTAAAAAAGAGTTTTACTGTACTTATCTTCTCTAGAAACTGAATTTAGGGTCCATGCCCATATTTTAATATCCAGAAACTTTCTACTAATGAGCTACAGGGGATCTGAAGTCAATTATGTTGATAGTCTTAACTTCTAAGGTTTGAGTTCATGTCTTAGTTTCTAAAATTAAGAAATAAAATATTCATGAAATTGAGCAGAGGACAAAGAGATAGAGAAACAGAAAGATTGCATGTAGAGAGACAGATGGAGAAAAATCATTTTTTAGACAAACAGGAAGTGTCTTAATTCACAGGACATCAAGTAAGGTCAATTTATTACACTGTGAGTAATGATACCACATGACACCACATGATAACACATGACACAATGGTCTACCTGAATGTGCGACTCACAGAACAGTCAGCACCTGTGTTGCGGGATATTCAATCATACAGTGAACCCTGAGTTTGCATTCACATTAATTAAATAAAATTAACCTTGGGTCAGGAGGCTGAGTTAGCAACTAGTTGACAGCTAGAGCATCAGAGGGCATACAGAAGAGTTAGAGAGATGCACAGGAAGTGGCCTGGAGGAATTTGGAGTGGCATGGCTTTTTATGCTTTGGCTAAGCTAAAGGAGATCTCTTTCAGAGATGCTGGCAAGGAGAGAGGGTGAGCTAGTTGCTAATCTGTCTTTCTGAGCTTGCAGGGTTTCACCCAACCTTTAAATCTCAATTATTATTTATAAATGGAGCAATAGAGATTTAGTTAAGCTACTCTGCGTGGCAGTAACAGGGTCAGTGCTTGAGGGAACAGAATTCCAACCAGGTTGATGCCTGAGGAGCCAGCACCTGCCAGAGAAGCTGGTCGGTAACTGTGAAGATACAATTGCTGGCTGTAATAAATAGTAGATTAAGGCTCAGCACTGTGCTAAAGTAAAAACAACACACATGTAAAATATTTCTAAATGTACAATGATCAAAAGATAATCCAGAATCAAATCAAATGTGTGATGAATCTGAGATGTTCTCACCTGCAGAACTTTGAGTGACTTCACTGAAGCATTGGTTCTAAACATTCAACATGAACACTGCAATATGCACATCATAGTGCATAATGCTAAGAACCAGAGTCCTTGAAACACCTCATGTCAGATTTAAGGCTTTTGTATGCTATGGATGTAAGGTTTTTATTTAATATGACAATTTTTCTCCTCTTCTTAAAAATCTGGTGCATTTGTTTATTTAGCATGTGTATGTGGGCATGCTTTTGTGGAGGTCAGAAGTCAACTCGAAGGTGGTCATTTTCCTCTTTCAACCTTTTGGGTTTTGTAGATCCAACTCATCATCAGGCAAAGTCATTTACCTGAGCAGTCATCTTGCCAGCCTAAGTTTTCTGCTCATATAGAATCATACAATTGAATTATAGAAATATATATATATATATATATATATATATATATTTCTACATCATTCTTCAACATTTATCAAACTGGTAAATGTATGAATTATACTGCATTAAAATATTTGGTTTTAAAAATTTCTATTTGAGAGAGCAGACAGCCTTGCCTTGTTCCTGATTTTAGTGGTATTGTTTTTAGTTTCTCTCCATTTAATTTGATGTTGCCTGTTGGCTTGCTGTAGATTGCCTTTATTATGTTTAGGTATGTTCACTGTATTCCTGATTGCTCCAAGACCTTTATCATGAAGGGATGTTGGATTCTGTCAAGTGTCTTTTCTGTATCTAGTGAAATGGTCATGTGGTTTTTTCTTTGAATTTGTTTATATGGTGTATTACATTGACAGACTTTCCTATGTTGAACCACCCTTGCATCCTTGGGATGAAACCTACTTGATCATGGTGGATATTTTTTTGATGTGTTCTTGGAGTCTGTTTGCCAGCATTTTATTGAGTATTTTTGTGCTCTCCCTATACTTATTCAATATAGTTCTTGAAGTTCTAGCAGGAGCTATAAGACAACATAAGGAGATTAAGGGGATACAAATTGGAAAGGAAGAAGTCAAGCTTTCCCTACTTGCAGATGACATGAGAGTATATATGAGTGACTCCAAAAATTCAACCAATGAAATGATACAGCTTATAAACACCTTCAGCAACATAGCAGGATACAAGATCAACTCAAAAAAATCAGTAGCCCTCCTATATACAATAGACAAACAGGCTGAGAAGGAAATCATAGATACACCACCCTTTACAATAGCCACAAATGATATAAAATACCTTGGGGTTACTCTAACTAAGCAAGTGAAGGACCTATATGACAAGAACTTTAAGTCCCTGAAAAAAGAAATTGAAGAAGATGTCAGAAAATGGAAAGATCTCCCATGCTCATGGATAGGCAGGATTAACATAGTAAAAATGGCGATCTTACCAAAAGCAATCTACAGATTCAATGCAATCCCCATCAAATTACCAACACAATTCTTCACAGATCTGGAAAGAATAATACTCAACTTCATATGGAAAAACAAAAAACCCAGGATAGCCAAAAGAATCCAAAAGAACAATAAAAAAACTTCTGGAGGCATCACAATCCCCAACCTCAAGCTCTACTATAGAGCTACAGTAATAAAAACAGCTAGGTATTGGCATAAAAACGGACATGTGGACCAATGGAATTGAATTGAAGACCCTGACATTAATCCACACACTTATGAACATATATTTTTTGACAAAGAAGCCAAAACTTTACAATGGGAAAAAGAAAGCATCATCAACAAATGGTGCTGGCATAACTGGATGTCACCATGTAGAAAGCTGCAAATAGATCCTTATCTGTCACCGTGCACAAAACTTAAGTCCAAGCAGATCGAAGACCTCAACATAAATCAAGTTACACTGAACCTGATAGAAGAGAAAGTAGGAAGTAGTCTTGAATGCATTGGCATAGGAGATCACTTACTAAATATAACACCAGTAGCACAGACACTGAGGGAAACAATCAATCAATGGGACCTGTTGAAACTGAGAAGCTTTTGTAGAGCAAAGGGCATGGTCGACAAGACAACATGACAGCCTACAGATTGGGGAAAGGTCTTCACCAGCCCCACATCTGACAGAGGGCTGCTATCCAGAATATATAAAGAACTCAAGAAATTAGACATCAAAATGCCCAACAGGCCAGTTAAGAAATGGGCTATAGAACTAAACAGAGAATTCTCAACAGAGGAAGCTCAAATGGTTGAAAGACATTTAAGGAATTGCTGAACATTCCTAATTATCCAGGAAATGCAAATCAAAATTACTCTGGGATACCACCTTATACCTGTCAGAATGACGAAGATCAAAAACACTGAAGACAGCTTATGCTGGAGAGGATGTGGAGCAAGGGGAACTCTCCTCCACTGCTGGTGGGAATGCAAGATTGTACAGCCACTTTGGCAATCAATATGGTGCATTCTTAGAAAATTGGGAATCCATCTCGCCCAAGACCCAGCTATACCACTCTTGAGCATATACCCAAGGAATTCTCAGTCATACCACAAGGGCATTTGCTCAGCTATGTTCATATCAGCTTTGTTTGTAATAGCCAGAACCTGGAAACAACCTAGATGCCCTTCAACTGAAGAAATAGGAGGATACTAGATGTAAAACAAAGATGACTAGACTTCTACTCACAACTCCAGGGAGGCTACCTAGAAAACAGGACCCTAAGAAAGATACAGGGATTGCCCAATGACAGAGAAATGGATGAAATCTACATGAACAGCCTGTATGTGAATGGGGGTAATGAAGGGGAAGCTTCAAGGGAAAGAGAGCTTAGGGGAGCAGGAGATCCCAGCTGGATCAAGAACAAAGAGAAAGAACAAGGAATAACACCATGATATATGAATACTACATGAGAATAGGAAGAAGTAAAGTGCTAGAGAGGTTCCCAGAAATCCACCAAGATACTTCCCACTGTAGACTACTGCAATGGCCGAGAGAAAGCCTGAACTGACCTAGTCTGGTGATTGGATGGCCAAACACCCTAACTGTTGTGCTAGAACTCTCATCTAATAACTGATGTAAGTGGATGTGGAGATCCACAGCCATGCCCCAGGTGGAGCTCCAGAAGTCCAATTGGTGAGAAAAAAGAGGGAGTGTATGAGAGAGAATTGTTGAGACCAAGATTGGAAAAAGCACAGGGACAAATACCCAAACTAATGGAAACACATGAACTATGAACCAAAAGCTGTGGTCAGGTCCTCTGGATAAGTGAGACAATTGAATAGCTTGAACTGCTTGGGAGGCACCCAGGCACTGGGACCTGGACCTGTCCTTAGTGCATGAACGCTGGCTACTTGGAACCTGGGGCTTATGCAGGTACACTTTGCTCAGCCTGGAAGGAGGGTACTGGACCTGCTTGGACTGAATCTACCAGGTTGAGCTGAATCTCCAGGGGAGTCTTTACCCTGAAGTAGATGGGAATGGGAGAGAGGGTGCTGGGAGGAAGGCAGGGTTGGGGTCAGGAGGGGGGAGGACACAGGACCCCATGGCTGATATGTAAAATTAAATTAAATTTAAAATTTTTTTTCTATTTGAAATGGTGATTTCAATTTTGTAAGAAATTGTTATATATATACAAATGCATGTATGTTCACATGCAAACAAATAAATATAATAAATAATTTACAAATCAAAATGAGATAGAATCATTTCCAAACTTACAAAGGTGAAGAATTTATCAGCAGAGACCTGCATTAGCAAATGTAGAAGGGAGTTATAGGAAAGAGAGAACATGCTGGATGGAAATTCGAATGTCTGAAAAGGAGTGAAGGATGCTGATTATGGTGGCAAATGAGATTCTTTATATATTTAAAATTCTTTCAAAGATAGTTGAATATTTTTATAGAAAAATTATATATTGTATACATGTTTTATCAAATGCCAAATAAATATCTGACTATATTAGCACCAAGATGAGGAGGTAACATAAAAGTCACCTTTGTGAATGACTGTTGGCATGAGAGACATTGTACAGTATATTAATGAAGATAGACTGTCAAAAAAGTTAAAGATGCTAATTATGAACCCTAAGGTAGACATTAAAATAAGACAGTGAGTTACTGCTAATAAGCCAACAAATGAATTAAAAGCATACTTGTGGTGGTTAATTTTATGTGATTACCTGGTTAGGACATAGCTCTTAGTCCAATATTATTCTGCCTAATTCTGTGTTGTCATTTTGGTTTTTAGATTACACTGATATTTAAATTTGTTCTCTACAATGTGGGCCAGCCTCCTCTAAAAACTAGAGGATTTCTTAAAAAGATTGACACTTTTGTAGAAGACAGAATTCTATCATAAGGCTGCCTTCCTTCTACTTTTTCCTGTGTCTCTAGCCTGTCAGTTCACTGCAGGTTTTGGATTTTACCTTCACAGCTGCACGAACCAATTCTTGAGTCCCTCTTTCTCTGAATCCATACAGGTCAATATACATACATATCCACAAACACTAAATCCTATTGCTTCTTCTTTGAGGACGCTAATACAGAATAATAAAATGTATTCAATTATTTCATAACAGGTGAAAAGAAGAGGAGGAAGAGGAAGAAGGAGTTGAAGCTGAGGAGGACTTGAATAGAAATAGTGCAAATGGGAGACAAAGCCAAGATTTAAGCCTAACTGTGCAAAGAATCACACTCAAATATTAATGATACAGGTACTCTTATTATAAGACAGGTAGTCAAGTTAAATTATAAGAAATAAAATCTGATTATTTGTTACATAATAAAATCAAATATTCAAATTTTAGTAATAAAGACAAACAAATGGGCTTTTCTCCTTCCTTTTTAAAAAGAAAGTAGGAAAATTAACTCAACATGCTAAAATGAAATCAAAGAATAGGGAGCCAGTAAAGTAATATATGACAAGGTAGATTTCAGAGCAAAGAATATCACATAGGATAAAGGAATTCACCACATAAAGTAATTGTGTTTTTTGTGAACTAAAGGACAGAAATTAAGAATGAATGAAGAATGAAATATAAGAAGAAAATGTTAAGTCCAAATCTTTGCAGAAATAGCTCAGGTTATTTCCCATTTATACATGGAACCAAGATAACAGAGCTTTAACATGATGGCTGCATCAACAGAGAAAGTACAGAAACACTTTGAAGGAGGGCCTGAAAGATGGCTTAGTGGGTAAAGGCACTTACTGCTCTCTAATGACCTGAGTTTGATCCCTGTGGTGGTTTGAAAGAAAATGGCCCCCAAAGGGAGTGGCACTATTAGGAAGTGTGGCCTTGCTGGAGGAAGTGTGACACTGTGGGGTGGGCTTTGAAGTCTCTTTTGCTCAAGCTTTCTTCAGTGTGATAGTCAGTCAGTCACCTGCCTGCTTCCTTCTGGTCAAGATGTAGGACTCTCAGCTACTTCTCCAGCACCACATCTGCCTATATGCTACCATGTTCACTGTCATGATGATAATGGACTGAACCTCTGAAACTGTAAGTGAGCCACCTCAATTAAATATTTTCCTTTTAAAAGTTGCCATGTTCATGGTGTCTCTTCACAGCAATAAAAACCCCAAGAAAATCCCCATGAACCAAACCTCCAAAGCTGTCCTCTGACCTCTGCCAACACATATGGCTTGCACACACTCACCATTCTGCCCATATCATGACTTATACACACTCACCACCCTGCCCACGTCATGGCTTGCACACACTTACTTCCCTGCACACACACATAATAAATAAATTAATAGATAGATAGATGCTTTAAAATATTTTGAATTAAATGAAAATAAAAACACAAGATAAATTTAAAGCAATGTTTTATTGTTGTTGTTGTTGTTTGTTTTCTGGGGTGGGAGAATATGTTATCTTAAATCCAGATGCCTGTTGGAGGGAAAGCATGTCACTCCCTGTGTTTAAGTGCACGTCTTAATTACTAGAGAAAGTAGGCAAATTAAAGCAAAGAGATGGAGTAAGGTATCATTAAGGCAATGTATAGTCAAAGAAACAGAAAAAGAGAAGCCAAAAAAATCAATGGTGTCAAAATGTGTTTATTTGAGAACATTTATAAAATTGATAAGCCAGAGTGATAGAAAGAAAGAAAGAGAGAGAGGGAGGGAGGGAAAGAGGGAGGGAGGGAGGGAGAGAGGGGTCGGGGAGGGAGGGAGGGAAGGAGGGAGGAAGGAAAAAAGGAAAGGAAGGGGGAAGGAAGGAAGAGGGATGAGGAGGAGTTATGCAAGTCAATAATGCATTCAACTTGTAAACATGATGCTTTCACTTTGATCTCTAGAATGCATGCATAAAACACTACACTTCTTTCCCAGGCTAAGGGAGACAAAGTCAGGTGGATCCTGGGGCCTCACTGGCCAGCCAGTTTAGCCTACCCAGAAAGTTCTAAAACAATTGTGATGGCACCTGAAGCATGACATCAACTTGTTATCTTCTGGCCCCCACATCTGTGTGCATGCAAGTGGATTAACACCTGCATACAAACAGACATGCACATATTTACCCAATAAAAAATGAAAGGAGATGGAAATTATAAACATCAACTCTAAGAAGAGATTACAGTATAATTTAAAAAATAAAATAATAAGGAAATAATATGAAAATCATTTCAATAAATTATGTAACTTTATTGGAAAGAAAAAATTCATTGAATTATATAAATATACTACATCCCACTCAAGAATAAATACAGAAATTGGAAAGCTGGGGAAACAACAGCAGTAAGTTGAAGACCAGCCAGTGGATTTCACATCAAAAGACCACACAGATAGTAGAGTTGAGATTTGAACTTGGCTGGGTTTAACATTTAGTCTTTGATTTGTTCTACACCACAGGCCTTTGAAAAAAGGCTTTCCTCCATACACTGAGCTTCTGTTCTAAAGCAATGATTCCTTCAAACTGGTCTAAAGAGAAGTGATGAATTGTTTGAAAATCCAACATTCTCTCTTTCTCTCTCTCTCTCTCTCTCTCTCTCTCTCTCTCTCTCTCTCTCTCTCACACACACACACACACACACACACACACACACACACGTGCATGCGCACACACTCACACATTGTGTGATATCACAGTACATTATGATATTTTTATATTTGGATGCTGAGATTAGAACCCAGAGTTTTATGCATGCTAGGCACTTCCTCTGCCACGGAGCTATTCTTTCATATGACTTTATAAGCTTTTGATCAATCATGAATACTTTTCCAAAAGTAGGACAAAGTTGTTTTTTGAATCAAATTATTTGAACCATGGGACTCTGACCAAGAAAGATCTAATATATTGAGTGAAATCTATGAAGCCACACCCTTTTTTCTACAAATCAAATAAAAGCACAAATACAAAACACTTAGTTTCATGTGTTTGCTTTATGCTTAATATGTTTAAGCTATCAATGCATGAATAAATGAAAACTATAGCATGAAAAACTTGCGTTTAACTAATTGCTGAGCAAATGCTCTCTACTGGATGGGTAAGGGCTATGGTGTCAGAACAGCCCAGGGATTTCATCATTCATTTTGTCTCTCTTTAACCACTAAAATTTGGAATAAGTGCTTGGTCACCTTCAACAACAAGTTAAAGGAGCAGAAATCACTTTGTGTTCTACAGGAATTGCAAAGGTTTGTGGGAGATAGAAGACCATGGTTCTGTCAGCTGTGGGTCACAGAAAAATGCATGTCTTTAGTTGTCAGTGTGAGTATATATGTTAGCTGGCACTTGATTTCTGAGTATCCTCCCAACCTTTGTGTAAGCAGGAAGCTCAGTTTATTTGTTCTACATCTTCTATGCAGTTAGCTATGTTATTGTTCATTGTTTTACCTGTAATAAACATGTTTATGTGACAGCAACCGAGTGGGTTCCTGTGAAGGGATTTATATACCCTCCCACAGCACTAACTTAGACCATAACCTGGGATGCTAAAAAATACTAGAAATCAACAAGTCTTGTTTGTTTGTTTGGTTGGTTTGGGTTTTGATTTTTGAAAGATCTCTCTAAATACTGTGAGCTGGTCTGGAACTCTCTACCGCCCTGTGTTGGCCTCTGTCCAGAGTACTGTAACTGCCACCAACATGCTTCTTTTCTGCTTTTTATGTGTGTGTCAAATTACTCCATCTCTTCCTTCAGTTAAAAGGATGGAGGAAAAAAACAACACTGTAAAATACACAGTAACAAAGACACTCTTGGAAACCGGAAAATTACTCAGTTAAGAAAACCCAATGCTGATTATAGTAGGTGATTTCACTATGTAATCATTCACACAAGAGCAATGGTTGGGTAATGCTTTAAGAAAATACCTAAGTCTAATTTTAAAACAGTCTAATATACTTGGAAGTGTACATATTTGGACTCCTGCACTCAATTTTCAAGACAGTAATCCAAATTCAGCATATCAGCATATATAAGCACCGATGCTCTAGTGTAGATGGCTTAAATTGCTTTTCCACAGAGCATTTGTCAAAAAAAAAAAAAAAAAAAAACTTTTAGGATATGTATCCTTACTTTTTTCACATTTTATTAGAAATCTTCACCAAGTATTATGTTTTTTTTTCAGTGACTTCCAACACTTTATTTTCTCAAGTGATTCTATAACTTTAGAAAGGACACAATTCAATCTCTTATAAAATGGCCTTTGTTATAAAAAAAAATGTCCTCATTTCCTTCTGTAGAAAGAAACACTAAAAATAAGCCTGGCTTCTCATCGGTTTCCTATTCCCTTTGCCGACTCTCTTCCTTTTCCTGGTGATTGGGAGAGATCTTAGCAAGTCTCTTTTCTTTCTCTGCCCTTAAAATTGTTTTCAGTACTCACATTCTTATCTGTGGAGATTGCTTTGTTCTTTTCATATTAAATACTGAATATTTGATTTTTCAATCTTTGAACTTTTTTCTACACCCAGCTATTCTTGTAAATTACTAAGTCAAAATATTAAAAGATGAATTAATTAAAATAAATGAAAAGCTTTGCAATTGGTGACTATTAAATGTAGAGAGTGCCAGAGTTGGTTCATTCAGGACAAGCTACACCTGACTTTGTCTCTTGACTCCAAAGGAAAGAATTGAAATTGTATCTGAGCCCTGGAAACACACAGTCAAGAAAGAAACAGTGAAAGTTGGAGACGGAGTGGGTATCTGCTGCCCAATGGCAGAGCAGCAGTGTGATGATGAGGAGGAAACCTAGGCACAAATGCCCCCCTCCCCCACTCAGAATGTCCAAGGTAATATTACCACACAGTACGCTGCTGACCATGTGTCAAACGCAAGGCATCTCAGGCAACCTCAGTCAGCTCAAGACGGAATGCAGCTTATTTATAAAATGGGAGGAAAACTCACTGCAGAGCAAGAAGCCACACTCATCATGTTTATTAATTTTTCCCTTTCCTTCTACAGGTCCACCGTGCCTTTTTGGGTTTATTCTTTCTTCTTTTCCATCCAGATTTCGATCCAGCTTGTGGTCCTGCCTTGCTATACTATGCTGTAATTTTCCTCTTCTGAACTGTTTTTTAACCACTGTAGCTGCATTAGCCAAGATTCTTACCCTCCTACTCGGCACTGCTGCAAATATTTCCCATTAGCCTGTTGTATTTGGGTCTCTCGCAGTCCTGTCTCATCCAGTTTTCATTGTTCTTTTGTCCAGGATGTAACAAAGCTTAAGATATTCCAGCCTGTGTTAGATTTGATTGTTATTCCCCCTTGTTGCCCCTGCTCTGTTTCCCAAGGGTCTCTGCAGCGCCCTGCAGAATGGGCTTTTCTGACTTGTAATGTGGCAGAATTGAGGCTGTACCAGACAGTTCTGAGTCTAGTGCTCAAGGAGCATCACATGTTCCCTCATGGTCTTTTGCCCCTGAGATCTAGCCTGAGAACAGCATTTACTTCTAAATAATGCACATTCAGACTAAGCCTAGGAATGATGGTATGGGAAGAATGCCTGAGTTCACATTGGGCCTGATGGTCCAGCATTGTCCAGCCTTGCTGATCCAAAGTCAACAGCAATGGCTTATCAGCAACTTTATGAATGCTAGAACCTACATCTGCCTTCCTATGTCACTGAGACTTTGAGGTCACCATTCAGCATGTGTAATTTACAGGCTTGTCCTTGGAAGTCAAGGAGATCTCACTCCTCTCCTTTCATTCTGACTCTTGGTACACCACAGCAGAAGCCAAATGGTCCTCCCACTGTATTAAAGCAGACATTGTCATCCATTGGTGATCCAGACTTTCCATTAGGCATTTCTTTAAAAGCTGAGCTCACTAACCAGAAGTTGATGTTCTGAGTTCCACACTGTACCATTCACTCAGTCTAGTCATGGTGGGCTATGTTTATGTAAGTCTCTTCTATTGCTGTGGAATTCTTTGTATTAAAAGTGGAAGAAGGCACAGGATGGAAGGAGTAGTATGATGTAATGCACTACAACCATGGTTTTATTTGTCCCATTCTATACCACATATGAAGTCTCTTAGCAGTTTCCTTATGGACCTCCATTTTGTGTTTTACGTTGAGGTTAAAAGTCTCTACCTTAAAACTAACTCTTAAAAGTGTTAATAATTGACATGTATTTCTCTGGGCACTATGCCAATCAGGCATGGTGAGAGGTAATAGACCTATACATCCTCTGACAACTCATTGGATAAATAAGCCATCATTGTTAATACTGCTACTACTTAATACAAAGTTAAAAAGCACTATAGCCCTATTTTTACTATTAAAATAATCAATCCAGTGCATGTCAGATGTAATTAAATTGTTTTGAAGATGATAACTGTGGCGGTTGGAATGAGAATGAACCCCATAGGTTCATATTTCAGTACTTGGTTCCCAGTTAGTGAAACTGTTTGGGAAGGATTAGGGGTGTGGCCTTATTTGAAAGAATATATCCCTAGGGGTGTACTTTGAGGCTTCAAAAGCCAAAGCTATTCCAAGTTAGAACTTTCTTTGCCTTATGGTGATTATTATCTTAAGATGTGATTTATCAGCCATAGTTCAAGTACCATGACAGCCTGTCTGTAGCCATGCTCCCCGCTATGATTCTCATGGACTCTAACCCTCTGAAATTGTAAGTCCCAAATAAACTTCCTTCATAAGTTGCCTTGGTCATAATATTTTATCACAGCAATAGAAAAGTAAGTAGGACAATGACAATAACCAAAATACTATGTCACATATTACATTCCAAATATATCATATAACCTCTTAGGAAAAATTCATCTACAGAAATATTTTTTTCTAGATACAGAACATAGCAAAGTAAAAGCACAAGACAGCACAATGAGCATTATGAGTAGCATGGCATGAATAGTAAGGTGTGAAGAGTATGTTGTGAATAGTATGGTGTGGCCTGAATGTGAAGACACAAAGAGAGACAGGAGACACAGGAAAAACAAAGATTTCACAGGCCTCGTGAAGATTTTATATTTTATTCTGCAGCTGATGAGATACTGTTGAAGGATTTTGGATGGGATAATATTGGACTTTCGTATTGGGAGAATCAATCAGACATTTATTTATACAGAGTACCAGTGAGAGGTGGAGACAGATGTAGAAAGACCAGTTAGGAGATCATTACAATAGCCAAAGCTCAGATTATAACAGTAATTGTAGAAATGTTAAGCAGTGGTAAAAATTAGATGGATTAGGGGTAGAGAGAGAAAAAGACCAGTAGGATTTATCCTCTGAAAACATATCATTGTTTGTACCATTTGCTGAAAACAGAAGGAAAGCAGTTTGTGGAGAGCTGAGATAAAAAATATTTATTACTGACAATATAAAGTATCTATGAAAACTAGAGAAATGGGTATTAAAGATGAATGTGAGGTTCAAGGAAAGGTCTTGGCTGACGGCACAATTTTGATGGCATCAGCATATGGGTCATGAGAGACAATGTGTAGAACTGAGCATTGGAGACTCCAAAATTCAAAAAGAAAAAGAAAAATGAGCCAAAGAAGTGACTAAGAAAGTGAGACCATTGGATGAGGCCACTAGGAGAATGTGGCCTTGAAGGAACTGATGGAATGAATCAATGAAAGCAGAAGAGTGACCAATGGCGCATAATGTGGTAAGTCAAGACAGACATAAGAAATGATTTGGAAATACAGTGATTTTTTTTTTCTTATTTCAATAAGATTTCCAGGGGAGCAAAGGCGAAAAAACCATAGGGGAAAAAAACTGAGGAAAGAATGAGCAGACAGCTGAGAGACTGCCCGTACAGAAAACAGGTCTTTTAAATAGTTCTCCTCAGAGTGGAAGCAGATGAAAAGGACCTGGACTGCAAGGCGAAATGTGTTCTTGTCTGTTTTTGATTTTTAAAGTTGTGCAGTTGAAAACGATGCAGTAGCAAAAGACATTTGCAGGGAAGTGGGAAGAAGGGCGATTAGGTAGCAGCTGTGAAGATGTCTTTATTGATCAAGGGAAGAGAATGAATAATGGCCAAGCATAATCCTCACTGTGGTTAGTAGGGCACTGTGCCCAAATACACAGTAATTTAGGTTGAGATTAAGACCAGATATCTATTTGAGTTGAAGGAGGAATGAAGTTAGGGGTATTTGGGAGGTGCCTTGAGACAGGTGGTTACAGGCCCTGATAAGCAGAGGGTGCGGAGTAGGACAGTGGGCCGGAAACAGTGTCTGAGGAGCTGAAAAGGTAATGCATAAATTAAGAATGTGAAAGGGATTATATTAGTAAGAATGATAATGTCCAAGATTGAGACAAACAGTTGAGAGGAATGAGAAGAGTAAAGTATCACTGGGTATTAAGGGACCAGGGAACTGTAAGACTGGAATACCAGGTGCCTTACTGGGATGTGAAGTCATCTTGAATGACTTATAGCACTGGTGGAGAGAAAACTCTGAGCCAAGTCATAAAGATGGTTGCTGTAAATGTGTGATGCTTCTTTTCTGGCTTGTCCCATTGTGGTGTGCTTTTTTAGGTTTCATAATTTAAGATTAAGGCTATGCTGTGCTTGTGGATTCTTCTCAAAACTATAGTTTTCCAGAACCTTATCTTGAATTAAGCATCATTGTAGAATAACATCTTAAGCTCTAAGTCTTACACAAAATCTTGTGATCTCTGAAAAGCTAGGTGGCAGATCTGGGGTCATAACTCAGTGATGGAGTACTGCTGTGCCTTTGAGAGACTCTAGATTTGAGCCCCTATGCTAAATTTCAAATGTTAAAGAAGGCAGAAACCAGACTTAAGGAGCAGTTCATAAATCCAGAGTAAAACTCTAGAACCAGCCTATTTCCTGCAGTCAAAAGTCAGCAGTCACACTTTCAAAATGTTAGAAAATACCTTTATCCCCATGGTCTGTACAAATAAGGACAATAGTAGTAGATAGTCCATTAGTTTGTTCAGTTATCATATAATTGCATTTTAATTTATAATTACACATCATAAACTATATTATATGTAATAGAAAGTACACTTATAGTAGAAATTCTTATTTGTCAATCCATGTAAAGTTCTAAGAAGAACATAAATTCACACACATATGCATACATAAGTATATGTGTGTATGCATCTGGGCATGTGTGTATAATAGGTTGTGTGTATGCATGTATGTATTTTTAACAGTGAGAGGAAGATAGTATAGCAAAGAATAAAGAGGAAATAAGTATAGATAATTTTTCTCATGTATATCAATAATTCTATCTATTAGACTGTATTTTTCCATATTTTTTCATACAATATGATTTGATCATGTTTTTCTCCTACACAACTCCTTCCAGATCCTGTCTGACCTTCCTACCCATCAAATGTTGTTCTCTCTCTCTCTTTCAAAGAAATAAATCTCACAGAAACAAAATCAAAACAAACAAAAACCAATAAGATGAAAAAAATGCCAAACAAATGAAAATGAACCAAAAAATTCCACAATAATTTTGAATTTGTTTTGTGTTGTTGAGCTGTCCTGAACATTGGGCCTGTCCTAGAGTGCAGCTGATATTCCCAGTGAAACTTCACTGAAGAAAATTGATTTTCTCTTTGTCAGTAGCTATTAATTGCAAATAACTACTTGGTTAGGGGTGAGGCCACAATTTCCCTGCTCTGTCTATGAAGGACCCCTTCTGGCTTGAGACTATTCAGGTCTTGTGCATGCTGCCACAGTCTATGGGAGTTCATGTGTGCATCAGTCCTGTTGGTCTGGAAGACCCTGTCTCCTTGGTGTCATCTATTGCTCCTGTCTTACCATCTTTCTGCCCCTCTTCCAACATAGATTCCTGAAGCTTGAGGGTAGGGGTTTGATGAAAATTCCCGTATAGGACTAAATTCTGCAAATTCATTTACACATTGTCCAGAGAAAAATGTCTCTTCAAGAAGGATAAAACTAGTGTCCATTTCGATCTGCAACATGTATGTGTATGTATGTTCGTGCCCATACAGGATAGTGATTAATTTTGCAGTATAGTTTTCTTTAATAGCAAACAACAAAACGAAGTCTGAATCCAGAAGGCAGTGCCTCCTGGGAGACTGTGATAGAGAGCCAAGAACACAGGTTTTTGGGTGAAGGGAATGTGTTCATAAACTTGAGACAGGCTGTGCTGGCTGATTAATTGACCCAATTCACTTTACTTTTAATTCTTTATTTTATCACAGTCTGGTTTGTATTTAGCTTTATTTATGGTTCAAAATCATTAGAAAGAAGACATGTTTGGCCTAGATTTGAGTACCACTTATTAATGATTGTAGGGGCCGGACAAGGAAAAGTCCTCCAAAAAGAAATTAGAAACTACTCCTTCTAATGGATTTCTCATTCAATCCAGCGACCATGTTATGAAGAAGTAACTGCCCATGAGAAAATTATGATTTCTGAAGGTAAAAAGATGCTTCTTTAGTCAAATGAATACGCAAGCCATAGGCCGAGCTGGGGTGATTGACACTGGCACTATAGTGTGCCTAGGCACACCAAATGTCTGAGGCAGAAGAGACAGACAGCATGACGGCATGGCATGAGTGACTGGCAACCTCAAGGAACAAGTCAATCCCTTTCATCACCTTGAGCTATGCCATCTGACTATGCCAGCACTCAGATGAATGGCTGAATGAGGCCTTTCATCAAGGATAAACACAGCCACAAAACAACACAGACTTCCTGGTTGTAGTGGTTCTTTATGCCCCACAAGCATTTCAGGCCTAAGGTCTTAGTTTGTAGCCTCTTCATAGTTTTCTTCATTTTCCTTTCCTGTAGAGATGATACTCTGTGTGTGTGTGTGTGTGTGTGTGTGTGTGTGTGTGTGTGTGCATTTTCATCACTCTCCTCTTATAAGACTTGAATCCCTTATTGTTGTCTTGCACACATGGATTTCCATTTCATGTTTCCATAGTAACATGCATTCTTCAGAATAAAGTCTTGCAGCTGAGTGAGGGTTGAAGTTCATCCTTGCAACTTAATACATGAGTTACTTTCTGCTGTTTCCTGCCTTTCACCCTGCAGGTTTATATTTTCTTACAGTTCAGAGGTTCTCAGTATTTCTGCTGTAAGGTAAATTATTAAACATCAGATAATTATTGAGCTCTCGAGACTATCACAGGTAAAGGAGAAACTTTCCTGGTTTCTATCATGTAAGAAACATCTGATGTAAGATTGAAAAAGGTTGATTATAAAACCATTTAACAGAAACATTCATTTAAGCTACCAGCATCAGTTTTTGCATTTTATTTTGAAGCATAGATCAGAAAAAGCAGTCTGTATTCAAAGAGATAAGATGTAACTATTTTATAAAAATTGTTTTATGATCCTTAAAAATGCTTATTGGCACATTATTGTTAGTGCCCCAATCCCAATTAGAATTTATTTTCCAAGGGTACAAAATGGCATGAGAGAAAGACAGAGAAACAGAGGCAGAGGCAGAGACAGAGAGAGAATCATTTTCTGAGTTATTTGAAAAACACTCTTTCCTCTTAAGGACTTTCGTGCACATTTCTTCAGAATGGGAACATGTTACATAATCTCCTACAGCCATCACCCCTTATGGAGCACTTCCAAATGATATGCTGTTCCGTTTCTGCTTCACCTGTGTTAATTGTATATCTCCCCCACAGCACCCTGTGTAGGATTAATTGTTGTATTTAGTCATTGCACCCCTCCCAGTTCTCTTCAATTTTAAAGATTTATGTTGCCTTTTTTTCCCTTTTGCATTAACTTTGTTGTTTTGGGACAAGGCCTCTCAGTAAAGTCCAGGGTGGGGTGACCTAGACCTCACTATTTAGCTCTGGCTGGCCTCTTCAAACCTTTATCCACACTCGTGCTTCAACTTCCTGAGGACTGGGATTACAAATGACAATCACGAATGCTGTCTTACACAAGCATTGTGAGTGAATGCGGTCTCTGTCTTTGCAAACAGACGATTTTCACCTTTGTTTTGGTCGTGCCTGAGATGATATGGAGTGACAGCATGCTTTTCTTGGGTTAGCCTATCTGGAGACACATATCATCCACTCGCTCCTCATTGCTGATGTTCATTGTGATGACAGTCGATGTGGTATCCGATTTCTTACTGCAACCTGCTTGTAGAATCTGTATATCCCTTTATGACTTACTTATGTAAAGAACCTCCTAAATAAAGTTAAAAATTCCCACTTTGTAGATCAATCACTTATCAATAGTTCTTGCTTGATGCACTTTTTACTATAATAATTAAGAGCTTTCATTTTCCTACTACACCAGTCTCTCTATATATAATATCTGAATGACCACCTTATTTGTATATTAATCTATTATCTATCTACTATCTATCATCTAACTGGCACCTACATACCTTTTATTCATGATTATCCATTTTTGGTGAGAGCGAATAAATTATTCTTTTCCCTGATGATTTAAAATTCTGTTTTTTGTGTAACTATTTTTGAGCTGTCAAAAATGAACACCACATCCGCATCACTCTCTCCCTCACTATACCCCTCCAACTCCTTCTGTGTTCCTCTTCAGATCATTATCGCCTCAACTGTTATTGTCACATGTATATATCCATAATATTCACACACACACACACACACACACACACACACACACACACACACACACACCCTACTGTTTTTTTTTACTTTGTTCATATGTACATATGACCAACCTCACCTGATACCTCTGCAAGAAATTGAGGAAGAAGAGACAGATGATTCTAAGAGTCTTCATTATTCATGATGAGTGAGGTGCTCAAATTCTACTTGCTGTGGCTAAAGGGGAGCCCCTTATTTTGGCTCCTGTATCTTTATCATATGCTCTGCAGTCAGACTTTCTCTGGACTGCCAGCTCCCAAATAATGACATGGAGACTTAATAATTATAAAAGTTGGCCTTAACTTAGGCTAGTTCCCAACTAGCTCTTATAACTAAAGTTAACCCATTTATATTAATCTAAGTTCTGTCATGTGACTCATTACCTCTCCTCAGTAGCTTAAATCGGACTTGCTCCTTTCTCACCAGTGAATTCCCTGTTCCTCAGATATACACAAAACAGTTATTGCCATATAGCTCCTCTCTGTATTATGGCCAGGATTTTATATTTAGTCATTTTCTTACATATAAAAAGCTTTACTGGAAGATGTTCTGCAATACTCCCCGCCCCCCGGAAAAAAAAAAAGAAAAAAAAAAAAAACATGTTAAACAGGACTGTGGCTCCTGTGAATTCTGTCCTCATAAGGTATGGAACCACAACCTGCCTTGGTGACAGTCCCTTCACAAATGGACCTTTTTTGGCTGGGATTTGCTGTCTGCTGTAGGGTTTCTCTCAAAATGAACTCTTTGCTTGGTTTGGCTGTTAGGGCCGCTAAAGCCTGAGATAGAGGAAAATGGGCTAATTTTTAAAGCTTATCCTTGCTTAAGAGTAGTGAGTTATTTTGGACCTAAATGACAAAGAGCCATAGAAAACACACAGCCTTGTTGCGCTGCACTCAAACATTCTTCTTAGGCTTCTTTCCTTCATTTCCTGGCAGAATCAAAAGGCACTAGGAGTTTGGCTGGAATAAATGTTGTGGGTAGATGTTCTAAAGCGAGTTCTAGTATAGGTACAGCCTCCCCTTCTCTGGCAGCTGAGAGGAGAAACAAGTCTAGAATATCTCATTACTGTCAAATATAAATGGCATCACATACAAGAAACAGATTGCTTTGAACGAATTCTGTCAAATGGTGAAATTTTTATTTCTTTTTATCTTTAACCTATTATTTCCCAGTGGTTTTATAAAATTGTCTGGAATATTGGAAAATGTTTTTTATTTAATCATTTATAATAAATGTTTTTCTGTGTTTAACACAAACTTTTTAGAGGTGAAAGAATTGTATCTCTATTTTCCTTAAGATTTTCAAAATAATGATTAGATAAAATATTTAGATTTCAATCAGGATAAAGTATTGTTGACATGATTCTGCATCTAAAATGGTTTTATTTTTAATTTAAAATTTTATTCATTTTTAGTTTGACATTATATATTTTTAGTGACATTATATCCTGCTTAGTCCATATACTGTTACCTGTATTTATCTTTCAGGGTTATGTCTGTTTTTATAGACAAACATTGGGCTGTGGACCACACTGACTCTGAAGTCTTCTGTGTATTTTGATTAAACAAAAATTGCCCATAAGGACTAGCAATATTTCTCACTGGCAGAGTACATATTTAGTATGTTCAAGACTGAGCTTGTACAAGGGTCTGGGTATATCACCAGCAACACACACAAACATACCCCAAATCCTATGCTACCATTTTCCAGTTAACAATTTGAACCTAAGTATAGAATTTTGCATTTAATGATATTCAGTATTTTATTCTAGAAGTGGTGCTTTATACTAGCCGTTTGAAAACGACATTCTCATTGGTGCAGTGAGTATGTTGGCCATCACTCCTGTATCTCTCAGTAAGAACAAGTTCCTCATACTTAAAAGACTTTTTCACTTTATTTCTGTAGCACACTATTATTTTTATTTTTCCCTCTAAATTGAGTTTGACTCCTTTAGTCATCCTGTAGGACTACTATTCTCTATATACTGAGATTGTTCCTCAGGATCTCTCACTAGTTTCTCTGTGTGATTCTATTCACTCCACTTTAAGGTTTATTAATTTAGAATTTTTGAGGTGGAGTGGAGTGGGTAGAAAAAGTTTGTGAATGTTTTGATTTTTTTCTGTTGTGACCAAAGCAACTTAAAGAAAAAAAAAAAAATATTTGTTTTGGTTTGCAGTTCCATCATGATAAGAAAAGCACAGAGCAGCAGCATCACGTGACCCTGCAATCAAAATGCCCAGAGAGCAGGGACTTGGTCCTAAATGAAGTACTTCTAGCAAGGCTCTACCTCCAATAGATTCTGCAACCTTCCCAAACAGCCCCATGAGAACCATGTGTACAAGCCTATGAAGGCATCACTCAAACTACAGCAACAAGCATTTGTTTATTTTGGATTATAGTATCCATATATTCCTTAAAGGAAATCATTTAAAAAGATTCATTTACACAGTGTTGCTTGATCTCTTCTGAAGACAATCAGTGAGTTCCTCATCTACTCCCCAAAATCGAGACTTGCTAAGGACCAGTAGTAATTCAGTTCAGTGAGTGGTACAAATCCCACACAGGAGTACATGCTGGAAGCCTAGAAACTTACCATGACTGGCCCTTTATTGTTTTCTTCATGCAATAAATCTTAGAGTTCTACCAATATGACATTGAAAACAGTTCATAGACATCCTCCCTCCTGAATTTCTACTCTGAAGGCCACCAATATTTTTTACCATGGTGACAGCTTTCTCATCAGGCTTCCTGTCTCCAGATGGAGCTCCTCCTATTCATTCCACAGCCTAAGAAGTCTTTCTAAAAATAAAAAAAAATAAAAAAAAAAAAAACTGATGATGTTACACTCTAGCACGAAGTATCTATGTTTGCTTCCATTATTCAAAGAATAAAGTACAGACTGTGCCTTGGTAATTGCATGGCTCTTTACACCATTCCCTGCAGGCTCATTATGTTATATCCCTCCATTCTCAATCTGTGCTCCAAACAGAGTCCATTCCTAGAACCAAATCTTGCCTCTAGAACTTGGCAGGTACTTGTTCCTTTATCTGCAAAATTTGTTATTTATTTTCTCACCTGTTCCCTTACTCATCTTCACAGCTTAAGCAGCATGATGTCACTTCTACTAAATCAAATCATGTGTCTTGTAGATTAGGTTAGAGTCTCCATTGTATAACCCCTGAATTCTCTATGCTTTCTGCCATAGCACTCTCTGTTGCACATCTTCTTATAGGTTCACATTGCAGAATCTTCTGAGCACCTCTCATACCTCTCACAGATAATTACAGTCATTTTAAATCAGTCGTGTTCCTGTGGGGAGGGAGGGAAGCTCAAGAAACTTCACAGGCATCCCTTCAATGACATCATCGATGCCAAGCTTCTCCAATGGGGAAGTATTAGCAGCCAATGATGAACTTCAAATGTATTTATCTGTTGCCTCTGCTAGTGGCAAATGCTTCAGTAGTAAGGACTGAGCTCCCCTTGTCAACTCGTTGATCTCTAAGCACAATGCTCAGTCAATATTAGCTGATTTGTAAATTTTCTCAGTATGTCTAAAATCTATGCAATTTCAAACAAGGCTGAGGCAAAGGCATTTATAGGAGTAAATATATACTAATATAAAACGAATAAACAAAAAGAAGAGAGATGGAGAACAATCTATTAAAGTAGAGAAAAGTAGCATACCAACTTTACTCTTGGCCTGCCATGATCAGTTCCCTGTAAATTGCCCTCCCATCATCTATTACCCATGGATATAACCTGGTTCATATTTATTCCTGTAAGATTCCTCCCATTTCAATCAGTAAATTATTTTCTGTGGAGTGCTACCTTAAAAAAAACATTCTGAGAAACGAAAGAATAAAAGGAAAAAGAACATGCATCTATGTTTCACAGAGGGAGCCTTCAAGAACTTTTTGAATTCAGGACAAAGTTTATTCTTTTCTAACATCCTCCAAATGATTGCTGATGGTAGCCAAGGGTTCTCAGGTACCAGTTCACACACCACCTTAGAATTCATCTTGGTCTAGAAAATTGCATTCATTTTCAGTAGTTGGGTGCTCTCTTGCAATCTCTTCACTTATTTTTCAGTTTCAATTCCCCATACACAATATATTCCCCACTCTTTCTAGCCTGAAAATCATTCTCTTTGACAGAGAAGACTGAAATAAAACAGGAGATTCCTGTTTCCTTTCTTTCTTGTTTGCTAACTTTAAACCATCTGCTCAAAATCAATAGAATTACAGTTTAGCTGTATTTTCCTGCTCAGGACAGAGTTAAATCATGTCCATAGCCTCAGCATCTTTTTAATTTGTGTCTTTATGACATAATACTAATCTTTTTGCTAAAGAATATTCTCATATTTCCAATATGTTATCACTTTTGTCCTATGCAAATAAAATCTCAAACAATGTGATAGTCGTTATGTGTTCATTTGTAGATACTAGGATGTCATTGGTTGTCACATTGTATCTTGGTGGCACAGTCTGTGTATTACCCAGGTTATATGTGAATAGACAGACAGGGGATGCTTCTGGGACCTCCCAGTTCCAAGGACTTATCTCATTCCAGAAGTGTCACCCTCATCTTTTCATCAACAACCAGAGATACCATTGCACCTAACCAGACTAACTAGTTGTTAAAAACATTCAAGGGAACATATATGTATATGCATATAAATGTAATTTTTACAGAAATGTTCATATATTGGTCTGATTAAGTCAACATAACAACTCTTATCCCACATATCAGACATTTTTTAAAGTTATCTGTGTCAGCACAGTTTTAGAGGTTAGAAATCCAAGTTCAAGTTATGGGTGTGGTGATATTTTATTTGTTCTGAAATATGATATTTTATTTGTATGTTAATAAATACAGTTTGCCTGGAGATCAGAGGTCAAAGCAAGCCATAAACAAAAGTCAGGTGGTGGTAGCCTATGCTCTTAATTGGATCATATGGCAGCCAGAGTCTCTGTGTGGTCAAGGACACAGCCAAGCGTGGTGACACATGCCTTTAATTTCAGTACCAACTATAGAGACCTGGAGGTCTGTATAGACAGGCAGTGACGAGGAAATCATGTGGCTGGGCTTAGAGCCAATGAGAAGGCAGAACAGGAATGCAATAAAAGCACAGGTTAAACAGGAAGAAGCTCTCTCTTGGGAAGCTACAGCATTATGGTAAGCTAAGGTTAGTCAGTTGCTATTCGGTATTTCTCTGATATCTTTGGCTATTATCCCTGTATTTCTTATTTCATAAGACTGTTTAGAAATTTGTCTACATATGAGCATACATGGCATCTTCTGTGGCACTTCTTTGCTTTCAGATAAAGGTCTCCATACAGCCATCACAATGGCACCTTTCAGATATATGTTCTATTTCCATACTATCTCTTCATGCAACGACAGCAGTCACTGAACTGAGGATTACTCCTATGATTTCATCTTAACTACCCCTTTAAAGCTCCTCTCTCTAAACATAACTATATTCTGAAAGTATTTGGGCTAGGAGCTTCAACACAAATTTCAGCCATGATTCAATCCATTATGGAAAGTTTGCTAAAATTAAATTTCTCATCATCTATATTCCTACAAAATATCTTAGAGATTTTTTTTGACAGGGTCTCACTGAAGTCTTGATTGGACTGAACCTCTCTATGTAGAATACACTGCCTTCTAAATCAAAGAAATACCTCTGTCTTTGCCTCCTGAGTACTGGAATCAAAAGTGTGTGCCACCATATCTGGCCATGTCTTAGTATTATTACCCATGCCTCAGTGATATAAACACTTCCTTCCAAGTGTTTGCAATAGAAAATATATTTAAATGAAGACAATTAATCATGGTTACTTTATACATGTGTATATTATTTATGTAGTCTCATAAACAGTGAAATGTAGATAAGAATAAGGAGTAACAGTTTTAAAATAAAAGTTTTATAAGTACTATCAAGTTGTTTCCCATGAAGTTGTACCAGCTTACACATTCTGCAATGAGTTCAAATGTCTGTGTTAGCTAACCATCTGCTATTTGCCAGTATACATAAGGGAAAATGATCTATGAATATAACTATTCATTTTGCATTTCCTTTATTATAAATAACATTTATTTTAGCATGTCTTCACTTTAGAGAGAAGAGACAGGACTTTGCATTTAATGTTCTATGAAATGTTTTCCATATACTCACACCTTTTCTAACTCTTCTTTCTTTAGTTACTGGCGGATGTTTACATGTTAAAGAATTAACATTTTGTGATATAAGTTACAAGTATTTCCAGTTTCTTACTTGTTTAGGATTTATGTCTTTTCTTCAAGAAGAAATATTGTGATTTAGCAAACTTGAATTTATTAATACATTATCATAAGTCTTCTGGAATTTGGTACCATCTTTAGATGCCTTCATCATTCTGAAGTTATAAAATAATGCTGAATGATTTGTTGTTTCATTTTGTTTTTGCCTAACAGTTTATGGTTGTTTTATCAACTATAATTCTTTGACTCATTTGAAATTTATTACATATGAAATAGGAATTCAGCTATTTTTCGAAATGGCTTGTCTATTGTCCTTGTTTAATTTATTGATTAGTTCACATTTTCTTATTTAAATTGAAATTCTTTATCAAGTGGACAAACAGCCTCCTGGAGTTAGATTTACATATACTACAAGATTTACTGTCTTATTTCCTTTAGTCACAAACAGGTGCCATTCTCTTTTTATATTCTTAGCTTTACAGTGAGATGGATTTTAATAAAGGTTACCCTGTTCTTTATATTAATCTAGAAGTACTATGAATATTTTGATAAGATTCACATTGGATTTTGATGCCCATCCATGTAGTAGTACTGAGCAGGGCACATGGCTCATTTTGCAGTCCAGTCTTAGCATGTGTGAGGTCTTTATATCCTCTCAAGCAAAACCAGAAAACAACAGGACAGAACCTGTTTTAGAGTGTTTTAGTCACTGTGTCTCCCAGAACTTTTGGATGTTCTCCTTGGATATGATGCCATCTCTTTTAAGTTTCCCTTCTTCAAAATCACTGCTATTTTGTTGCTTTTATCATATCTCCTCTCTCAAGTTACATTTTATAACTAGTTATTTCCATCAAGTGTACTTTAAGTGGTATTTAGTCGATTTTATTGGATTCTTAAAGCATGATGCTATTTTCTGAAATATGTATGTATTTATATATATTCATAGATCTAAACTTACTTTCTTGAATTTAGCATAACATTGTGTTAATTTAGACTTTAAAATTATATTTATAATGCTTTCTTATCTAATTATATTTCAGAGTAAACTGATATTTCACATTTAAAATTATGGTTTTATCACAAAAGCATTTTTTCATAAAGCATCTGGTGTTTAAAATCCATGATCTTACTGTTGTTTGTAAAAAGAGAATTTCAGTGATGCATTATTCTTTCTGGCTTGCTTCAGAGTAAGACCATAAATAAATGTGCAACTGGAAAGCATGTAATCTTAAAAATGACTTAGGATAATTAAATCCTCAAATACCTTTGACTAAAACAACAGAACTAGAACACCACAACAAAACATGGCCCAGTTTCCTCTTGGAAATTATCAGGAGAAAAGCCCATTATGTTTCATGTTTACATAAAAATACAAATATTTGTAATACCAAGTGTCTCTAATCTGTCATTTTCTTGAGAATAGTGTCCTCATAAAAAGAGAATTTGTTCTCAAAGCTTATCCATTGGCTGGAATGGTCTACATGTAGATAAATGCATATAGTGTATGCAGTGGGACTTATAATGGTGTTTTTGATACATTGGAGGAATAAACATATTGAATAGATGAGTGCTTTCCCCTGAGGAGATCATAAAACATATGAGACTAACTAATCTTAGTAGAAATTTTGGTGGCAAATAACTCTATCACAATAACAGCTGTAACACCTCATTTAGACAGTATCTCTTATACTGAGAATCTTTATTATGTCATTATACTTTCCTTAAAACTTACAATCCTCATCATATAATTCACATTTATTTGTCTGATTTCTCAGTTATTACATTTTAAAAATATCAACTTGATTATATGTTTAGTAGGAAGAGGAGGAAATATGTCTACATCTACCTGTCATCTACCATCTGTCTGTCTATATGTTATTAATGCCATCTTCTCCGTCCATCTAATTTTTGAACTTAAAATAGTTATAGGTACACAGTAATAATAAGTTAATATTTGTTTAAAATTTTAGCTTATTTTAATTAAATAATAATCAATTAAAAGAAATAATTACCAGACATGCTTTTGTATAGTGTTGTGGAGGTTTAAAATAGAGCAGTCTAGATAATATAGTAGCAGTCCCTTAACGTATCTTGACCTTTGCTCTCTGTACTCTTCCTCCTTCATAAGAGGTATGCCAGTTTTTATAGTCTTAGCATTAATGATTACGAGGAAACAAAACTGCAGAGATACACAGAGAGACAAATGTTCCCACATCTCCTGCTGATCTCATTACCTACAAATACACACTCAGTTGGGATTTCTTTCTTTCTTTCTTTCTTTCTTTCTTTCTTTCTTTCTTTCTTTCTTTCTTTCTTTCTTTCTGTTTTGTTGATACAGGATTTCTCTGTGTAGCTTTGCACCTCACTTGGTAGTCCAAGCTGGCCTCGAACTCACAGAGATCTGCCTGGCTCTGTCTCCCAAGTGCTGGGTTTAAAGGCATGCACCACCATTGCCCGGCTCAGTTGGGATTTCTAACTTAAAACCATGATCCCACTTTTGGTGGTAAGACTTAGATCAAATAAGCAAAAATAGGAAAAGCCCAAACAAGCCAATTGCTCATATATGAGTTGAACAGTCTTATGCACAAGGATCATGGGGCCCAGAATCCCCAGAAAGCAGAATAGTTTGGAGCGCCACCCAAGTTCTTTGATCATTTTCCCTGGAGACAACTCCAGCACCCCAACTACATCAGGTGAGAAGTGGAAGGAGCTCACAGATGCAGGTGTGGACTGTCAGCAGTGTTTAGTAAAGAGATGAATCATTAGGGCTCACCAAGAAGGTGAATCCCAAGACTCTTGATGGTCCTCTCAAACGCTTTTATTCCCTAAGAAATCAGTAGAGGCTGCAGAAGCTGCCCCAGACAGACACCAAAGAGAGCTTTTCCTGATCAGGGGAATGCATTTTCATTATTTTTGTTGTTCTTTATTTTTATGTAGTTGTTTGTTTGTTAGAATCTTGCTATGTAGCACAGACTAGCCTTGAACTCTCAGTCCTTCTACTCCTCAAATGCCAAAATTATGGCTGTATGACACAATGATGAGCTCTGGAGTTTAGTTTTATTACTTACAAGATGAGTAGCTGCTCTTTGTAGGAAGATTGTATCATCTGACCTTCTGACAGTGTCAGTATCCAGTGTCTGTAATTAAGGGGAGGGGGAAAATGAGCCAGAGAAACATACTCACACATAGCCCAGATACTGGAAACAGCAGGGGCAGAATTGGGCATCATCTGATAACAACTTGCTGGTTGAATGCTGTGACTTTTCATCTGAGTATTATCAGAAAGCTATAGTTAAACTCATGAAGATATTTACACACTGAAAAATTAACTAATTGAAATATAAATAAAATTAAGCAGGATCCAAGACTGATAAATAATCATTAGTCATCCTAAGACTTAAGAAAATTAGGGATTTGTGAAATTCAAGTCTTAAAATAATATATTCAGACATTTTTAACACAGGGAATCAAATATAGAAGCATATCCAGTGTAAAAGCCATATATATATAAACACATACATCAGCTACCATTTTACACAAAGGATGCCACCAGAAGAAAATGAAATGTCTGGGGAATGGTGAAAGAAAATAACAACCAACCTAGAGATCTGCATGCATAAGAACATCCTCAAATAAAGATGAAATGAACACATTTTCTTTTTTTTTTTAACCAACTTAATATTTTATTGATTATTTGTGAATTTCCCATAATGTACCCTGATCACACTCACTTCCCTGTCCTCCCAGGTCCACACCCCCACTCTTGTGACAACACCCTCCCCCCGCAAAGAAAAGGAGGAAAGAAAAACATACCAAGTCCAATTTGTGTTGCCTGTATACTCACTGGAGTATGATTGCCCAGGCCGTTGAGGGAAACTGAGTCCTTCTGCACCCCTTCCATAAGCTGTCAACAGAAGATGGAGGTCAAAGATGACCAGAAATGAACACATTTTCATGCAAACTAAGAGGATATATTTGCCAGTTGACCAAATTAAAATACATGGTTAGCAATTATTTACATTGGAAGAAAAATGATTTCAGATAGAATCATGGAAATATAAGAAAGAATACAAATTGAGGAGACACATAATAAATTGAAATGAACATTATGTGAACAACAGAACAAAACACCAAGTGTATTTCCCAGGCTTTGTCACTGTCTTTCTATGCGGGGGCTGCAGTACCCACTCCCCTCCCCCCCCCCCCATACCCCTGAGCCCCCACCCACCCACCCACCCCCACCCCCACCCCCGCTGTCTTCCCTTCCTCCCCTAGTGTCCTGGCCTCTGCCTTCTCTGGTTCATTGTATAGTCTACTCAGAAGCCAGTAGACAGATTCCACAGTTATCCTATCTTAATTTTCTAGATTAGCTATAACAAATTACTGTCAATTTCTTGTCTCAGGACTATTAAAATTGTTCTGAAAGCAGAAGAATAAAATCCAAGATGCAGGATGGCTGTGCTCTGGAAAAAGCTCTCAAGAGGAACCCTCCCCTACATTGTCTCTTTCAGCTTCTGGTACCAGGTGTTCCTGAGCCTGTCGGTGCATCACTCAAAGCTCTGGCTTTCACTTTGTTTGGCCTTCTCCTTCCTGGTGTCTGTCTTTTCTTGTCTCCACTTGACCTAGTACTAGATTGAGGGTCTACCTTAACCCAGAATGACCTCATCTGAGTCCTTAAACTCATCAGAACCACAAAGATCGTTTTACTAAATAAGGTCTTATTTAAACAGTGCTGGGGTTAGCCTGGTGGTGGTGGCACACGCCTTTAATCCCAGCAGTTGGGAGGCAGAGCCAGGCGGATCTCTATGAGTTCGAGGACATCCTGGGCTACAAAGCGAGTTCCAGGAAAAGGCACAAAGCTACACGGGAAACTCTGTCTCGAAAAAAAAACAAAAACAAACAAACAAACAAACAAACAAAGGTGCTGGGGTAAGAACAAGAACATATTTTCTTCTGGGCCACTATCAATCCAGTATTTACCTAACTCATGACCTGGTCAACAAGTTTCTCCCTTTGGCTTTTCCTTAATTTTATCACTTTCTCTCTGAAGTCATTTTTCAAATAAACTTTGACCTAATGTTGTCTTAGACAAGCCAAATTAAGACATAAAGATGAAATAAAGAAGATGAAAATAACAGCATTATGTGATAAAGTAAATGGAATCAAAATATCCACAACCTTCATTTCCTGGGGTACCATAAAGGTACCAATTAGGAAATGAACAATTAATGTCTATTTCTAAAGACATGAGTACTTGTTTTTAAATATACACAGACATTAGTTGAGCACTGAGAAGTAAGCCTGTAATTCAGTGTGGCTGGGACTAGCAATATAGGAAAAGTACATGATCAGGTTCCAGTAGAAAGCCCTTCAGGTTACAAAAGACCCTGCATCAAAATAAAGAAAAATATACAAATAGATTACTTATTTTTACTGTTCAATATGTTGAAACACAAATTTTAAAAATATATTTTGCTAGATCTGCAAAGAGAGTAGCATGGACACTGATAGGTTTGACTACATCTCTGGATAAGAGGCGTCCTGGGTGGGAGAGGGTTTGTAGCTCTTAGTTTTCCTGTAACTATTTCTCCTGCTACAATATTTGAGCTTTTCAAGGTATCAAGGATAGACATACATTAATTGATATGATAGAGTTATCCCTTGGTAATGGCCATTTGGGATTTATGACAACATATAGGCATATATGTGCTGATAGGCCTATTTCTGTATGATTTATTGGTACAGACAAATGAATGTATGTAAATGGATATATCTGTATAAAAGTTAACTGAAGTGGGAGTTTTAAGCAGTAGAGGCATCTTGCTGTATAGTAGAAATACTTGTTGCTTGTGATTTGTATTTGTACATCAAGTACTTATTTCAGAAACAGATTTGTGGAAGGAATGTATTCTTGTAGTTAACAGGGAAGATGTAAGACAGGTGGTTCTTGATCTTCTGATATTAAGAAACCTTTTCTGGAAAAACAGCTCAGCTTGGAAAGAAGAGAGTTTCCAAAGGCTCTACCACTGCCCGAGAAGTTCCTGGACATTGATGGCTGTGGGCCAGCAGAAATGGAAGTGCATGGGTGAGGTTTGCTTCTCTCTAGGGGTATAGCCACTGGCAGGTTTCTCATGCTCCTGTGGATGACCATTTGCCAATATTCATTTTAGTTGCTCTTATTGTACTCAGTATATTAAAACATAGATGAAAAAGTAAACAAAAACTATAAAAGGAAAACACAAAACTGTGAGGGCCACATGATGAGGAATCTTAAGCAGAGATAAAGGGGATAGTGTGAGGTAGATAGTGCGGAGACACATTGTAATGTGTCTGAAATTTTCAAAGAACAAATATATTTAAAAAAAAACCTCTGTTTTACAAGATTAACATTATTAATAACATACATTATTACCATCAGCCTGTCTGTGAGTATTTGGGAAAATTGTAAGCACATACTTGGCTTTTAATAAAATCACACATCCTGTTGTTTTACATTTGTCCTGTTATTTACAGTTATAATCAGTGCTGTTACTAAAAGCTTATTCTTTAATAGTCTATCATTTACATATTGTTTTTAAATTCATGTGTGTATCTCAGTGTAAGACCATGTTGTTTACTGTATGCAACAAAAAAGTCCACTGTATTTATCTAAGACTTCTTCAGATTTGTTGGTCTTAAATTTATCATATTAGAGAATGATTTGGAGTATTAGAAGAATAAACTCATAATAAATTCCTTATAAAAACAAAGCAAAAACAACACTAATAACATACCTCAAATATAAAGAATATATTCTGAAAATAAGGATCACTAAAGACATTTATGAAACTCTCAGTACATTTTCCATGTTGTTCTTACTTCCTTTCTAATGAGAAAAACAAACTTTGTCGGAAGATGACAGCTGTTTTCAAATGCAACTCTCTTAATAACCATCTTCATCAAAATCTATTAAGTCAGCTATAAACTTGCCTATAGTACACACACTTCATGATGGTGTCTCCTCAGGAGATGTCTATCTCTATGCCCTCCATAGCAATGAAGTTTATCTCAATGGTAACCTGCCTACAGTGCACACCTGGTCTTCTTAGAAGTTGTCCATCTCTATGACCTTCATAGAGATGAAGTTCATCTCAGGACTCCACAGAAAATCACAAGCTACAAGAGGGGCATCACTGGGTACAGCTCTTGGCTTTAGACCACATAACCTTTATAACTGGAGAAAAGTAAATGTTTTACCTCTTAAAATTACACAGCCTTGGTTGTTCTGTTACATGAATAGAAAAATGGACTAAGACAATGTATTTGTTTACATAACCTCCCCAGAATTTATAAAGTAAACAATTACCGTAGGAATTTTTTATATCTCCAAAATTTTGTTTTCAACTACTGAATCACATAGTACTGCTGATTTAAGTGTTGTATCTGAACTAGCAACTAAATTCTCATCTGAAGAGACACATCTAAGAAATGAATGCCACTCTTTCTAGAAAATACAGCCTTCCACTCTAGTTGCAACTGTGAAGCCAATGACTGCCATCCCTCTAAATCACAAGTAACATACTTGATTTCCAGGATCACTCTCCTTACTTGTCATTCAACTATCTGGGTTTAATAAAGCTGCCTGGAAAACAAAGTGATTCATTTTGTGATTTGTGATGTGCTTTCATGTTCCTGTTGTCTCTTGAGTGGCATTTAAACAGTCGAAATTAAAATGTAAGCATTTGAGAACTAGATTAAATTATGTATCACCAGTTTCTTTGCTTCAAAATTTCAAACTCATGTTGTATTTGAAACTGAGTATTAAATTGCCCCTGGTGGCACTAAGCCTTTCTTATCTTTCTTATCTTTTAACCCAGTAAGTTAAAAAAAAAAATCACACTTTCCAAATGCATTTTCTGAAGAGGTGCCAAAGCCTTGCTCTGAATCAAAAGTAAGATTTTTTTTTTCTGCTTTCTTTCCTTTTAAAAACAAGGGCTTTGCTTGAGACTGGCAGTCAAGCAAATCACATTATTGGCCATGACTCTGCTTCTTCAAGGCAATAGAATATTTGTGTAGCATTATCTCATTAAATTCCCTAACTATCCATGTGAGTGGAATATTTTCAGAGGTCTCATAGAACAGGGAACACAGCAATTTTCTTGAGACTTCCTGGAGACTTTTGATCTCAACATATTTTAGAAATGTGGGAGGTTGGAAGGTGAGGCAGACATGACACTGTCTCTGGCTGTTTAAAAGCTACTTTTTGCCATCTTGCATCATTTCGCCATCCACTTTTCTCAAGAAGTACCCTGTCTCTGTGTTCCCTAAGCTTCAGTCCCCAGAGTGTCTGTGAATGCTTTCTATTTGGCCTGAATTAAGTGAATGAAACATTTTATTTCACAGGAACAAAGCTATGGGTGCTTCTTAGACTCCTGGAACACTAGGTGTCCAATAAAGATGTTGGCCTGGCAAATGGATGGATCTAGAAAAAAATCATCCTGAGTGAGGTAACCCAGACTCAAAAGGACAAACACGGTATGTACTCACTCATAGGAGAATACTAGATGTAAAACAAAGATGACTAGACTGCTACACAACTCCAGGGAGGCTACCTAGAAAACAGGACCCTAGGAAAGACACAGGGATCACCCAATGACAGAGAAATGGATGAGAGCTACATGAACAACCTGGACAACAGTGGGAGTAATGAAGGGCAAGGTTTGAGGGAAAGAAAGCTTAGGGGAGCAGGATATCCCAGCTGGATCAAGAACAGAAAGGGAGAACAAGGAATAACAGACCATGATAAATGAAGACCACATGAGAACAGGAATAGGCAAAGTGCTGGAGAGGTCCCCAGAAATCCACAATGATACATCCTCTGTAGACTGCTGGCAATGGTGAAGAGAAAGCCTGATCTGACCCAGTCTGGCGATCAGATAGCCAAACACCCTAACTGTTGTGCTGGAACTCTCATCCAGTAACTGATGGAAGTGGATGCAGAGATCCTTGGCCAGGCCCCAGGTAGAGCTCCAGGACTCCAATGGTCGAGGAAGAGGAGAGACTGTAAGAGCGTGAATTGTTGAGACAAAGATTGGAAAAGCACGGGAACAAATATTCAAATGAATGGAAGCACATGAATTATGAATCAAAGGCTGTGGAGCCCCCAGCTGGATCAGGCCCTCTGGATAAGTGAGACAATTGAATAGCTTGAACTGTTTGGGAGGCATCCAGGCTGTGGGACCGGGACCTGTCCTTAGTGCATGAGCTGGCTGTTTGGAACCTTGGGCTTACACGGGGACACTTTGCTCAGCCTGGAAGGAGGGGACTGGACCTGCCTGTACTGAATCCACCAGGTTTAAATGAATCCCCAGGGGATTCTTGGCCCTGGAGGAGATGGGAATGGATCGGAGGGGTTAGGGGTAAGGTGGGAGCAGGTACGGGAGGGGGGAGGAAAGGGGAACCCATGGCTGATGTGCAAAATGAAAACACAAATATAATAAATAACAACAACAAAAAAAGATGTTGGCCTGGAAAGTGAGCCTTGCATCTGGTCAGGTGGAACCGGGGTGAAGAGGACAGCTTCCACCATACTCCTGTGTCAAATGCCCTCCAGTTTACTCATCCTTTCCTTGTAACATTTTGCTAGATACTCATAAATTTAATTATTGAAGATACAATTCCTATCCCTACCTAGCTACATCTTCAGTTCAATTAATTTCCTATAGGTTTAAACTACAGGGCATCATAATATTATGTGAAATTAAAAAAATCATTTAACAAACATAGTTTTCAAATCTCATGTCATTTCCTTGTTAATCTATCTCTCTGGTGACAGTTGGCCTGCTTCTTGTAATTGTATTAAGTTTTTATCTTAAAGGGTGTTTCTTATTTCTACATTAACATTCCCTCACCATTCTCATTTTTCCCTCCTGAAGATTTTGGTTACCTGGACCTTTTTAAAGTAGCATTTTCCTTCCTGTTGTATCTAACAGCTCACACGAACCACCTACCCCTGTGCATTGAACTCAGTCTATACCTATGAAAAGTTCTGAATGTAAGTGCAGTGTGGGGAGGAGTAAGTAGAAAATGTTCTGTGTTAGGGCAGAGAAAACAATACTCTATTAGCTTTCTGATACTATAATGATATACTTGAGATAACACCCTTATAAAATAGAAAAGTACTTTATTTTGGCTCAGATATTGGTCCACAACCAATAGCTGCATTGCCCATAGGGCACCACATTGCATTGGGCAGAGAAAAATTGTCACCTATGACCAAAGAGTAAAAAGGTTAAAGGACCTAAGGATCTCCCACCAGGCCTGCCTCCTGATGTTTTACCACCTCCCCATTGCAACATTCTGAGGACCACATCTTTAATGTGGGGCCTTGGAAGATAGTTGAGGCCCAGACTATAGCAGAAACCCCAAAATGAAGAAGATCTTAGAAGCAAAATTTCATCTACTTTTGATATCTTGTCCTTGATCCTTTGTTTTCTCTCATGAAAAGATGAACTAGAATTTATTTTCCTCAAGACAGACCATGGAAAGTAGAATCTTTTCTTCCAAAGCCACAAAACTTATCTAGAATAAAAGCTAACATACCTCCATCTTCCCCTAGAAGAGTGGGCAATGAAGACATCTCTGCCCTACCTGTTTTGATTACAGATCATAATGTCCCAACTGTAAAAAGTGTAAGCACCCCACACCCATAGAGAAGGGATGCTGCCAGGGAGGAAAGATGAATGATGGCAGACGTGCCTTTTGGGCTGTCACAGAACCCTGTTGCTATAAGACTCCCCTGGTGTTGCCCACTCCCATTTCTTCATGACTGAGGATAAAACACACACAAAAAGTGATTCATTCCAGAAATTTGGGTCTTTAGTCTGAACACTCTGGTAAAATAGAGAGCAACAAAACTAAATGTCTGTACTCAGATAAATCTAGTCACAGGACTGTGTTGTGCTTTCCCCATGCTAGCCTTTGTTTAGTTCCAGTGGCCACAGCCTTTCATGATGAATGGTAAAGGAACTGAGACAGCAGATTCGCTTGTCTCCTTTTCAGTTTCCATTGTCCTTTCCATGAACAAAGTGTTGTAGACTGTCGTGGGTAAATAAACAAGGAAGATTGATGACTTTATCCACATAGGAGTAACACTTTAAACCAGAAAATAGGTCACCAGACAGGTGATGAGCCAAACAGGAAGTAAGGTCAGAGAACTCTGAGTGACAGTATCTAGCTGGCATCTGGTTGTCAGGTAGAGGCCATCCTCTGAGGAACAAGTCTATAGAGCAGGTCCAGCAGAAGCAACAGGTATCCAATGCAGGAATGCATGCCCTGCCTACAGCAGGGACAGCAGGGACAACAGGCACAGTGGGGACAGGAGGACTGTGTGGTCTGGCTCTGCAGGAACTTGAAAGCAGGAGCTGTCTACCCTCATCCTGCATTGTCTTATTCAGACCAGGGGTGGGTCCTGATTGGTTGTGTGCATGCAAATGAAGTGACAAATAATGATCAATCAGGAGTGTGTCAGCTTAGGAAGCCAAAGCCCATCAAAAGACATTCCCAATCAGGTTGATGGCTCTGCTTCCCTTGCTGCCACAGCAGGCTCTCAAAAAGACACCACAAAGACTTTTTGTAGCTTGATGGAGTCTCAGCTGCTGCTGTGTTCCCCCACCTGATGCTGTCCACTGAAATCACCTCTTCTTTGCCTCGCCCTATGTCTGACCTATTTTTGATTTTTGCCTCCATGTCTCTAAGTAGAGTGCTGAGCCATTCTGATAGTAAAGCTTCCCACGAGTGCAGTCATTTATTGAGCTTTCCTTCAGTCCTTGAGTGACCTCAAACCTCCTAGATTGTGACTCTACATGTTCTGTCACACAGGGCTTAGCTCTCTGAAGTATATAGGATGGTGAGGACAGCCCTGAGTTGGGTCTGTACCCCGTGGAAGGATGTAGTCAAAGATCTGCTTGTTCTGTTATAGTGATAGAACAATCCCTAGCAGATGGAGGAAATCTTGTCTTTGGAATAAAAGACCAATTTGAGGAGCTGTGAACTGTAGGAGCCAGTGAGTTATTTTCATACTTGCTGAGGCATGGGGCTTCTTTACAGTCAAAGGTCCTTCTAGGACCCCGGCTCTGGAATGAGCTCTGATGAGCCCAGCCCTGAGTTAAAAATCAGAGTTTCCATGCTGAGTGTCATTTCTAGCTATGCCCCTGTATCAGTAAATGCAGTACCTGACCATAATGGTGATACTTAGTTACAGGGCAGGAATTTTCTTGAAATTCGGTCATTCAGTAACTCATTTATTTTTTTCCTTTTAACCAACCACAACTAAATCTGGGAAAGCTCGGTAACAGCTCTTTGTTTCTTAATAGAAATATCAAGAAACCTGAGCAGGCCATTCTTTCTTTTTTCCCTCTACTTTATGCCTTGTAGAGGATTCACTTTAACTTCAATGTCTGCCATTGGCTAGGAGGGTAAGTAGGACCTTGCCATCTGGAATTCCCCAAACCTTGTTAGGTTTCTGGTAGCCTTGTGTGTCACATTCTTTCCTTCAAAAGAAACACATGAACCAAGAACTGGAGTTTGCATGCATTTAAAAATTAGATTGATATTTATTTCAAAATTGTCTGTTGAAAGTATCTTGAAGACAGCCCTCCCCACTTTGGCCCTCCCTCCTTCTTGGTGCCCTCCCCTCCCTCTCCCTCCCTCCCTCTCCTTCCCTCCCTGACTGTGCTGTCCAGTTTAGCTTCTTTCAGGAGAGGGGACTTTCAGATCTACATACTTTTTGTCTTTTCATTACTCAGTTGATCTCATTGATTTTCCATGCCTATGATAATTTTGTGTGTTAGAAAGTGAAGGAAAAAGAAAAAAGAAAAACAGGAAACAAGGTTTTGAGAATCAATAGATCTGCATCCTGGGAGTGATTTCTGTCAAAGTTTCCTCAGTGCTTTGTGTTTCTCCCATCTCCTGTGCCTAGCAGTGGACTCTGATGGTCCGCATGCCCTGCACCCCTGATGCCAGCCTCCAGCTCTACCCTGTGCCATATTTTGCTTTAGGAATGAGAATTTGGGTTATTTATTTAAAATGGTAGAAAGTCCTGTTGTTGAGCTGCTCTCTGAAAACCAAGATGGTTGAGCCAGCTGGGGAGAGCTGGGCAGGAAAATGGTGGATTCTGTGTGCCACAAACTTATTTCCTGCTATCAATTAAATGATCTAATATGACCCTCCCCACTAACATGAAACCAATTAATTCATTGGCTGGGGATTGCAGTTTGCTTTCAGAAAATGGAAAGTATAGGATTGAATTCAACTTAAATGTATGTTCTGGTCTTTTCTTTTTCCTGTGTAGCCCCAATTGTTTTTGTAACAATAAGAATTACTCAAAGACTGGGAATCAAAGCTGGCTGGTGATTGTAATGTTTCTTTAACTCTCAGGCAACAAGTGTCACTAGTATTAATTGCCTGACATAATAGTATGTGTAGCAATAAAACGTAGCAATTATCTCATCTTCTCTAAATTTTATCTCTCCCGGTATAAAGCTTAGCAGCCTTTGATTTCTTTGTCTAGAAAGTCGATCTATATAACATGGCTTATTTTATCTGTTCTGTGTGGCCATTCTCTCAAACAACAGAGGACACATTTTGTAGTTGCTCCTCAAGGCTTTTAAAGAACATCTCACGTAAGTTATGCCTAGCTAATAATATGTAATTTACCAAATTCCAGCTTTTGAGACACTTTAAAATCAAAGTGAAATCTACATATATTCAGAAACAAATGTATATATAAAGATGTGATAATGGTAATCTTACCACCTAATGATGATTATTGAACTAGAATTGATCGTCCACATTCATGCCGCAAGTGGCATGTAATAATCAAAAGTGGAATAAAAATGGTAGTTGGGTCAAACAGGAAATGAAATAAAATTGCACACACACACAAACATACCACATACTTTAACACACACACACACACACAGACACATACACACACACACATAAATAAACACACATACATACATATATACACACAAATACATACATATTTACACATACAAGCACACATACATATATAATCACACATGCATACACATATACATAAAAATACATACCACACATATACACATACATATATATACACTAACACATGCAAACACACATACATACACATACACAAACATACATGTATATTTACATATGTAAACACATATAAATGTATACACAACACACACAAATACACACATACACATGTGCACCCAAATGTATGTACATACATACAAATACACATGCATATACACACATACATATACACAAACACAAAAACACTCACCATACATACATATGCATAACATAATATACATACAGACACACATATACATTACCACACACAGATGCACACACACACATACATACACAGAAACAAACACATGCATACACACCTACATAGACACATACTCACATACATGTACACAGGCCTACAAATACAAACACACATCCCATATCACTCAGATATTTAGTGGAAGAAAGGAAGCCTAACAATCCTCAGTCAATACATGTGATTAAACATGATTGAGCATGTTTTGTTGTATATTTTTTAATTCTTACACATGTAGATCTTGATGAGGACCGGTTTGTTTTGAGTCCCACTGATTTAATTTGTGTGAACTATAATTTACCAGGTTGGAAGAGAAACAATGATTTGGTGAGGCCATCATCAGCTCATTAGAATCATACTGGGAACACTTAATGGTGTACAACCCACAGCTTTCTGTATCCATTTCATAGTGATCCCTCTTGCCTCGCCTGCTGCTCTCTGCTCCATACTGTTGTAGCTTGATCCTTTCCAAACACACCCCAGAAAATGAGAGGTATTTTTTAAAATGAGATTTAAGTCACCAAGAAACACATAAAGCTACCGTTTCAGGGGTGTGCAGCATGCTGCTAGGATAAAATATTTCTCATGTGTTGTTAATTGTGGTAAGACTGGCTAGCTGTTAAGTACTGTAAACTGCAGCTAATCAGAAGCTCAAACATCCTACATAACAGAACAGAAATAATTGCTCTCCCTGAACTGCCATTGTTTCCTGCCTCAGCTTTTCCTGGACTAATAAAAGGTTTAATTTTAAGTGGTGCGTGGGAAATGTCAGCATTGCAAAAACATACAATGCTCAGGTGCTCTGCTCATCATCAGGTAAAACACACTTGAAATTAGAGCTGAGAGAAGCCCAGCCAAACCTGAAGACCCCCCCCCCCTCCCTCAGGCACCTTTTTTCTCTCCCACTGATTGATCTGATCACAAGAAGTCAGCCTGGGTTCCTACACAGTCCTCTCAGATGACAAGCTCCTGATAAAGGCTCTGGTTAGGAGCCATGTGTTTCCGGGCCCACAATTTCAGTTATGCACAGTGGGCGACTTAGTTCAAAGGAGCAGGGACATTTATTTTGATGCTTCACAGGAAAAAGGAGTGGGGGCAGGGTCGACAAAGGAGACAAGGCCTTAAAGGCTTCCTGCATTCAAATGTGTGCATCTGTTTTCACTTTTACTATCTTCAAAAAAAAAAAAAAAAACGAAGATAACGTTTCCATCTAACGCTGGCTTCTGAAGCTTTGGTTTGCTAAGAAGAAAATACTGGTGTAGGGAACACAGCATGGAGGGGGAGTAATTCTACCAACTCTCCTCAGCTTAAGGCTTTGCAATCAATGCATTTGATTCAGATTCCAATCAATTAGCCAAAAGAAAAATATACATTAGGGGAACATGGTCATTAGTCAGTATTTCTCAGGTAGTTTTATTTTAAGTAACCAAATACCATGGAATTTGGGGGGATGCAGTTACCTTTATTTATGCTTTCTTTTTTTTTCTATCCACAAATATGTGGTAAGTATTCATGACTTCCTTTTATTAAGCATTGTGGTAGCTCCAAATAGAATACCCTTTTCTCTGAAAGAAGTGCAAGCTATTCTTTTTAAAAGTCAGACACAACATTTTAAAATTATTGGCAAGCAATTCCATGCTGTAACATAGAAGAAATGGAACTTGAAGCAGCTACCACCCACCCCTAGACTCCCCTGAAGATGGTGAATTCTAGTGTCCTGGCTGGTTATAGAGTAGGAGCAAACGGACAATGTATATAAAGTGCTTGTTCCACAAGCAAACTATAGTGACACTATAGTTCCATAGAGAAGAAGAAAGATATTTTCTTTCTACCCTTCCCAGTTAGCTGAAAGGGTCACTCAAAGTGAAAGACAGACCAACGAGAAAATAGACAGAAGTTTATTGGAATATATACCTTTGCATGTTTTCAGGATATATATATATACACATACACACACACACACACACACACACACACACATATATATGCATATTTTTTTCAGGAAAAGTACATAGAGAAAGGAGAGGCAGCCTAGAATTCAGGTGGAACCGCCATGCTCACCAAAACAAAGGTTTCAGCCCAGAGACAAGGAAGTACAGGAAAGCATTGAGGTAGGCTCTCTCTGCACTAGAGCCCCTAGTACTTTGGATTCATCCTCTGTTTTAGATTTGGGAATGGAGGCAATCACAAAAATGATGCCTTCTTTTTTAGGTATAAATTTATCTTACAGGAGAGTAACATATTCTTGTTTTCAGAGCTTCTGAATGACTTTCTGTATGTATTTACTTTCTCAAAATTATCAGCTCAAAATAGTCTTTATTTCAAAGAGGTGTATTTCAGGGTGGCATATTCTGTTATTTCAGATTTGGGAGCAGCATTTCACCACCTTCCAGCTCCAGTAATCAAATATGTTAACAGGTTAGCAGGCCATGATGTGCTTTGTGTTGTGTCTTTCATCTTTTCTTCTCTTCATCAAACTGCCACTAGAATTGTTTCTAAACCATAACTGCGTTACGGTGATTTTTAAAACCAAAGTCACTTGTCAACAGCCATGACCTTACACTTACTAAATAATTCTTTAAGACAATCTGTACTTAAAGTGAGATTTTTGTGTAAGTCATGAGAATAATGACTAACTTTATAAATTTAACTTTGTAGCACATACTAGAGAATGAGAAAATAAGAGCCATGGTTATTTTGTGTGTTTTACAATAACTTACAGCTGATAGGAGTGACTGAAAAGACTTTATCAGTCACTCTGGCTGTAGTTTCAGACTTTTCGTTGCATAGAACAGAGAAATTATTGCTTCATAAAACAAACAAACAAATAAGTCGCTGATGATGATTTTTACAGCCCAGTTTATAATTTTTTGGTTTAAATCTCTCATCTTATCTGGAAACTTGAAAGCAATAGAGTTCAATTGTGCTTCGTTTTTCAGCGGGCCAGGCTTCATCGGCATTCTGGTGGGCATTTCCAGCTAAATCCCTTTAACTAATTCAAACTTTAGTTTTAGCAGATGAATTGATTATAATAATTTTTGAAAATATATTATGGGAATGTGTTCTGATGTCACAAGAGCCCTGTCCACATTCTTGTTTTCTTATATTTTATGATTAATTTTTAATGTTTGTCATTGGCATTTACTTTGTTCTCTTCCTCAACCCATCTGCCTTACTTTGCCCCTCAACACAGCCCCAGCCTTTGGACCTTGAAACACTAGGATGTGACCATGCTTCTAACCAAGCATGTTTATAAAAGTTTAACTTGGTTCAAAATTCTAAGGACGTGTTCCCTTCTCTCCGGTTTTGTTTCTGATTTGTGGCTTTGCTGGTAGAGCTCTGGGTTAATTACTCATTTTCTTCCATTAGGCCTCTCTCTCTCTCTAAAGACATTGGTCAGACTCTTAGTTTTACAGTTCAGTTCCCTGCTGCAGAACGCCTGCATCAGCAGCTCTGTGGTGAGACTTCAGCTGATATTTGGTGAACTGCTTGAAACTGAAATTTTGCTACTGAAAGTCCTTCTAGCCTGACCACTGTGTTCTCAGGACATACTCTGTTCTTCTTGAGTTTGTTGAAAATTCCCTTTTTCTCTGTCAAGATGCCTCAGGCTCATCTTGTTTCATTGTATCCTAATCCTAGAAGTAACTGTTTTTTCAAAGACTCTTGACTGTCTTAATTAGAAAATGGTATTTGAAACCAAGCTTCAAGGGCTGGTGAGATAGCTCAGCAGGTAGAGGCTCAGGCTGAGCAAGCCTGAAGACTTGAGTTCAACCCTGGAAATTCATGTGAGCTGGTAGAAGAGAACCAGCCCTATAAAATTGTCCTCTGTCCTCTGGTGGCACATATGCCTCCTTTTCCATCTTTCTCTCTCTCTCTCTCTCTCTCTCTCTCTCTCTCTCTCTCTCTCTCTCTCTCTCTTTCACACACACACACACACACACACACACACACACACTAACAACAACAATAAATAAATAAATAAAGCTTAAAAACGAAAGAAATCAAGCCCTTGGCTATAGCTTAACTTATTTACAATGAGAAAGTAACTTCTCCTACAATATAACTGAACATGCAATGACATATTTGCTGGTCAAATATATTTTATTATAAAACTATGTCTGTAATATGCAGAATGGGAGTTAATGCTGATATCCGTATACAAATGTAGAGTCACAGAGATCCTTGTATTATTTTTCACTTAAACTCCATCTTCAACAACAAGAATATGGCCTTGACCTTTCATGATTTTTATTTTTTAAGACCTAATATAATTATACAACAATTTTATAATTTTAAAAATTTTCAACAAAATTACTTTTCGAGTATCTTGAGTTTCTTAAAGGAGACTCCTGTTAAGAAAATGTTTTCAAATAATTTTATGTTTGGATGTACTGCTTACAGATAAACTATAATCTTTATATAATGATTGAATATATAAATTTATAATGATTAGCTTTTATTTCCTTTTGAATATTAGCATATTTAATTCAAGACAGCCAATAATATTCAGATTGATTGAAATTCTGTAAGTCTCTCCATTAATCACAGATAATTTAGAGACTTAAGATTTAAAGATGCTGCCTTAATAAGACAGAGCAATTATGTGTCATTACCCAATGATGCTTTGAAAGATGGCTTTTTAATTACTACTATTATCCATTGGAAGTAGAACTGCAAGGACACATTTATGAAATAATCTTTCTTTCATTTTTTTTTTTAACATCACATCCCCTGTGATTTCATAGTGAAATGATTTGGTGATGACCATGGAACAAGATGACCTGTTGGTAGTTCATGTGCCTTAGCTAGAATGGTTACATAGAAAGTATGGGGGTGGAGAGGTATGTGATATTATTGGACTGAAAAAAAAATTAGTTATAGGAAAATTGTCATTTTTAAATATGAAAGTATCACTCATCTTTAAGAGTCCAGACTTGAGTAATTTTATGACTAGACTCATATTACAATTCTTTCTCTAGTTGAATGCACAACAGACATCTTACAGAATAATAACCATCTGAAAATATCAAGAAACAACGGGTGTTTCTGTCTTGACTGAATTAGCTGATTGCATTTTCTTGACTCGTGTTTTCACAATTTATGTACCCAAAAGTTAAAAAGCTCCTTCATGATAAGCTTTTCATGACATACCAGAGGCACTAAGTTATCTGACTGTCATATTTGCAAAAGCAGTGAGTTAATCAGTTCTTGCTGTTATTTTCATGTACACTGTACATAGAACAAATGTTGCTATCCCTTAGCAAGAACTAGAGAGATTTCTTTTCAAAACACTTGAATAAGGCAGGGTGGAGTTGGTAATGGGTTGCACTGAAAGATAATTCTGAAGGACAAACAAATAGAATGATAGTATTTTTTTACTGTACATGATTTGAGGCCAGAGCAGAACAAACTGATTTTATCTTGCACTAGAAGAATTATCAGACTTTGATTTTTCATTTTCTATAGACATTATTCCAACCTTCAAGAAGTCTTATTCACATACTTGTCCCATGCAGAAATATATATCTGAGTGAAAAGCGATTATTTTATCTCAGAACATGTGACACAATAAATGCAAAATTTGTATGAAATATTGTCATAGTTTACCATAGAAGAATTTCCTGATATTCAACAAATATGCTTAAGATAGACTATTGTTTCTCTTATGTTTGTATATGGGGTGGTGATATATATATGTGTGTGTGTGTGTGTGTGTGTGTGTGTGTGTGTGTGTGTGTACACGTGCATGTATATACAGGCACATATGTGCATGTATGTGTGAGATGGTCAGAGTGTTATCCTCAGGGACATTAAGATAGACTCACTCATTGACTTGACGTTCAAGCCTTAGGCAAGACTGGCTAGCCAGTGAGCCTTGAGGATCCTCCTCTCCCTCTGCAACACTAGGATTACAAATGGGCATCCCCATACTATACCTCTTCATAACCTGGGTTCTGAGGATCCTGTTCAGGCCCCTGTGCTTACAAGGCAAGCATTTTACTAAGTCATGACCTGAGCCTGGGTTAGACTATTTTAAAAACCACTAATATAGACTGTGAGCTTTCTGTCCAATGACTTTTTCTTTAGAAATCTCAGTGATTTGCACACAGAGAGCCAACTCTATGCCTTATAATTTGATAACTTTGTTGTAGATTGCTGGTCCTTGGGGGGGGGGGTTAAAACCTTAGACTTATGTTTGTACTGTTTTTGTCACTGATTTTGAAAACTGTTTAAAATAAAATTCATATGCTATCCAAATAAAGCCTTTGGGGAACTTCAAAGTGCCCTACAGAAGTTGAGGAATTTATGGCATGTATTTTTGGTATTTTAAAATGTTGGGGATGGAACCCAGAGCCTTATGCATGCTAGGAGAACTCTTTGTCACTGAGGTAGCTCTACTCCAGCTCCATATGGTGCATATTTTAAAAAACACTTACAGAATTAAGTCCAGACTCTTCGCCCACTTTTGAAGCCATTTTTATTTTGACCCCTGCCAAAGAACTGGGCTGCTCTTCTGTGCTGTAAAAGACCTTTTCAGACTTACTTGGCATTATCTGGGAACATCCATTGTTTTCCATTTGTGAACTGTCTGGGAAGACAGATACCATTCCATTCCATCTCCATTTCATAGTGGAGTTGTTACAACAAAAGTAGATATGCTAACCAAAGAAATATTATCCAAAATACATGCAAACTTTTAATGTTTTGTGAGCCAGGGAAGTCTTCACAAGTGAACGAAGACCCAAAGAAATGGAGGAATCTGCTCTGTTGTTTGTTTGTTTGTTTTGTTGTTGTTCTTATGCCAGGAATTATGGAACAGATACTTATGAAAAATAAAATTGGATAAAGGAGAAATAATGTAATGGTAATAAACCAGGAGGAACTTATCAATAACTGTGTTTTTATTATCCAGAGGAAAGGATTTCCTATGATAGCAGAGAGGACATCACTCCTGTGGGGTCTTCTGAAGTGCTTCAGAAGACCTGAACATGTCCTTTGGTCCATGAACGAAAGAGGATATTAGTGGTCTTCTAGCTGTTGATGGTTTCAAATATTGAGATGCCATCAACAGGTTTGTATTGCTCTTCCTACACCAGATTTTCCTTCCTCGGCCTTGTAAAACATTTATGATTATTGAATTTATGTTGTCTCATATTCTAAGTCTGCTCTTTTGTAGCCCAGTGGTTTTATACTCTTTGCTCATTGAACTGTACATGTCATTCCCTTGTTTCTTTCCTACCAAGAGGGGGAAACCTCAACAGCTTGCAACATTCAGGGTGAGAATGGGACATGCACATTCCCTCCAGCCCTTCCCCCACTGTGGCTCTATAGGTTTGACTGCTAGGTCAGTCTGACATGGATGGAGGTATATATAATTTGGTAATGGATTCATCAGAAGGTGATGCATGCTCACCCTCATACCTCAAAGTCTTTTCCTTCTCTTAAAGTAAACTGAAAGCTTTTGTAGATGTGATCAGTTGAAGCCAATTGAACATCTGCAGAGTACAGTTTATTTTGAAATAAGAGTAATTCATATTGAGGGTGTCTCTGTTGCTTACAGCAAAATAGTTTGCAGAAACTTTTATAGCTTTGGAGATTAGCAGTGATTGTCTAGAATAATAAAATTGGATCTATTTTTTTCATTGCAATTGCCATATTTTAATGTATTATAGATACTAAAGATCAAAAGTCTGAAGGAAGATAGAGTATTAGCACCTAGGCATGTCTAGTCCAAACATGCATACTACTGTTTATCTAAATGTTAGTATACTTCAACAACTAGTTTAGGTGTGAGAACACAGGAGGATGTCTGTCATGATTTGAACTTAAATGCTCTCCTAAATGCCTTTACACTAAAGGCTTGGTGGTCAGATTATGTTACTGCTGGGAGGATATCAAATCTTTACAAGATAGAGCCTACTGGAAAGATCTCTTGTCACTGGGCCATGACTTTGAAGGGAACATTGAGATACCCCACCCCTTCCTCTCTCTTTTGTTGCTTCTCATCTACCAAGAAGAGAGTAACATACTCCTTAATGTGATCTGTCAGATGTTCTGCCATGCCACAGGCTAAACAGCAATGGAAACTGTGGCCTGACACCATGAGCTCAACCAACTCTTTCCCTAACTAATACAGTACTCAAGCTCTTCAAGGTGCTTATTTCAGGTGTTTTGTTTAGATTGTGACTGGCATGATTTTTTTTTTGAGCCACCCTAGCCTGGCAAAGGGGTAGGCAGAAAAGGAAGGCATATTGCAAGAGTGTATTTAGTAATTGTATTGTCATATGGGTGTTGTTAGTTGTTCTTTTTTAATCTTTTCGCTCTTTAGGGACCTGCCACCCATCTCCCAAATAAATCATATGTGGAGTCTTATCATTACTCACAAATGCCAGGCCTTACCTGGTCTTGTTGCTAGCTAGCTTCTCTTAACTTAAATTGTCCCATTTACCTTTTGCCTCTGGGATTTTTCCTTTTCTTACTCCTGTGCATCTTACTTTCACTCTTACTCCGTGGCTGGGTGGCTGGCCCCTTCTTTTCTTGCTCCCTGATCTCTTCTCTATTTTTCTCCTTCTATTTATTCTCTCTGCCTGCCAGCCCCACCTCTCCTTTCTCCTGCCTCACTATTGGCCATGCAGCTCTTATTAGATCATCAGGTGTTTTAGACAAGCAAAGTAACACAGCTCCACAGATTTCAACAAATACAACATAAAAGATTGCAACACACCTTTGCGTCATTAAACAAATGTTCCACAGCATAAACAAATGTATCACACCTTAAAATAATATTTCACAAAACATGGAACTTACAGAGATTGACCTGGTGGACCGTACAAAGTGAGCCCTGACTTGGAGCAGTGCAAACAGTGGCCATAGCAGAGGACCTGAAACAGGGCTTTTGAGTTTGAGTCCTGTATTAATTAGGGTTTCTATTGCTGCACTGAAACATCATGATCAAAATGAAAGTTGGGGAGAGAAAGGTTTATTTGGTTTACACTTCCAGATGATAGTCCTGTATATGGAGACTTTTTACAGTTACAAAAGGTTGGGGATTTAGCTCAGTGGTAGAGCACTTGCCTAGCAAGTGCAAGGCCCTGGGTTCGATCCTCAGCTCAAAATGAATGAATGAATGAATGAATGAATGAATTAATTAATTAATTAATTAAAAGGTTTTGAGACACACAAAAACTTCATAGTTCATGTCTCTCATTACAGAACCATGTCCCCTGGCCACTTAGGTCTCACAAGGGCTGCAGTACAAAGAGGCTCCTCCCAGCCACTGCCCGCAGGCTTGAGAGAAGTGTTGGGCTTAAGAACATAGCTGAAGATGGGCGGTGGTGGCACATGCCTTTAATCCCAGCACTGGAGAGGCAGAGCCAGGCGGATCTCTGTGAGTTCGAAGCCAGCCTGGTCTCCAAAGTGAATTCCAGGAAAGGCACAAAGCTACACAGAGAAAGCCTGTCTGAAAACACACACACACACACACACACACACACACACACACACACACACACATACAGCAGAACCGACTTAGTACTACTTCCCAGAGTTGGCACAGTGAGAGAGTGTGACTCTTGCTGGTACCTCCACCATGAGACAAGATGTTCAGAGAACCAAGGCAGGGTGGGTGGAGACAACTGCCATGCGCTAACCATTGACTAAGCTAATCAGCACAGACAGCTAACATAGCGGTTTTGATCCATCTCATGTAAAGGCCTCTAAACAGGTCACACTGTGTTTGATAATTGTGCATAGGCTTGGGAGAGAGAGCATCAATAATAGAGTTATTGATTAAATAAATAATTTAAAGAAATAAAATGAGGTCCTTAAAAAGGAATAGACTAATTAAAATTATGATAAGCCACCTAAAAATGGAAAATATACAGAGGGTCTGGATTGTGTATATTATTATGTTTTCTTTGAATTAACAGTCATGTTAAGGAGCTAACTGCTGAGACATATTTGATGGTGGGGCTTCTATGTTAAACCAATATATATATATATATATATATATATATATATATATATATATTTTAAAGGTATCTTGACTTCAAAATTTTGGTTTAAGGATATGTTGCTTTAGAAAAGAGGTTCTGCTGTGAGATAATTCCTCTGTATGCTGTGAATATGTTTTATTAGTATTGGTTAATAAAGAAGCTACTTTGGCCTATAGCAAGGCAGGATAGAGCCAGGCAGGAAATCCAAGCAGAGATTCAGGGGAAGAAGGATGGAGTTGGGGACAGATGACAGCAAGCCACTAGAGCAGAAAGATATACCAGAGAAGCCTCATGGCAAAATATAGGTTAATATAAATGGGTTAATTTATGTTAGTCATAAGCCTAAGCTTTATGCTAAATGGTTTGTAGTTAATATAAAGCCATTGAGTGATTATTTTAAAAGTGGCTGTGGGACTTGGCAGGACAGAAAAGTCTGTTTTCATAGTCCACAATTGGAGGAAGTCAAGATAGGAACTTAAACAAGGAAGGATCCCAGAGGCAGGAGCTGATGCAGAGGCCATGGACCCTGCTTTCTTATAGAAGCCAGGACCACCTGCCCAGGGATAGCACTGTCTGCAATGGACTGGGCCCTCCCCCATTGATCACTAATTGAGAAAATGCCTTGCAGCTGGATCTCATAGAGGCATTTCCTCAACTGATGCTCCTCCTCTCTGATGACTCTAGCTTATGTCAAATTCATACATAAAACTAGCCAGTACAAGTCCTCATTCTGGTCTTTCACTAGATAAAGCTCCATTGGCATGCTTTGCTAACCTTAGTTTCTTCTTCAACTATATGAGAATCAAAATGGTGCACACCACATTTTAATGAGATTAGAGGACTTGATATTCATGAAACTGTTAGACCACTTGCTGCTCCAGTGCCTCGCTGTTAGACCAGTGAATAGCCCCACATAAGAAACATACATATTAACCAAATCAAGTAATCAATAGGGTAATTTAAAGTAGATTAAAATAGTACTGATTATTTGAATGGTAATATCTAAGCGATATTAGAATGGAAGGTAGGAAGAGTGTTATTGATGGGGGAAAAATCTTTCTTTTGTCATCTGCTCTTCTGCCTCCTCTTCTTCTTCCTTCTTTCTTCTAGAAGAGGTCTAAGGTGGTCCAGCCTGGCATTGAGACCATGATGTAGCAAGGATTACCTTGAATTCCTTTCTTCCTGCCTCATCTTCCAAGCGCTGGGATGCTGCCCTGCGTTATCATGCCTACCTCATTTTGGGACAATTTTGAACTTTGACCCTCAAATTCATGAAGTTAACACAGTCAAATGAGCCTCAAAAAACTTTGTCCCTCCAAATATCAGATTCTGAGCTTCTTTATACTTTAATATATTTCATAGTTCACTGGGACAACTTGGGAGAATATCTGCCCATCTTAGTCCCTTCTGGCATCTTTTTTCTATAATAGGCTTCTTATGAAAAATGTGATCTTTATGCCTTTTAAGACCTTTTAAGATAAGAATAGTGCAAAACTTTAAAAGTATTACAAGCTTTCTTATACCCAAAGGTTAATAATTATAGTTAACTGGATAAAAATTTTGTAGTCTCTTTGTTTCCAGTATATTCAGTAGCTAGATCTTGTAGTTATGACTGAAGTAAGGTTAAGAACAATAGGATTTTGTTGCAATACATGAGAGCATACATGATTTCTTTATATCCCCAATGACTTGCAAGGGGATACTGCTCATAAAGGATGGTATAAGGAGTTCTACTTTCATCTGGTATTTCTTGGGAAGGCAAATTATGCTGAGCAACCACTACCCTTAACTCTGACCTAGGATCCTGCTTAGGGAATAAAATGCTAGCTTTATGGACAGAGACTCTGCTAAGTCTCTATAAAAGAGATGGGAAATTGTTTGTGACTAACACCACCTAGGTTTGGGTTGAGTTTCAACATAATTTAAATCTTCTAATTACATAATAGGTGACATTATAATGGAAAAAGACAAAGGCAGCAATTTTAAGGTGAAGATTGGTCTATGAACCATTTTTTGAGGGTACTCACTCTACCTAATATCATATCTCTTGAATTTTAAAAACAAAGGAAAGGAATAACACCAACATTTACTCCCTAGTACATTTTTCTTTAAGGAAAACTATTCTCATCTAGAATAACAGTTGTCAAGAACAAGTATGATAATGAAGACAAAAGCTTGTGAATTGTGTACTGCTTCAACATGATTAATTTTTATCTTTTAGCCACACAGATTTAATTATTTATGCCATTTTTATCTTGAATCAAAATGTAATAATACTATCAATAGAAACAATAAATTGTGTCTCCCACTGAAGTAAGAGATGACACACTGTTGCCCATGCCTTAAAGAGGGACACTGCTTGAGGCTATTTCATTCACTTCCAAAAGCCATGGTTCTAGAGACTCATTTGCAACTACTCTCATCTTTAAATGGAGTCTCTTTTTAAAAGAAAGAATCAATAACTTGTTTTATCTATTTAACTCCTCTGTGCCTCCATTTCCTTAACAGTGAAAGGGAAACTCTAGCATCAGACAGCTCTCACCACAAGTTTCCATCTTTGTTTTTCTGGGATTTTTTCTTTGTTGAAAATGGTGCCTCAGGTATGGGGTTTAACAGACAGTGTCCAGTCTCTGCACATGTAATGACATTAAGAGACCCAACTCCAACAGCATACATCTTGCTGCAGCTTGTAGTCCCCATAGTTTAATCTTGTCATAGTTGTCTAACTTGACCAGAAACATAAGGGATAATTTACTATCATTTAATATCATGACTTGGGGCTGCTATGCGTTCCACACCAACCAGCTTAAATGAGCACCTTGAAGGATGAATTTTAAATAAATAATGTCAAATAATTGTTTATGATTTTTTTCTGATCATGTTTATTGATAAAATCATTTATTCATTTCAGTTATATTAGGTAGTATTTTCCTTCTTTTTATTTTTTCTTTAATTTATTTGTTTTGAAATTTCCATACCTGTGTACAATGTCTTATCATATCTACCCCCACCACTCCCTTCATCTGTTTCCAGCATCCTCATCACATCTCCTTCTCAAATCTCTGTTGGTTTTATTGGTTATTAACATCTGTCCATTCACATCCAGCGCCTATATCTTACACAGACTGTGTCTATACATGTCCACATTGTGAACTCCATATGCAACATATTTCATCAAATATTTCTCACCAGAAGTGAATTGTAAGCATGTAAAATTTTTGTGAACTAGGCTGTGAAATGTCAGTGGAAATACACTCTATGCAAGTTGACAGCTGATATCTGATCTGAAAATAGTGTATTTCCCTTCAAATGTCAGACTCCTGTCACTTTACATTGCTCTGATTTAAACAGCTATACAAGGGGAAAATTACTGTGAAAAATAAAATCTTTCTTTTATAAACACAGTAACTAAAAAACAAAACAAAGCAAGGACTCGGAGTTCTATGTTTCTAATAACCTGCTTACTTCTTAGAAGTATTATATCTGTCTGTAATTGTCACATTAATCTCTTAGTTTTGTTCTATGCAATTGCCACAGAATTAGTGCTTTGAACAGGACATATTCATTTGCTTACAATAATGGAAGTCATGAGTCTAAAATGGGTTTTCCTGGGTTAAGTTGCAAGTTTTTGAGCCATGTGTGGTGACTGTCACCTGAAATCCAGTGCTCAGGGGGCTGAGGCTAGAAGATATTGCATTTGAGGCAGCCTGGGATGTATAGTGACTCTAACAGGCCAGGACCTACTTGTCTTTTTCTGAATGTTTTAAGATATATACATACACATATACATATAATAAACATAAAATATGTCTATATATATTATAAATATATATACATGTATTATATATAGATATAGATCCTAAATATTGAGTGCCTGTGTGTGCAGGTATGTGTGTATATGTATATGTATGTGTGTGTGTGTGTGTGTGTGTGTGTGTGTGTGTGTGTGTGTGTGTGTGTTTGTTCCCAGTTTTTTACCCAGAGTTCTTGGAATCTCTGTAGCGGAGAGCATCTTTGATTTTTAATCCTATCAGCCCTCCCTTCCCATTCCTGTGCTTAACTTCCCGCAGTCCACACATAAATTCTATGGGTCTGTACCAAGTACTCTGTGTATATCTTGTGGCTATTAGATTGGTCTTCTTGTGGGACTTCTAATAGTGGGAGAAAGTGACTCTTTTGCCTGCTCTTGGAACTCTTTTCCTCCGGTTGGGTTGCTTTGTACAGTATTGATATGAGGGCTTTTGCCTTGTCTTATAGGATCTTGTTTTGTCCTGTATGGCTGTCATCTCTTGGATGTCTGTCTTTTCTGAAGAGGAATCAGAGAAGATGTGGATCTAGGGGAGAGTTAAGGTGGTATGGAGTTAGAAGGAGTAGGTGAAGGGGGAACTGTTTGGAATTTATTGTTTGAAAGAAGAAATCTATTTTCAATAAAAAAGAAAAATTAAAAAAGAATAACTGTTTCCTTGCTTTATCAAATCTCTAGAGTCTAGAGGACTCCTTCTTTATTTGGTCTATGCCATATCCCTTTCCTCCTGCATATTTGTCAGTGGCTTTGAGTCTTGATCACATTCTGTTACCCTCTCACTGAATTTTCATCTTCTTTATCCATATTTAAAGAAAATTTAGGAATAATTTAGGATCAAGTGATGATCTGGTGTAGTCCTAAGGTTCACCACTCAACAACCATAATTTCATCTGTAGCCTAATCTGTCCTCATGCTATATTATAACAACACAGTTTGGAGGAAATTAGAATGTAGCTGTCTGAAGAGAGGCTTGACTGTTCTGTCAATTACCAAGGGTGACAGCAGAAAATAGATTTCCACATAAGTGATAGTCTGGTCTCCTAGCAGCCTAGCTATTAATTTCCAGCATAATATAAAGATTATACAATGTTTTGTGTGTTACTAGGATTTTGATATATGAAATGAGTATGTAAGTATGTGGCAGAGAGAACACCAGCTAACTCCCAGCTGAGCTCTCACATGGAGATGGCAAGGAAGCCGTGGCAACACTGTAATGACCCAGAAACTGAGGAGAAAAAGAAGCAAAATGGTGATGGGAAAATAGACTGGAAAGGCCCTAGTACCATGTAAGCATTTTCTTACATCAATACGCTGTTGACAAGAGTTTGGCAAATTTGTAAGTCAGTAGCTAATTAAAATGAAACTTCAAAGCTATTTATACTGCAGTCAGCAAAAACCAAGGACCCACCTCTCAAGACAAGTTTCCTCTCTATCTGTCACTTTCTCTCTACCCTCTCTCTATCTTCCACACTCTTACAGCCTTCCTACAGCTGTAGGAAGCGTTTTTGGAAATGGCATAGAAGTGAAAACTGGAAATTGCTTTCAGAATGTTTATTTTGTTTTTCGCCAATGGGAGGAATCTGAAAACTTGGTGATTATCTTCAAGGTGAAATCTTAAAGCCTGGTGACAAAATAGAAACAAGTTTAAGGATCATAGATTTAGTTTAGGCCCAGAAACTATTTACCAAGTGAAAGTCAGTCACAGTTAACATGAGATGCAAAGGGCACTTGGATCTTGCCCGACTTTACTGGTCTCAGAATAAACACGAAGTGAGCTCATATTCTATAAAGAAATTAGCATCTCTGACTTTATTTAAAATGCTAACTGAAGTGGGCCCATGCTGAAGTAATGTTTTCAGCACTGAATATTTTCCCTTTTCTGAATGATTTGGGTTCTTCTTGAAACATAATCTTTTTTCACAATAAATCTTTAAAAAACTCAATTTCCAATTTCCCTATATGTAAGCAAGTTGATGGAGAGACAGAAAGAATAACTGATAGGCTGTATTAGTTGTTTCCCTCCAGAATATTGACTGGCTTAACTCAGTCATGTGAGTAATGTTGCTCTGATATAGATCTGGGATCTGGACCACATGTACATGTACTCCAAGTACATATCGCCAGGAGTAGATGTTCTTCTGAGTATGGGTACTTTTCATTTATTGGAGGAACATATTGTTTTATAAATAGTTTATTTGCTCAAATTTCATTTTTTAGCTTCTTTTGTGATATATGTGCATATATATGGTGATATTATATTTGTGATGAAATGTGATTTTATTTGTATGTTAATAAATAAAGTTGCCTGGGGGTCAGAGCTAATAGCAAGCCATAGCAGAAGCTAGGCAGTGGTGGTATATGCCTTTAATACAATCACATGGCAGACAGAGTCTGTGTGTCCAAGGACATAGCCAGCTTGGAGACACATGCTTTTAATCTCAACACCAACCATAGAGACCTGGAGGTCTGTCATAAATAGGCAGTGACAAAGAGGTCATGTGGTTGGGTTTACAACCAATGAGAAGGCAGAACAGAAAGTCAATAAAAAGACAGACACACAGGAAGTAGGTCTCTTTCTCAGGGGAAGGATGGCAGCAGCAGCAGGTGGTAAGAAGGCGGTTTTAGTCTCAGCTCTCAGCCACTGCTCTGACCTCTTGTGCTTTTAACTCTGCATTTGGCTCTGTGTTTCTTATTTAATAAGACCATTATATACATATACATGTATATAAATATATATATGATTTATTACTTTGAGTAATTTTAAAGCCTGTTATGATTTACATTAGAGTTACTTTGAATTTGAAGATTATGTTTAGGACCAGTAAATCTTTTTACATTGAGCAATGCTACCCACTAGCATCCAATAGTTACTCACTGGATTGTATAAATTTCTTTCTTCTTAAAATACCTACTTTATTTTTGAATGATTGATTGATTGATTGATTGTGTGTGTGTGTGTGTGTGTGTGTGTGTGTGTGTGTGTGTGTGAGGGAGCTGTACATGTAAATGCAGTGTCTATAGATGCCAGAAGAGGATGTTGAGTACCTTGGAGCAGGAGTTAGAGGTAGTTGTAAGAAGCCTGACCTGGATGCTGGAAACTGAACTTGGGCTGTCTGTAAAAGCAGTGAATTTTCGTAACTGTTGGGCCATCTTTCCAGTCCCTGGTATTCTTTAATGTTCTTTAATAACATTCTTGTTTTGCTCCATGGAGTTCTTCTATATCTTTAACATTTTCTCTAATATTTTAAAGATTTGACAGGAATTTGAATAATTTTCTTTTCTACATCTCCCTACAATATGAAATACACAATATACAACATGCATGGAGGCTTAATGTATGCATTCAGTGAAAACCAAAGTGGAAGGTGAAATGATCTAGAAACCCTTCTCATGTTCCTATGGTAGCTTGAGTGACATTTATTCCCAGAGACTCTTGATCCCAGTTGGTGGCATTATTTGTGGAGGTTCTAGGATGTGGAGAGAACTTGAAGGAGGAAGTACATTGTTGGGGCAGACTTTGAGAGTTTGTAGACTTGCCCAACTTCTAGCTCTCTCTGCATCCTTAGGGGAACTGAGATGTCACTCCTCAGGCTCCTCTTCCTGCCACCATAACTTCTTCACAGTTTCAGACATCAAACCCTCTGAAACCATAAGCCAATATAAAGCCTTCCTTATGATACTTTTGATCGTGATACTTCACCAGAGTACCATAAAAGGAACCAAAACACCCTCTTTCCAGAATAATTCCATATATACCTAAAATATCCTTCCAGATGGTGAAGATAGAAGGGTCAAGAGAGGGTAGTTTGCTGGCACACTTAGGTGTGAGGAATAAGTTCAGATTTTGTATAGCAAAATGACATGACAACTCATTAAATATTTCAAAACCTAATAGAAAAAAATTTGATTGTTCACAACACAAAAAAATTCAGAGTTGTATAATGAATATACAGATCTGATCATCACACATTGCATACATGTTTTAAAATGTCATCCCTTTCTCAGAATATATGCAATTGCTGTGTGACCATTAAAATAAAAACTTACTAAAAATAATAAAACAACCCCATACTCAGAGGTTATCAAGATCACAATGTTTTTATAATAATTTCTATAATTTCAATAACTTTTTCATGAACTGAGATATCTCAAACAATATCCTGTAGGTTTTTCTGCATTTGAATAGTACATTTAAATAATAAGGGCCTTGTGGTACTGATATTTCACTCAAAATTATATATCTGAGGTTTGTTTATGATGTATAATTCTATCACAGTTTATGACTGATTTCACATTGCCCACATGATGGTTATTTGTATTTGTTATTGGTGTTATTGATTATGACCCAGTGTGTTCACTGTAACTAGTTAGTCAATCAAATATTAGTACATGTTACTCTGAAGGTGTATGTAGTTGTAACTAACATCTACATTTAGATGACTATATAAAGGCAATTACCTTTAATAAGGGGATATGCCCATTCCAGTTACAGAAGTTGAGAATTAGACCCTACTTGTGTGTTTCTCTGCAGAGCTTTGGCTGGTTCTGCCCATATTTATGAGTGACTCTGTGTTGGCTAGTTTTATGTTAACTTCACACAAGCTATAATCATCTGAGAGGAGGAAAACTCAATTAAGAAAATACCTTCATTAGGTAGGGCTGTAGGCAAGACTAGGTCTTTTTCTTAATTAGTGATTGATGGCCCAGGCCACTGTGGGTGGTGTCATCCCTGGACTGGTGGTCCTGGTTCTATAAGAAAGCAGGCTGAGCAAGCCATGAGAACAAAGCCAGTAAGCAGCACCTCTTCATGGCCTCTACATTGGCTCTTGCTTCTAGGTTCCTGCCCTGTTTGAGCTGCTGTCCTGATCTCCTTCAGTGATGAATACTGATGAAGAAGCGTAAGCCTAATGAAACTTTTCCTCCCCAACTGGCTTTGGTCACGGAGTTCCATCCTGTCAATATTAATCCTAAGAAGGACTCCATAGTTTTTGATATATTTGTATTCCAGAACATGTTCCCATCTGAATAGGCTATATATCTATGAGAAATTTATTTGGTATACACATTTATTAATTTATTAAGGAAAACAGAGTGTTTTTTTAAAAATGTACTTATGTACATTGTCAACAAGAATGTGTGAGAGATCTTGGTTACTACATTCTAGCCAAATATTTCTCCCTTATTTCAATATTATAATATCACAATAATTAACTGTAGAGAGCTGCGTGTAGCTGCACCCTAAAGATGGCGCTGGCTTCCACCCTCTGCCTTCCCGATGGCAAGCATTCTTTATGGTAAACAGCTCCTTATTTGGCTATGGCTGGATTCGTGTGCCGCTGGCATATGCGTGGACCTGTGGACAGTGCCCACGTGGCTGATTGGGGTTGGTAGCCCAGACCTACTTAGGGGCTGGGAGAGGCTTGCCCCAGAGAGAGACATCGCAACTAACAAGGGTCTGATTAAACTGTATTAAGAGTCCCGTTGTTGCATCATCCTTGCTGGTCGAGGCAGGCGTGACAAGTGGTGGCCTGTACGAGGAAAAAACAAACGTAAGGGGAAAATTACCACGTCTCTCTGTGGGACTCAGAACTTTTTACAGTCAGGCGGTATACCGGTAAGTCCTCAGAAAAAACTGAGGATCTGTGACAAAAGCGGGTTTTTATGCTCACCTGTAGACAAAGGGGGAGCGGGATAGTAGAGCCGCGACCAAAGCGGACGGGTAATTTGAATAACAAAACAACCAGGTAAAACTGGAGGGCTGGGGCTGTTCCCTAAAGGCTCCAAGAAACCTCCGAGAAACTTCTCAAATTGAGGAAAGAAAAGAAATATACTAACATGGGCGCCTCCTCCTCGCACCCAATTTTTCTGGCTCTTAATGAGCTGCTTCTCTCTAAGAGATTAAAAATTTAAAAAAAAAGCACTCTAGCACGGTTTCTGCAAGAGTGTGATGTAGTTGCTCCTTGGTTTACAATTCCAGGAAGCCTCACAGTGCCTTCCTGGGAGAAACTGGGAAGAGACCTAGATTTGGATACTGGAGCGGATTGCAGGAGCAGATCGCAGTATCATAGCTAGCAAAGATTGGCCTCGAGGTTGGCCTATACAGGCTTCCTCACAAACATTGCAGGGATTGGGTTATGCCAGTGTTCCTAATATTAGTACAAATTTGTTAAATTGACAAGATTCAGAAGGTCACTCTGGCATTATGCAACCCTATGTCCTTGAGCTTCCAGTGTCCCTCTGGGGGAGGGATCTTATAAAATCCATGGGCTTTCAGTTGAGTAATGAATATTCAAAAAAATCTAAAAATATTATGAAAAACATGGGGTGTCATCCTGATTTTGGCCTGGGAAAATTTTCACAAGGCCGAAAGGAGCCAATACAAACAGTACCTAGAAAACCCAAACAAGGGTTGGGTTTTTCCTAGGGGCCGTGAGGAGGGCATTCCCATATCCTGGATAACGGAGGAGCCAATGTGGGTTCCTCAGTGGCCACTCTCCTCTGAGAAATTACATGCTGCATATCAATTAATGAAAGAGCAATTGGAGGAAGGGCACATTAAACCCTCCCTTTCTCCCTGGAATACACCCATATTTGTCATCAAAAAGAAATCAGGAAAATGGAGATTGTTACATGATCTTAGAGCTATAAATGAGCAAATGAAAATTATGGAACCCGTACAGCATGGTCTTCCATTGCTGTCAGCCTTGCCTAAAAATTGGCCTATTATTGTGGTAGATATTAAGGACTGCTTCTTTTCCATTCCGCTAAATAGCAAAGACAGTGAGAGATTCGCTTTCACTTTACCGTCCACTAATCATGAGGAACCTGATAAAAGATATCAGTGGGTTGTATTGCCACAAGGCATGGCCAACAGTCCTACTATGTGTCAACTATTTGTAGCTACTGCTTTAGAACCCTTGAGAGCACGTTTTCCTGGCTTGAGATGCCTCCATTATATGGATGATATACTGTTAACAGCTAAAGAGGAGAGCATTCTTCAAGAAACATATAGCTCACTTGTAGAACTAACTACTAAAGCAAAAGGGACTCTATATTACCCCTGAGAAGGTACAACAGAACAAAGTTGTCAATTATCTTGGCTCTAAAATAACTAATCATCATATCATGCCACAAAAGATAGAGTTAAGGAAGGATCATCTTTGCACATTAAATGATTTTCAAAAATTATTAGGAGACATAAATTGATAAGAAAAAGTTTAAAAATGGCCAATTATGAATTAAAACCATTATATGATATTCTAATTGGAGATACAGCCTTGGATTCACTGAGGCAACTAACCAATGCAGCCTGAGAAGCCTTAACAAAATTAGAGGATAGGCTACAAAGGGCTTTTCTTCAAAGAGTACAAAATAATGATGATATTACCCTGTGCATTCTGCCTACCCAGTTGCAACCTATGGAAATTTTGTGTCAAGAAGGACCCTTTTTATGGATTTATACTAAAATCTCACCTACAAAATCAATTGAGTATTATCCTACTGCTGTAGCATTACTTGTGCAACAGAGTATTCAGCAATGTTTACAATATTTTGGGACATCACCACAAACGCTAGTTGTTCCTTATGATTCTACTCAAGTCAAGGTATTATATGCTGCCATAGATGATTGGGCAATACTGCGTTGTACCTATCCAGGACACATAGATTGCCATTATCCTAAACATCCACTATTAACTTTCTTTAAAGAACATCCTGTAGTTTTCCCTAAGGTAACTGCTTCCCAGCCCATTCCAGGAACAAATGTTATATTTACAGATGGGTCTAAGACGGGCTGTGGTGCTTATATGGTGGATTCTACTGAACCTGTAAAGCATCAATTCTTGCCAGGTGCACCCCAACAGATGGAGCTTTCAATAGTTCTTGAAGTTTTCAAGGCTTGTCCATTTACATTTAATTTAGTGTCAGATTCTAGTTATGTTGTTAATGCCTTGAAAAGCCTTGAATGTGCAGGGCCCATCAAGTCTTCTAGCCCTGTTACCTCATTGTTTGGCCAATTACAGAAACTGATCTGGCAACGTAAGAATCCCTTTTTTGTGCAACACATCCCCGCACATACCAGTCTGCCAGGTCCATTGGCTAAAGACAATGATATAGTGAACCAATGTAATAGACAGGAATGGATGTTTGTGGCTTCTGCCATACAACGAACACATACTTTCCACAAAGAATTTCATGTTAATGCAAGAACATTACAACAAAAGTTTTCTATCTCACGTGCGGATGCACGAAAGGTGGTACTAGATTGTCCCCAATGTGTCATTTTTCATCATCCTTCTAGATTAAGAGTTAACCCTCGTGGTCTGCTCCCCCTAAAAATATGACAAATGGATGTTACACACATCTCTAAATTTGGACATGTCAAATATGTACATGTATCTGTTGATACCTGTTCTGGAATCATTCATGCCACCCCAATGACAGGAGAGAAAGCCTCTCATGTTATTGCTCATTGCTTAGAAGCTTGGACAGCATGGGGTAAGCCTCAACAGTTAAAAACAAACAATGGTCCTACATATACCGGACAAAAGTTCACTTCCTTCTGTCAACAGATGAATGTGCAACTTGTACATGGCCTACCATATAATCCACAAGGTCAAGACATTGTGGAGCGTGCTCATCGCTCCTTGAAGGAGTTGCTTCAAAAACAAAAAGGGGGAATAGGCTATGGCCGTACCCCTAAGGACAGACTCTCTCTTGCATTATTTACTCTGAATTTTTTGAATTTGGATGCTTCCAATTGTTCTGCTGCAGACAGGCATCATTGTCAGCACAGTCCATCTAAAGGAATGGTGAAATGGAAAGATGCCTTGACAGATGTTTGACACGGACCTGATCCCGTGCTGACATGGGCATGAGGTTCTGTTTGTGTTTTCCCACAGGATCAGCAAGACCCGGTGTGGGTTCCTGAGCGCCTCGTGAGAAGAGTCCAGTGCCAGGAAGAACATGTCTGCGAGGACAGTGATCTCTCTGTTTGTGCTAATGATGATACAGCTGGGAATGGCGGACCTGAGATGGGGGATACTGTCAGTGTTCCTGAGACCAATGCCAGTCTGTCATGATGCAATATTATTCCCATGGCTATTCGGTAGTAATAAAAGTATGGGTGTTCCATACCTCCCTATGGACCCAGAGGAAGCTCCTATAGGAGAAAATAGGTCTTTTGATTTAAACGGAATTCTTTGTTTCCAAATTGTCAGAAACAGATCAGATGTTTCCCCATGTGTCTTGATATATAACCAGACGGCTGGATGGTTTGATTTGCCTGGACCAGGCCCTTGTTTTTCAGCCAATGCCTCTTGGGTGTCTGGATGGTGGCCTGCTAAAGCATTGGGAAATGATACACCTGGTCAACCAAAATGGGCCCCCTTTTGTTGGGGTCAAGATGGAGGGAACATCTGGCCCTGGACAGGTTGTCAGTCTCATATTGTGATCTGGGCCAATCAAGGGAAGAGTTTCACCTTTTCTCCTGGAATAAGCACAGACTTTAATCAGACTTTTGCAGGTAGTAATTATAGTGAGCAAAATCCCTCTCAGTTGTATATTTCTAATCCTTTTGATAATTGGCTATTGTGTGGCATTAATGGAAGTTGCATGAATTTAGAGCCCCTAGTTATGATTGCTGGGGTAGTGCATGGGATTAGTCAGTTTTCATGGAGTAGCTCCAAGCCTTGGGGCTCCTGGGATTCTGTGCCTGGCCCGTTATCCACAGGCATCACTGCCAAAACTGATACAGGCTGTGCGTATGACGGAGTTGAACCACTGGCTAATATTACTTATAATCCTACTCCAGTTTGTGTGTATCCTCCATTCTTGTTTATAGTGAGCAAAGAGAGGCCTATATCTTGCCATAATAATACCTGTTTTTATACTCAATGCTGGAATGCTTCTAAATCCGATTATGCCATAATTACCCGTATGCCTTGCTGGGTGCCTATGCCAGTTGATGCTCCTAATGCTATGACCCTGTTTAGACAAAAAAGAGATTTTGGCATTACTGCCGCCATTGTTACAGCTATTTCCTTGGCTGCTGTTGGAGCTGCTACAGCTGCCATTGCCATGAGTCATACTGTACAGACAGCACAGACCTTGAATAATCTTTCTGCCAATGTGGCACATGTTCTGGATGTGCAAAAGGTCATCAATGCTCAAATATGAGGAGGATTGATGGTGGTCAACCAGAGAATTGACCTGGTTCAAGAGCAAATTGATACCCTCTGGCAGATTGCCCAACTCGGCTGCCAATGGAAGTATGCAGGGTTATGTGTGACTAGTGTCCCATATAATAATTTTACCCATGCTGCAGATTTATCTAAAAGGTTGTCCAGTTATCTTTTAGGCAATTGGACCGGAGAGTTTGATAACCTGATGGACCAGCTGAGAGTGGCTATTGTCACGGTGAATTCGACCCGAGTGGATACCGGACTGGTGGAGGGTTTATCTTCCTGGATTGCTACAGCCATGGATCACATGAAGGAGTGGGCGGGAATAGGAGCCCTAGTAGGCTTACTGGTGCTCACCTCCCTAGTATGCTTGTGGTGCATTTGTCGCATTAGGATCTCACAGTGTCGCCATGCAGCCATGATTATCCAAGCCTTTATGGCCATTGATGCAGGACAGTCCCCCCAAGCCTGGTTGGCTACTTTAAAGGATATTTAGGCACAGGATGCGAGGCCTGCGCACTGCACTTGAGGTTATGATACGCTGACCTCAAGAAGAGCAAGTCTGATTACATATGGGTTGGTACCCTAACTCCCACCTCTGTGAAAAGGGTATCGGATGGGTCTAGTGTTCTCTGGGTGGACGACGCCTGGACAAACATTAGTACATGTTCCATTTTAACAGAGATCAGACCTCTACTCTTGCCTGTTGCTTTGTAAAACAAAAAGGGGGAACTGTAGAGAGCTGCATGTAGCCGCACCCTAAAGATGGCGCTGGCTTCCACCCTCTGCCTTCCCAATGGCAAGCACTCTTTATGGTAAACAGCTCCTTATTTGGCTATGGCTGGATTCGTGTGCCGCTGGCATATGCGTGGACCTGTGGACAGTGCCCACGTGGCTGATTGGGGTTGGTAGCCCAGACCTACTTAGGGGCTGGGAGAGGCTTGCCCCAGAGAGAGACATCGCAACTAACAAGGGTCTGATTAAACTATATTAAGAAGAGTCCTGTTGTTGCGTCATCCTTGCTGGTCAAGGCGGGCACGACAATTAACATCACATTAGAGTATAATTTTAATTTGTATTTCCCTAAGCCACTTTTTCACATCCTCATTAGCCATTTGAATATCCACTTTCATGAAGGGCTTTTTCCTTTTTTATTGGATTACATATTTTTATTTGAAGAGATTTTGTGTATTGATTTGGATGCCTTATCTCAAATGTCTTCTCCCCTTATCTAGCTTGTTTAGACTGCTTTGTTAACTGATTAAAAGATAATTTAATCATATACACATCAATCAATTTTATTACCCTTTCTATATCCTTGTAGAGGGAATTATCTCCTACTTGAAAAAATCTCATAAATGTAGTTCTGTGACTTTTCTACAAGGCTTATGATTTCTTTCTTTCCACAGATATGCTTTAATTAATACTTCATTGGTTAATTCATTAATTATCTTCATTGATTATTTTATATGTTGTAAAATATGACATCAATTTTATATTGTTCTAAATGCTGATTAATTTTCCAGAAACACTTGTTGGAATGATCATATTCTTTTCCTTCCATACCCTTGCTTTATACAGCAAGATTCTGAAAGTGTTTCACCTGTTCTTGATTATCTATTGATTTTTGATGCTCTGTTTTCCATCTCTATTTCTATTCCATGATAAGTCAATGACTAGAGCTGTATATTAAGTGTTAAAAAACATGAATCTTTCTAACTTGAATTTCTTTTAAGAGTGCTGTGGTTACAAATATTTAAATTCATGCTGATTTAAAAATTCATTGTTTTAATATCTACAATGAAAATCAAAATGCTACTTTTTAAACTTACTTCTTCTTCTTATCTAGATTCCTCTTTTTCTTCCTTTCTCTTCCTGGAAATCCTGCCTATACCTCCTGCCTAGCTATTGGCCATTCAAATTTTATTACACCAATCACAGTAAATGCATCTTCACACAGTGTATAAATATCCCATAACATTTCCCCCTTTTTTGTTGAAATAAAAAGAAATGGTTTTAACTCTAACATAGTAAAACTATACACAATAAGAAAAAATACCATGTAAGAATTACATTCACAATTTCCAGTCTGTGGGGTGTTTACTCACCAATCCCACAGTTCCCCAGAGTTTTCTTGAATGATAGTAGCAAGATATTAGATAGAAGGATTTAGAGTGTGGAGATAAACAGATAGAAAATATAGGATAGTTTCAAGAGGGTGTGGAACCTATTCCAATGGGGCCTGGCCGTCTCTGCCCTAAGGTATTTAAAGAAATGCCAAGGGGTGGAGCAAAAGACCTCCCCATAGCACAGCCAAATGCAGACCATCTCAGACACATGCACTCAAGCCCCTGGTCCAATCATCCTCTCTATGTGGACCTGCTGGGTAAAGCCATAAGGAACCTGAAAATGGGCTCCCAAACCAGTCCATTTGTATTTGGCAAATTTGGAGAAAGTACTATATTATCTATTCTATCTTAGTAAGTCTAAAGTTTTATACCTAAACCACTTTTTAATCATCACTTGTATTACCATCCTAAAAAATATTTTTTAGATCTTAAAACATCTTCTTAGATAAACAACTTAAGGTTTTATGTTTCTCAACCTTATAAACTTTATATATTTTATATAAGTTTCTTTTTATAATTTGGTAACATGGAAAACTGTAACTATAACTATCTCATCTTCAACTCCATCAGAGACCCAGGAAGGATATACTATTACCTGAGTAAATAGGAAGTATGGTGCAAGCCACTTCCAAAACCATAGAAATGACAGAGACATCTGCACAATCACCCAAGTTTGCTCTGTAATGTTGGAACATCCATCTTTGGCCTACAGGCCTAGAATATCTGACAAACTTTTCTGTGAAACAGGGATTTTGAAGGACTGTCCTGTCTTTTCTTGGCAAAGTTTAGCAGTTGCTTTCTTTTGTGTCCTGCTAGTTTGAACAGCATAATGTCAGCAGTCAAGGCAAGGGCAGTTTCTTGCCCAAGTAGCTAGCTTTGCCACATTGAAAGCAAACTCCATATGGAGGTTCTCAACATCCATCATCCTTTCTTGAAGTAGATTGGTGTTGCCAGGAGCAGATGTATCTTGCTGTCATGAAAAGCCTTATGCTATTAAAACAATTGAATGCCACATTCAGTAGGTCTTTGAAGTGTTTGAAGATCATATATCTATTTAAAATATATCTCTGTTTGACCTTGAAAACACATGTAACATGACTATAAGTTTTATTGTTTTAGATGAATAGCTACTAACCTGTATTTCTTTATTGTCCTAAGTAGCTTTCAAGGACTATAACTTACCATTACATTTTCATATGAGTTGGATAGGTACAATGCCTTAAACAAGAAATAGAAACATATAATACAGTATAACAAAAATAACCTTAAATTTGTATCAATATACAAAAATCCATACCAATGTAAAGTATTTGGAACTATTAGTTGCTCTTTTAGTTTGAAAGTAGATTCAATAATCTACCACTTTGTCCTATCATTTCTACCCCCCCCTTTTTCTTTTCAGAACAAGATCCTTGAATAAAATTTACTTTACTTACTTATATCTATGACCATTACCAATAACAACTTGTAAACAATCCCCTTAAATGATAACAAACATCTATAACCTAATGAATGACCAAAAGCTACCTACCCCACATGTGGATATAATGTTCTCTAGACTGTAGTTGGAGGGTTTTTCCACTCCCACCTCACTCCCACAGACCAGAGAAATCTCTCTCACTTGTAACCCAAAGCTGCTTAGACCTAAATAAGCACACAGAGGTTTATATTATTTACAAATTGGATGGCCTATGGCTCAAGCTTCTCACTAGCTGGCTTTTATAACTTAACCCACTCTATTTACCTATAAGTTGCCACATGGCTTAGTAGCTTACTGGTACTTTTACATCTTGCTTCTCTTTGCAGGGGTGGCCCACAGTGTCTCCATCTGCCTCTCCTTTCTTCTTCCTATCTCTCTCTTCAATTTACCTCCTAGGTATAACCTGTCTTGCCATAGGCCAAACTGCTTTATTTATCAACCAGTCAGAACAACACATATTCACAGCATATAGAAAGTCATCTCACAGTATTTCCCCTTTTCTGTCTAATCAAAAAAGAAGATTTTAACTTTAACACAGTAAAATTACATATAATAGAACAGTCATCAAGCAAGAATTACAATTACAATATCTAGTCTATTTATATTTGGGAAAATTAGAGAAAATATTCTACCTGTCCTATATTTGTGAATATAAAATTTCATACCTAATTCATCTTTTATCATGACTAAGGAAAACTGTAATTTTAACTATCTAGTCTTCAACTACATCAAAGACCCCCAGAAGGATATAATATTACCTAAGTGAACAGGAGATGCATTATAAGCAACTTCTAAAATTCTGGAAATGACAGAGACATCTGTCTGCCTGGACAGTCATCCAAAGTTCCTCTGTAACATTAGGGCATCCATCTTCAGCCAATAGGCATAGAGATTTTTGTTGCTGCTCCTTGTGACCTGTAGAATATTTGGCAGTCTCCTCTGAGAAGCAGGAACCTGAAGAACCATTTTGCCTTGTTTTGGCAAATTCAATGGTCATTTTCCTATGGGTCCTATATGTCCAGTTTATATAACATACTGTCAAGCAGTCCAAGCAAGAGCAGTTTCTTGCCTGAATGGCTATTTTTGCCAAGAAGATAAACTCCATATGGAGTGTCTTTGATGCCCATCTTCCTCTTTGAAGTAAATTGGTGCTGCCAGGAACAGACATGTCTCATTGTCTAAGAAGTCTAAGTTTTTTAAACACCTTTTGCTAGGAGATGGTGGTACACACCTTTAATCACAGCACTTGGGAGACAGAGCCAGGTTGATCTCTGTGAGTTTGAGGCCAGCCTAGTCTATAGGGTGAGATTCAAAGCAGGCACCATAACTACAAAGAGAAAACTTGTCTTAAAAAAAAAATTAAATGCCATATTTTGTAAGTCTTTGAAGTGTTTGAAGATTATCTACGTAATTGAAATATATCTTAGAAAACTTTACTAACAGGACTATAAATTTGATTATCCTAGATGACAATTAATTTGTATTTCTTAATTATATATTATAATTTGAATGAGCTACATAAACATAATACCTTAAACAAGAGTAGAAATAAAATACAGTATAACAAAATTAACTTTAAATTTGTAATAAACTAAAATCTATAATAATGTAAAACATTTTTAAAAAGTTATTGCTCTTTGACTGTAGATTAAATGATCTCCCTTTCAACCTGTGTTGTCTATAATATCTCCTTTTATTCTTTACAAAGAGAATACATTTATAGTCAACTCCCTTTAAATAAAAATTAACTTATAAAAAATATTTTGGAAATTTGGGCATAGCTTCTCATACTATTACCTACTGGTTAGGGGTGCTTATAGTGATATTTTATTTGTATATTAATAAAGTTGCCTTGGGGTCAGAGCAAGCCATAGTAGAAGCTGGGTGGTGGTAGTGCACACCTTTAATACCAGCATTTGGGAGACAGAGCTAGTCAGGATCTCTGTGTGTTCAAGGACACAGCTAGCATGGCGACACATACCTTTAATCTCAATACCAACTATTGAAGACCTGAGGTCTGTACAGACACGCAGTGACAAGGAGGTCATGTGTCTGGGTTTACAACCAATGAGAAGGCAGAGCAGAAAGGCTATATAAAAGACAGGACATAGAAAGTAGCTCTCTTGTGGAGAGGAAAGACAGAGCAGCAGTGAAGGGTCAAGTTTTCAGCTCTCAGCTATTGCTCTGACCTCTTGGCTTTTAACTCTGCAATTGGCTCTGTGTTTCTTATTTAACAAGATGGTTACATCTACAAGTGCTGGCAGTCTTATGGGGATTCTGAGAAAATTTAGAAATATAGTAAAATCTTGGCCATAGTCTGTGAGGATGGATCATCTCAAGCAGTTGCTTTGAAGGTGATTTTGGATGTTGAATCATCTGGGCCATGGTGTCATTGAAGACCTTTCAGGGGGTCTTGGTTAATCAAACAATATTAGCCTGGAAGCAATCCACCTCTTTTCCAGAGCAACATATACTTAGACACAAATTTTGAAGTCAAGATGCCTTTAAATAAATATATATATATATATTGGGTTAACTTAGCAACCTTTACAATCAAATGTCTTTCTGCAGTTAAATATTCCAAAAACAATATAATCCAGACTCTGTGTATGATTTCCATTTTTACATGGTTTACTTTTATATTACTTTTGCTATCTCTTTAAAGACTTCATTTTTAAAAACTATTTCGTTGTATAACTGCATATATTTCTTTTTCTCTCTCTATCAAGCCTATGTACATTTTCACACTCACTGTAAAGAGTTTAGAGTTTTATTCCATCTGAGTCTGTCTTAATGTGACTCTATAATCTTTCTCTGACCAGGAAAGATTTTAAACTGCTAAGCTGCATGGCTAGGACAAAAAGAAGCAGTCTTGGTTGCTGAATCCACCCACCTCAGCTTCCCAACATGTCAGAGGTATACCTACCACCAACTCCAAGAAGCAGTGGGTCTAAGGTGCCACATGGCTTTGTGGCTTACCTGTACTTTTACATCTTGCTTCTTCTGGTCATGGAGGCTCACAGCATCTTCCTCTGCCTCTCCTTTCTTCTTCCTGTCTCTCTCTAATTTCCTGGTCTGTAGCATGTCATGTTAACTTTCAATATAACCTGACTTGCAAAAGGTCAAATGGCTTTATTTATCAACCAATCAGAGCAACACATATTCACAGCATACACAAACACTAGACTGCTTCCCATTGTCTTGGGTTGATGGCATCTTTAGGAGACCCTGAGAAAATTGGAATAATGGTCAAGTCCTGGGAGAGGTACCTATATTATTTTTTGTTTAGTCTTTGTGTGATGGGAAAGTGTAGAGCTTATTTGAAGTCTTAGCTGGATAGTCTGTGAGGCTAGACAATCTCAGCAAGCAGCTTTGAAGTTAATTTGGATGCAAAATTTTAAGGAAACTGTAACAGAGGCATTCTGAGAGGTTGGAACACCTGGGCTATTTTTCTTATTGGTATCTGGTCCCTTTTTTTCTGAAAACACATAAACTTTTAAAGATAGCATATATATCTGTATTGACACAAATATGGAATGTGTAGTGTGCACAGTCAGTTAAACATGATGTTTTTGTTTATGTTTGAGCAAGTAAAAGCATCTGTTAACTTTCTAAGTTTGTTTCAACAATATAACCAAACCTCTATCCATACCATATGAAAGGATACATGCAATAGTAGGTCATGAGGACTCTGTAGCTAACAAAATTTATCATGTCTCATCCAGTCACTTGTCCTGTATAGTCTTTCTTGGTTTTTCTCTTCATGTCTGTAGCTAAAATTTTCAGGTCTCCCCTAATCAAATTTAATCTTTATTTATTTTGAAGAAAATCATAACTTTTTATTTCCTGTGGAAACAAGTACATTAGCATTTAAAAATTTAAAGTCAACAAACACCATATAGAATCCATATGCCCTGTGTATTTCCCATCCTTTAGTAGGTTATTCTTTTTCTATTATTTTACTCTTTCTTTAAAGACTTTGTAATTTTTAAACTATGTATTTTTTCTATGACTGTCTATAATCATTTTTCTTTTACTGTATCTCTTTAAAGGTTTTCTCTGTCTGGACCACTATACTGAATATCTGCAGCCTCCTCTGACAACGAGAGCCAAGCCTTAAACCCACCGCACAGCTCTGCCCATGGTGTTGGCTGGCTCAAGTCTTTGGCAATGACCAGGAGTCGTGTCTCTACATGGCCTATCTGAGGGACTTCAGGACGAGGAATCCATGTTTGGCTCCATGTTTGCATGTTTGGAACATTTTTTGAAGCTTTTCAGGTCTTATGTGAAAATAGATACTCCCACATTGGATGCCATCTTTAACAAGTCTTTTTTTCTGCATGCCACTTATCCTTTCTCCTGCCTTGGTACTGGCCAGTTCTTTATTAGACCATCAGGTGATCTAGACAGGCACAGTAACACACCTTCACAGAGTTAAACAAATGCCACATAAACAAAAGCAAGTCACCTTAAAGTATTCTACTACATAGGAGAGCTGGTCTCTACAGGACCCTGACACACAAGATTTTTCTTAGTGCCAATGTTTGTAATGAGTATTGGGATTGGGAGGAGACATGGTTATGTGTACAGTTCTATGTTTTATATCTCTGTTGGGAGAAGAAAAATTTTAAAGAATTTACGCACTAGCTCCTGCATCTTATAAAAGTTGCTTCCAGTCTAGAAGGGAGCCATTGACCTTCCCAGAGAAATCTATAAATAGGTGGTCCAGAAATAATGTTCCTCTTTCAAGGATTAGGAATCAAAAAGAAGACAAGGCAGGGTGCATTCAAATGAGCAAGGAAGCTAGATAGGAACGAAAGTTGTCAAAGAGAGCACAGCTGTGAATTAGCAGATTTACATGTACTTAAATCTAAACCAAGACAAAAAATGTATTCATTAATTTATTTTATTTGAGAGAGTGTTTCATGCTCAGATTGCCCTAGAACTGGCCTCAAAATTGCAACGATTTTCCTGCTTCAGCCCCTTTATAAAGCCCTGTTAGTTAGTAAAATTAATATTTATTGGAGCACAGAGAGGAAAAAGCAAGAGAGCTGAGATGGAGATGTAATGTCATCTGGAAGAAGGAAATCTGGTGCTTGATAAGTTTAAAGACAAAGAAACATAAAATATATAAAAACCATGGTTTTGGTTATAGAGATCAGAAATGAGAGGTCCTAGAAAACAAAGAGAGAAATAAAAATGTGCATGAATAGTGACACAATAATAAAATAATCAGCATACTCATAGACAATGAAAAGGATCATACTGACCCTTAAATGCAAAGGTAAAGAATGTCCTCCATAAATTTGAAAGAAAAGCATTCATTCATTTATTCACTAATTCATTGGTGTGATTGAACCACTGGCAATGCACACATCTCTAACACTGAATTATATGGCTACTAGACAAAAATGGAGACTTTGTCTAGGAAAGTTTTCTGGTATTAAACACGTTAAAGGACCCTTTGGATATTTAGATAAAGGGAATGCGACCCTTAAAAGGGAAATATGTACAATCTCATGGACATATACTATTCACGAACATATACTATTACAAAATCTGTACAAACCACAGGGAATGTGACTGAAGTATTTCACACATTCATGGCAAAGGAAACTGACTTGAGAATAAAAGCTCCCAAAAGCTGAACATATTTAGAAACCTGGTAAATGTAGGTTTGTGATAATCTTTTGGAACCACTATAGAGGATAACTGTCAGTCAATCTGAGGATGATTGGAAAACCCTGGAATAAAAATTCATTAAACACAGAGGAAAGGCTAAACAAAAGGGAGATTGGTTATGGTGAAAAACATTACACCAGGCTAAATTTTGACTTGTTGGAGAAGGTCTAGTTGATAACAAGTGTAATGGTGAGTGAGATGGCCCACGGAGTTCAGGAGTTACTATCACACCCAATGGCCTGAATTTCATCCTTGATCACATATGGTGGAAGGAGAGAACTGATTTCTACAAGTTGTTCTCTGACTTCCACATGTTCTCATACACACACAAACACATACACACATAAAACTGTGAGGCAGAGTAGATATATAAAATTTAAAGGAAAAGAATTTATTTACTTAATAGTTTCAGGTGAAAGGTGGTTAAACCAAACATCATTCATAAATATGTGTACCAGCAGAAATGTTGCACTCAGAAATAGCTTACAAAAATCAAGGCAAATCATTCCACTATCTCATGAATAACTTTTCAGCAAGATCTCATGAGAGACTTTACAGCAGAACACTGGAATGAGAAAGCAGAACAGAAGAGAAAATGAACAAAGGCCACTGTGAGTCATGTCAGTACAGAGTTGGGGCTCATATACAGTATTAGATGGAGGAAAAGGAGGTATGAAATTACATAAAGAATATCTAATACTTAAAAAAACAAAATCAATAAAAACTGTAAGATCTAAGATTTAATAAGTATACTCAAATTTACTTTCCATATAGGTAAGTGTAAATTATATTAATAAGTACATTAAAATGTTATATATTAATCATTGTATAAAATTTAATGTTCCATTAGAAAAGGATATGTATAACTTTGAAAGGTAGGGGTTGAACAATGATAATCTGACAAATTCCAATGAAACAAATTTCTATTAGATGGTCAGTGTTAGAAACTTGAATTCAGTGCACAAATCAGATGGATATTTTACAGTAATAAAATGTAGGATTTGCAGTGGATATCAACCTATACAGGGTTGTTCACTAAATAGTTTTGTAGCAAAATTAACAAAGTACATATTATTAGATATTAAAGGATAAAGAAAAAGGATAATGTGGGGATTGCTTCAATTTACCACCACATGCTATTGTCCTGATACCCCAAGTGAACAAACTATAAATAGAGATAAAATAAAATAATAGCATAATTAGTAAGGTAGGTATATTAGAAATCTTTCTCACTCATTAATATTGTTTCAAAATAGATATTCACATGAAGCCCAGCAACTTTTGAATGTGACCTTATTCAGACAGTGTTTTTGCACTTTGCAGAAGTCATTATGTTGAGGGCCTTGTGATGAGGAGGCAAAACTGCATTATGCAGGAGTCTGCAGAAAAGAAGATGAGAGCAGAGAGGCAGAAGTAGAGTAATGATGGAGGCAGAGACTTTTGTGATGGTGCTAATGTCAGTGAATGCTGTGAGGAAATAAAACAAATTTATTTTTGCATTAGTCACAGAGGTTTCTATAATGTTACCACAATGACTTCATGAAACTCAATGTGAGATTTCAACCACACTTTAGACTAACTGTACTTCTCTGTAGCTCATGGGTGGCCTACAGGAGTGGAGTTTCCCTTTATATCAGGACCAATTATCTCAGAACACATTATTTCAGAGGAAACATGGTTCTAGGAGGCCTTTAAATGCAGAAGAGGAGATGTCTCACTTATAGTCATATATCAACCAGTCTGTTATTCTCAGCACTGACGAGCTGTGAGTCTCTGCAGTCACTACTAAACATCACAAAAACAAGAGGACTTTGGTTTTGGTTTTGTTTTTTTCAGCTTCAAGCACTCAAGTAAAAGTATACCTGCCAAATCTCTATTTCACAAAGGAAGGAAAAAGATAATTCAGTTTCCAAACATAATGAAAAAAAGAGTCTTGGCAGAGCATCTTAGAAATATTCCTGACAATCACTGTAGGCTTCCACTGTCAAGAACCACAAATCTGGGAGAGTGAGGAGAATCTCATTTCTGGTTACCTAGTTACACTATTCACATTTCTACTTTTCAACAACAACAAAAAATAAGGCATAAAAAGTTGTATACCACATTTTTGTTCATTTTTATTCCATGGGCTGCATGTTTTGCCTGATTGTATGTCTGTGTACTTATGTACACCATGCCTGCAGAGGTCAGAAGAGGGCATCAGCTTATCTTGAACTGAAGTTACAGTTGGTTTTTAACCACATCTGGATGCTAAGAATTGAACTTGAGTCCTCTGGAAGAGCAGTTGGTGCTTATAACTGCTAAGTTGTCTCTTCAGCTCCATATCATTCTTGAAAACACAAAAACAGGACAAAACTAGGATGATTGGTTCTTTGGGCTGTCTTTGATGAAATCCCATCAAGCAATTTGTTCAATGTGCATTAAAATATTGTATACTCAAAGTTTATTCTGTTGAGTAAAGCTAAACATTTGAACATTTATAAACAACTACATCAAAATTAATATTTTGAAAGAATATAATGGTTATTATGAATATAAACTACCGAAAGCACTTTTGTATTTAAAAATATTTCTATTGTATATTGATCGAACACAATTTTTCTTTGTAGCATGAATCTTAAAGGGTCTTATTAATAAAATCAAACCTCAATCCAGGTATTGGGGTGAATGCTGGAAGATCAGAGAAGCAGAACAAGCCACAGGTTCCTCACCTAGCCAGTTCCTCAGCTGATCCTCAAACTGGAAGCCTCTGAGTCCTCATCCAGAATAAATGAGTCTCAGCCAAACTGCTGCTCAAAAGACTAAAAGCTTTACCATCTCTAGTTCCTGGTCTTCACTCCTTAAATACCTTTTAGCTTCCTGCCATCACTTCCTGAGATTAAAGATGTGAGTCACCATGCCTGGCTGTTTCCAGTGTGGCTTTGAACTCACAGAGATCTGGATGGATCTCTGCCTCCCAAGTGATAGGATTAAAGGTTTGTGTGCCACCATTTTCTGGCCTCTATGTCTATCTAGTGGCTGTTCTGTCCTCTGACCACAGATAAATTTATTAGGATGCACAATATATTGGCGGACACATTATATCACCACACCAGAGTGTCCTCCATGTCTTCAATACCTTGTTACTTTCCTTTTTTATTAGAACAATGTTACCAGCTATGAGGAAACATCAATCCTTTTTAGTTTGTTTATTATTTATTTATCCACTTATGTATTTATTTTATGTCCCTGGGTGTATTGTCTGCATGTATATCTCTGTACCATATGAGTGCCTGGTTCCCAGATATTCCATAAGAGAACATTGGTTTCCCTAGGACTAGAGAGTCATAAAATGTATGAGCCACCACATAGGTGCTGGGAATGGAAACAAAGTCCTATGCAAGAGTAGCAAGTGGTTTTAAACATTGAGCCATTTTTCCAGACCCAATATTTCTTAGTTTATTTAAATGCAAAATAAGAAATTATAATTGATAGTCCAAAATAATGATAGGAACAGTACGCTGTAATAACTATGAAACATTGAAGTGGAACATGTGTCAGTAATGAGTGGTTTCTGGTACTGTGTATTTATAGTGTGTAATGACATGTACACAAACTCTGAACATTCTGCTTAATTCTCTATGAACTTACAATTCCGGTTTTTAATAAACTAAAACTGTAAAGTATAAATTAAAAAAACCTGAATGGACAAGAAAACTTTGAAGTGTTTTTATTTTTTGTTTTTGTTTTTAATACTATGTGTAAAATCATGCAATATTACCAGAAGTTAGACTATGAAGACTTAATATTTTGGAAATTTTAAAGCAGCCACTTCATTTATTATTTCTTAAAAGGCAAAGTGAAGGACCTGGGAGTGGGTGAATGATTAAAACAGTTCCTTCCTCTTGCAGAGGACTGGAGTCTGGTTCCTAGCACCCACACCAGGCAGCTCACAATTGCCTATATCTCCAGCTCCAGGGAATCAACCCCCTTTCTGGCCTCAAAAGGCATTCACAAACATGCAGCATATGCACATGATGTACAAATAAAAATTAAAATTAAATATTTTTAAAGTACAGTTAACACTCTAACAGTGTAGAATGAATAGTATCATAAAATATTTGATTATTATAAACTAAGGTGAGAATTAGTGTTAAAAAAACTAAGAAGAGATAGAATGAATGTTGGTTTTAAATGCAGCACTTGTTACTGCAAGAAAAGTCACATCAAAACAAGGCACAACAAAATCCAGTATTAGAGCTTTACTGGGGGGAGGGGACAGGAGAGTGACCAGGATTGTGGAAGACATGGGCACAGGGCAGGGAGGAGAGAACAGAAGAGAGGGGAGGAGTCTGTGATCAACTTTTTAAGGCTTTCCCTGTACATGCGCATGTGGGCTTATGGAGCTATTACCATGCATGCACAGACTGTGCAATCACGCAGCACACTGATGACATAAGACCCCTTACTTAGCTACTGAACTGAGCAAGTGTGGTCATGTAGCTGGAGGAGTGGCAGAATCCTAACAATGAATAGAAAATAAAGGGTGATAAATTCAAATGTAGTAGTATCAATAGTTAGCTAAACTACAGATGCTTCAAAGATTTCAGTAGAACAAAACAGACAGGAAGTAAATAGTGCTATATTCTGTCTATGAGAAACACAAGCTAAAACTAAAGAGAGGTATAGACTAAAATTAAATGTTCAAAAAAGTTAAGCATGCATTTGATCAACAAATTGGAGCAACCTTGGTAATTCATGTAAAATAATCTTCAAAATAATGGAATAACCAGAGTTTAAGATTTTTATTAATCATGATGAAAGCATAAGCTGAATTTGCTAATTGAAAAATAACCACAAACAACAACAACAACAAAAATAAAAACAAGTAAGGACATAGAAAACCAGGCATCACCAACCACCTGGTCTATTGATGTTTATGGACCACAGAGCACAGCACATAGTTAGTTCTTCCTATGCACACATGGGACTTCCACCTTATAGACAATGGTCAACCTAAACTGAAAAACAAGTGTTGGAACAATTAAAATTACATAAAATGTTTTCTCCCATTACCAAAAATAGATTGGGAAAACTCCAAAAGAGTAGCAAACTCAGTGACAATAAGATACATGGAAAATTCTTAAGCAATTGATACAAATTAACACTCTCCATAATAGCATTTAGGGTCAAGAGAAACTTCCTGTCCTAAAGCAAAAACATGGTTACCTCAACAAACAAAATACACAACTGATCTGACAAACACAATTTAGGTAAAGCAGTAAATAAAAACTGTGTGGCACAACCTGTGAGGTACTGCTCACCTAGGAAGCTGTTCTCAGGTCAGCAGCTGCTGTTTCTTTCCATTCAATGGGCTTTTACAAAGGAGTCAATACCAAACTAGAAGAAAAAAGAATAAAAGACAAAAATCCTTAAAATAGGAAACAGAAAACAAACAGACAAAATTTAAAAAGCACAAGTTGGTCCTTTGAACAGACACTAAAAATTTTAATACCTCAAATTTTAAAGAATCTACCATCTCAGAACCCTGTCATAGAACGCAAAACAAGGCAATGGTACCTAACCACCAAAGTCCTCAGCTTAAAGAAAAGAACGAATTCCAGGAAATGCACCCAATACTGAAGGAATTCAAGCAAAAAATAATCTGAACTACCCCATACCCATTAAAAAAGGAAAGAAAGTAGAGAAGCCTTTACCACCAAATCATTGGGGGACACAATACCAGTTCTATAAAAACATGGAGGGAATAAGAGGAGGGAGCACAGACAATTTCATTGTTTTAAAGCTACATTACCCTGACACAGAAGGGGACAATCTTAGAGAGGAAGGCAACTACAGACTAAGTTCCTTCGTGAACAAGGTGGCAAAACTCATGTCAAAACATCAGCATACTCAAGTTTTCATACTTTTTTGCTCATGTTGAAAACAATTCTCTCTCTTAATTTATAGTGTTTTCCTACTAGTAAAAGTGAATGTTTATTTAAAACTATTTTCTGAATTCATTGAGATGACATTATTTTTCTCTTTTGGATTAATAATCTAGTGATTTAGAAAAACTGAATATTTTTTAATTAAAACAACCTTGCCTTCCTAAGACAGAGCCATTTGACCTATTCCTTTAAAAATAACAAAGACAGAGAAACAGGTAGTAAAAATCCAATCTCCACTTCCAATTGCAAACTGAAAAAAAAAATCCAAGATTATAAGAGAAGTTATTCATTCTGATAAAAGAATTTCTAAAATTTCTGTAGCTGGTACTATGACTAATAGAGAATGATGGCAATGTTTGATCTCAGGAATTACAAAAAACCTTTATTAGAAATGATAGCCAATATGGAGGAACAGAAGGAAAGGAATGGCATTTGCACTGGAAAGGAGAATAAGCACACCTTTACTCACACATGGTTGTGTATTTATGTCGACCTCCTTAAGGAATCTATAAAATAGCTGTTAGAACTAGTAAATGAACTTTGTATGGCCACAGGCTGCAAACTTAAATTACCAAAAAAAAAAAAAATCCTATTTCTAAATATTAGCAATGGCCTGCTGCCAATAAACTTAAATATTTCCATTAACAATAATAAAAGAGAACAAAGCATTTTGTAATCACTATGGCAATATATGTGCAAGAGAACTTTCTTTTGGTAGTTTATGTTATTCTTACTTGGCATCAGAATATATTGGGTGGTTCTGATATGTGATAGAGTGCTTGCCTGGAATTCATAAGGTCCTCAGTTCCATCCTATGTACTATAAAACTCAAACAATAACAACAACCAAAATTACCAGGATTAAAATTGTTTTAAATTTTTCTACAGGAACAGATCATAATGTAAAACTCCTCATATCAAGGTTTACTATTAAGATAGTAATTGAGAAAACATAAAACTGGACTGCTGCAATAAAGGCATAGAATAATGGAGTATGAAAGAAATTTACAAATACAATAAAATACTTGTGACTTATTGGTTTGACACAAAGGTAGTAGTATAGGGAAACCTGGGCACCATTATACTGACCCACGTTTTCTTATGGCTTCCTTATATTTCATGACAAAAAAGACCATGCTATTGTAATTGAGATGACTCATTAGCTGACCTTAAAACCAGATAAGGAAGGCTGAGCATGAAGCTAGAGACATCAGAGAGGTCTAATTTTCATAGGACTTAACCTATACCTTCTATCTTCATTAATAAATATTGTTCAGAAAGTGAAAGATGATTTACTGGCCCACCTTAAACATAAGTCTGATGTTTTAGCTGGGAACCAGACCATATATAGAACACATATTTGATGATGGACATTTATGAGGACACAGTTGTCACTACTATAATGGCTAAAATTAAAGATTGCTAATAAAAGTGCTGAAGACTTTACAAAGTTATGTCACTTATACAATTGGTGGGGATGCAAAATGCTACAGCAGGATTTCTTATTAAGCTAATGTATACACTTCCTATATAATTCAGAAATCCTTCTGCAATATGTGTAGCTAAAACAAAGGAAAACATATGTCTACATAATGACCAGTATATGGATGTTTTTAGCATCTTTATTCAAAATATTCAAAACCTCGACAAGAGTTTAAATGTTCTATAGTTTGTAAATGGTTGAGAAAAATGCACTAACCCACTACTCAGAAAGAAATGGCTGTCTTTGACATGAGCAATCACATGGATTAGTCATCAAAGCATTATACAAAATGAAGGAAGCCAGTAACAAATGCTATATATTCCATATGTCAGTTAATATGACATCTTGCCATTCTACTGCATTAGCGTCCTATAACTATAATGAAAAGTATTCATTTTAGCTTGTAATTTGTAGGATGTAGGGGCTAGAAGTTTTGTCCTATTTTGCTGGATTTTTACAGAGAGAGAGAGAGAGAGAGAGAGAGAGAGAGAGAGAACAGAGGAGGTGAAACAAGCTTGCTTACACCATCAACCAGGGAGCAAAAAATGGGTTGGGTAAGCTTAGTGGTCCTTAGGTCTTCTTGGAAGGTGTGCCTCCAGAGAAGTAGTTGCCTAGGACCTGAGAGCAAGGGGATCACTGCAAAGGAATACAAAGTAATTTTCAGTTTTATCAAAATGGTCTACAACCTGGCTGCAGTAGTGATGATTCATCAGGCTTTATGGTTTTAAATAGAATTTTTCACTATGGAAATTAAGCCTCTGAGTCTTGCCTCATTATAAAAAGTATGGAATCAACTGGGTGGTGGTGGCACACACCTTTAATCCCAGAACTCGGGAAGCAGAGCCAGGAGGATCTCTGTGAGTTCAAGGCCAACCTGGTCTACAGAGTGAGATCTAGGACAAGTGCAAAGCTACACAGAGAAACCCTGTCTCAAAAAACCAAAAAAAAAAAAAAGTATAGACACAATAGTCTATTTTGAGTATGAAACACTACAATGATAGAATACTCATTGTAATGAAAAAGATTGTAGAAAAATTAAAAATATAAATGGATAATAAAGAAAATTATGTTATACAATATTTCTAGAAAAATAATTCAATCAGTTATCTCAAGAAATAGAAGCAACACAAACATTATGATTGTGTGGTAAAATTTAAAACTAGTAATTAGGTATCTAAGAAAAGGCCAGTAGCCAAATCAGTGCAATAAAAATGGAGGGATGCAATGAAACACGAAGGAAAGACTTACAGTGCCCACCTAAAAATGCTAAGTACTAAGTCAAAAGATACACTCAGTACTAAATACTCAGTCAAAAGGCACATTAAGCACCAAATCAAATGCACACTGAATGCCAAGTACCAATTAGAGTGCTTGTTCTATATGCCTGAGGACTTGAGTTTGCATTCTCAGAACCAACATCAAAGCTGGGCATGGCAGTGGACGCCTGTCTTACCATCACTGAAACGTTCAAGACAGGAAATCTTTGGGCTCTATAGGCATCCAGACTAGCTGATGAGTGAGACTCACCTCAAAAATAAGGTAGAGTGGTAGAGAAAGACACACATGGGTTTTCTGGGCTCCACAGGTAAATGCATGAGTACATACACACACACACACACACACACACAAAAAAAAAAAAAAAAAAAAAAAAAAAAAATACAGCCCACTCACGGAGTAGGAAAAATTATTTGTAAGTCAAATATTCAACAAAAAGCTTCCATTCAGGATATATTGTAAAAAAATCTTTCAAATCTCAGCAATAAGAAATCAAAGGATCTACTTAGGAAGCCAAGGATATTCTAAACAGACATTTTATGAAAGAAACTATCCAGAAAATAAGCATATGAAAAGATGCTTAACATCATTATTCCTTGGGAAAATGCAAATGAAAACTACACGGAGACAGCACTGCACAATTACTCCCGTGGCACCATGGGTAGGAAAAACAAACCTCAAGAAGCTGAGATCTTGGCAAGGACACATTGCAGCAGGGGCTGTCATTGCTGACTGCCAGGGTAAAAAAAAAAATAGTATAGAGATTATCTGAAGAATAAGTGGAAAAATTCTTATAAAATCAAACATATAGTTACAAAAGCATATTGTAGTTTCATTCAGGTAAATTTTGCATTCATTTTTAATCTTACATGCCAATAGTCATAGCATTATTCACACCAATATAAGTTCACTTTAGTGGGTGAAGAGTTCAAGTGTAATACATCAAAATGATTGAATACAATATCACAATGAGAGAAATGATCTATGGACTCAAGTAAGGTCAATGTGTGTGCTGTAATCAGTGAAACAATGCTGGGCACCACCCCTTAAGTATAACATTCTGGGGGTGGCAAGGATCTGTGAGCAGAAGACAGAGGTGTTGGTAGGATGAGAGTGGCAGCAGTATTGGGTTCAGAGAGAAGGCATGTGAACTGTCCTCTAGTGGTAGCACTGATATTGTCTGTGGTGGTGGATCTACTCCGTGTATGTGTTTAAAATCAGAACTAGACATAAAAAATAAGTTTTACTGTTTCTATACTTACTATAGTGTACAAGTTGGAAGAAATGTAATTTTTTTTTAAGCTGAGGATTGAACCCAGGACCTTGCACTTGCTAGACAAGCACTCTACCACTGAGCTAAATCCCCAACCCAAAATGTAATTATTAACAGTTGTCTATATAACAGGTATTCTTAGCAATTTTAACAAAACTTTAGTTCTTCCTGCATTTTTAAATACATTTTTTCTCTCCTTTTAAAAAATTTATTATATTTGTGTTTTAATTTTACACATCAGCCATGGGTTCTCTTGTCCTCTTCCCTCCCACCCCTGCCCCCACCTTCCCCCCAGCCCCTCCCCTCCATTCCCATCTCCTCCAGGGCCAAGACTCATTCATTTAAACCTAATCCCAGAACTCAATTTCTGAATCAAACAATTTCAAACTAAGTTGAGAAGATCTGAATATACAATAAGGACACATATATATATATATATATATATATAACTAAAAATGATTTAGTTTTAAAATCATTTAAGAAAATATCTCAGGTAAAAGTGAGAGTAAGCAAGTTTTGCATTTAGAAATAGTCTGTTGTCAGTTTGTATGACATGCAAGGCTTAAGGACATAGCCATGGTTTCCCTGTGTTATGACAGCAGACTTTACAGGTGTACTACCAAGACTATTAGAGAGAGTGAAGTTCTATTTTTGTTTGTTTCTTGACCTCAGTACTTATGAATGGTAATGGTAGATCTGTCAAGCAGATGATAAGACTGATTTTTATCCAGCACACCTTTTCAAAGTGTGAAATTTTTCCTTACATAAGATCTTAGGCTGTGCACCTTTTTGATTTACAGTGTGAGCTTTGTGGCAGGCTGTAGCAGGAATCTTAAAGGGTCTTATTAATAAAAATCAAACCTGAACTGGGTATTGGGGCAAATGCTGGATGATCAGAGAAACAGAACAGCCACAGGTACCTCACCTTGCCAATTCCTCAGCTGATTCTGTTTCCTCAGACTGGAAACCTCTGAGTCCTCATCCAAATGGATCTCAGCTGAACTGTGCTGCATGAAAGCTGAAGCTTAACCAGCCAAAATTTCTAGTTCCTGGTCCTCACGCCTTATATACCTTTCTGCTTTCTGCCACCACTCCCTGGGATTAAAAGCTCACTTTCTGGGATTAAGTCATCATGCCCAGCTGTTTCCAATGTGGCTTGAACTCACAGAGATCCAGATGGATTTCTGCCTCCAGAAGGCTAGGATTAAAGGCTTGAGTGCCACCATTGTCTATCCTCTGTATCTAATGGCTGTTGTGTTCTCTGACCCCAGAGAAGTTTATTAGGGTGCACAATATTTTGGGGAACACAATACCACCACAGCAGGATGCCTTAAAGCAACTCCCCTCATGATCTATACCGATTTGGAGGTATGTCAAGAAGGGAACCTTTGGTGGTTCACTATATGCTCCAAGTTGACAAGTAATAACTGGCCTTTGTGAATGGCTCTCAAGCTGCACATAGTGTGATGGGGATCCACTCTCAGACACACTAACATATTTCAGTGTAATACAAAACAGTGATACTTTCTGCCTCCTTTAGCATGTGTTGTATGAATCAGTGGATACCACATCCGGACTCCTGGTGTGTGGGAGGATGTTACAGAATTATTACAAGAATCTGAAAGGTACATGGAAACCATGTTCTTGGTCTGATGACTTGTATCAAATGTGTTTGATAATGATGGGACAAATGATTAGTAAGTATCTGGAAATCCCTGCATTTATTGTTTCTCTAACAGTGAATATCCCGTTATTTAAACTACACTTTCATTGTTGTGAGAGTAAAGAAAACATTTTTCCTGTCAATGAGTTACTGTGATCAGCTCAAAGCTGCCCGTGCAGGACTTGTAAGTCATGATCAACATAATTATTTCAACCCATTCCTATAACATAGGGAGGAATGTTTAATATCTTAAAGAAATTTTATACTTGGACTAGAATGCTTAAAATATTTTAAAAGACCATATTGAAATCGCACTTTAAAGATACTCCTTAATCACAATAAAGGCTAACAATATGATAAGACATAAGGATATTAGACACTGGCATCACCATAGCACAGTGACTTCTGAACTAGGGCTCCTTGCAGAAGGCATGAAGAACCTCAAACCTAAATGCTTCGCCAATTTCCTACTCTGTTTTCTTCAAGTCACTTGGGTCTTTGCTCTAGTTCACTAGACAGATCATCTCAGCAAAAGCAGAACATTCTATTAAGAGGTCAATAACCTGAATGTCAAATAAGCACATTTACATTTTATTTGTTGTAGGGGAATTACAAAGAGGACAAGACATTTTCTCAAGAGAGTGGTGAGGAGTTTCATTTCTGAGCCTTGCTGTGGTTTACCACAGGGGTCAAAATCCACTGACTGTCTCTGGAACTGACACAAATCTGCCCTGTCAGGCAGTAATAGAGAGTGCACTGCCTGCAGGGTCCTACATGAGAGAGTACAAGGCTCTGAAATCCTGCTCTGACTCTGCTTTTGTACATATGGGTGATGTGGAATATTCTTTTACCTAGGTGATGCTGTGTTACATTTGTTTATGCTGTATTTGTTTAATTATGTAAAGATGTGTTACATTTGTTTCACCTTGCAGGCCTAAGGCACCTGACTGGTCTAATAAAAAGCTGATCAGCCAATAGCTAGGTAGGAGAAGGATAGGTGGAGCAGGTGGGCAGAGAGAATAAGTAGAAGGGGAAATCTAAGCAAAATAGAAAGAAGAGAGACAAGAGAATGAGGGAGAGAGAGATGTACATTTTTAAAAATGGTTGCTACCTTTTAAGCCACAGCTGTATGAATCAGTAACTGCAACTCTGCCACTACCAGCAGTGGTTAGGTCACAGGGGCCATAGCCGGAAGGAGATCTGTTCCTTCCAGCTCCAACTCTCACAAAGCTATGAAGGGAACTTAATTAAACCTCTCTCCCTCTAAAGAACTCAAGATTCAAAGGTTAAGGTGGAATTCTGCTCTTGAGAGGCCCAAAAGCAAGTAGCTCACCTCCTCTCCTTGCTTGTGACCTCTAAAAAGCACAATGCTTCTCCTTGTTCCTCCTTATAATCCCTTTCTCACCTGGCTCCTCCCTACCATTTCCTGTCAGCTACTTGCTGACTCAGCCTCCTAACCACAGCTAAAGTTCTCTTAATCAAACACATCTGTGCATCATTAAATAAATGTTCCAAAAGCATAAACAAAAATAACATGTTAAAATAACATTCTACAACACAGAGAGACATGCCCAGGGCCAGAAGCCAGGCAGCTGCCAGCCAGACACAAGAAGCAGTGAAGGTAAGACACACAGAAGAAAAGAAAGGTAAAATGCCCCAAGGCAAAACGAAGATAAAAAGAAACAGATTAAAATAGGAGCTGAAATACGGCTGAGCATTCATAACTAATAAAGAGTCTCCATGTCATGATTTGGGAGCCCAAAAGAAAAGTCCTGCTACACCTGAGTTCCAGATTTTATCTGAATTAGCCATAAATGTAATGTCAGAGAATGCTGGAACATGGCTCAGTGTCTCACAAAGTGCTTCAGTGACATAGGGCTGCCTTATTCCTCTCAGTGCTCAACCGTGGAGTCAGGCCAATGAGGATGAAGTTACATGTTCTATAGAATGTGGTGATGGCACTGTTCACACCATGGACTTCAAATGATGAAGGAGAACAATGTTTTAGAAAATTGGGTGCCAAAAGCTAATTCCCTCTCAAACAGAGACAGAAGGACACTGCCTGTCATGGAGCACAGAAGTGTCATGCTTAGTTGGTGCTTACTGTGAGTATGAAAGCAGTATCTGATTGGTGCTGGGCTAGGGGAGGCAGTGACAATGAGCGACCAAAGAAGCAACTATGGACTAGATTTTTTTTCCATTTTCCTCAATCTTGCTAGATACAGTGGCTGAATGAGGATTCTGATTATAATTCTGAAGCTCTCCGTCATCCAAGCTAATGAAAAGTCTCAACCAGATTGAATTAAATCACAATGTCATAGCAGAAATATGACATATAGTGTACATAGCTGTTACAATTGAGAAAACAAAGAGTGACTATAATATGAGAAATAGGAGCTCAACCTAAAATCAGAAGGAGAATTCTGATTCTGAGACTTAAGGTCTAGGGTTGATTTCCATCTTCTCTCAGCCTAAAAGCACATGGAGCACTGTCCTCAGATTCCACCATTGAAATCCAATCAGATATTTTCTAATGAGGTGTTATATCATATAATGTTTGCAAGCCAACGATTAGAATTAACAACCTGCATGTGAATTCATCACAGGCTATAGTTACTTGAGAATTTAGAGAAAGTACTTAGCTTCTACCAAAAATATATGAGATCAGTAGCAGTATTACTAACTGCCATCCATGTCTATTAAATGAGTGTTTTCATAGCAATCAGCACTGTACCCAAACACTAAATAAAGTTATTAGTCACTGTGATGTGTTATTTCATCACTGTGATGAAATATCTGAAGGAAACAAATCCCAAGAGAAAGATTTATTTTGGTTCATTGTTACAGTTGTTTCAGACCATTTCAATTGACCCACACATGGAAGGCAAAAGCAGTGCATACAATGGTGGTTAGAAAGCACAAAAAGAATGGACTTAATTGGAAGCTTCCCCTTTCCTCCACCTGGACCCATAGCACATGGGATGGAACTGTGTATAACCAAGGGAGACCATCCCCTCTTAGATAAGACTCTCAGGAAATGTGTTAGTGTTCTCCTATGCAACTTTCTATTCAGTCTTGTCAATCAAAGTATCACAAGTCCTCCACTTGCCAGTGTGGCACCTAAACACATCTTCTTCTTTTTTACTTTAAAAATTTTTGAGATTGTAGCTATAGTTCCCCCTTTTTTTTCCTCTTATCAAACCCTCTTGCATACTCTTCTTGCTATCTTTCAAATTCATGGCCTCTTTTTTTCATTGTCATTGCATGCATACTGTGTGTGTATACAGACATTATCTATCTATCTATCTATCTATCTATCTATCTATCTATCATCTATCTATCTATTCCTAAATATAATATGCTCTGTTTGTATAACATTACTTTCATATGTTGTTAGGGCTAACATTTTGATATTGGATAATCAATTGATGTGCTCTTCCCTGAGAAAGATTATTTCTCCAATTCTCAGTATTCTTCAGTTGCATGTAGTTCTTTGTGTAGGGTTGAAGCCTCAAGAGCTTTTCTACATCCACTTTGTCATGTCCATTGGTGTCATCCTTGCTCAGCTCATGTTTATGATGTCATTTTGGTGAGACCTTATGGATGCAGCTTCTTAAATTACTGAAAGACACAATCTCAGAACAGTCCCCCTTAGTTTCTGTCTCATATAATCTTTTGCCCCCTCTTCACAATATTCCCTGAACCTACGGTGTAAAATAAGAAGTTTTCTGTGTCCTTCCTGGTCCACAGCCACTCAGACTCAAATAAGCTCACAGAGGCTTATAGTAATTAAAACTGCTCAGCCATTAGCTCAGGCTTACCACTGACTAGGTCTTACACTTAAACTCAGCCCATTTTTGTTCATCTATATGTCACCATGTTTTCCATGACTTTACCTGTGTTCCATTACATGCTACTTTCTAGGAGGCAGGCTGGAGTCCCCTGATACAGCCTTCCTCTTCCCAGAATTCTCCTTGTCTGCTTATCCTGCATATACTTTGTGCCTTGCTACTGGCCAATCAGTGTTTTATTAAACCAGTGTATAAAAGCATTATCCCTCAGCATTTCCTCTTTTCTGTTTAATTAAAAAGGAAGGTTTTAACTTTAACATAGTAAAATTACATATAACAAACAGTTATCAAACAAGAATTATAGTTACAATGTCTATTTGTATTTGGCAAAATTAAAGAAAATATTCTATCATCTATCCTATATTTGTGAGTCTAAAGTTTTATATCTAATTTATCTTTTATTATAACCAAGTAAAAATTATAGCCATCTAGTCTTAAACTACATCAAAGACCCCAGAAGGATTTACCTAAGTGAATAAGAAGTGCATTGTAGCCGGATGGTGGTGGCACACACCTTTAATCCCAGCACTGGGGAGGCAGAGCCAGGTGGATCTTTGTGAGTTTGAGGCCAGCCTGAGCTACCAAGTGAGTTCAAGGAAAGGTGCAAAGCTACACAGAGAAACCCTGTCTTGAAAAACAAAAACAAAAACAAGAAGAAGAAGAAGAAGAAGAAGAAGAAGAAGAAGAAGAAGAAGAAGAAGAAGAAGAAGAAGAAGAAGAAGAAGAGGAGCATTGTAAGCAAAATCTAGAATGACAGAGACAGCTGCCTGCCTGGATAGTCATCCAAATTCCTCTGTAACTTTGGGGCATCCATCTTCATCCCATACATCTAGTCTCTCAGTCACTTTTTTTCTCTGCGTCCTGTAGAATGTCTGGCACTTTCTTTTCTGAAGCAGGAACCTGAAGGACCATCTCACCTTGCAAAGTTCAGTGATCACCTTCCTATGAGTCCTGCATGTCCAGTTTATTTGACATGTTTTTTACATTTTGTCAAGCAGTCTAAGTAAGAACAGTTTCTTGCCCAAAAAGCTATTTTTTTCCAAGAAGAGGATAAACTCCGTATGGAGTGTCTTTGATAACCATCTTTTTCTAGGAAGTAAAATAGTGCTGCCAGGAGCAGACATGTCTCATTGTCCAGGAAAGTCCAAGTTTTTAAAACATTTTAAATGCCATATTCTGTAGGTCTTTAAAGTGTTTGAAGATTATCTACCTAATTGAATTATATCTATGTACAGCTAGAAAACTTAACATGACTATAAGTTTGTCTATCATAGAAGACTAATTTTTACTCTGTATTTCTTAATTATACATTAAAATTTCAATGAACTGCACAAACATAATACCTTAAACAAGAGTAGAACTATACATACAGTATAACAAAATTAAATTTGTATCAATAAACTAAAATCTATATCAATGTAAAACATTTTAAACAAGTTGCTCTTTAAAAGTAAATTCAACAATCCACCCTTTTATTTCCATATTATATCCCCCTTTCTTCTTTTAGAAAGATATTGACTATGACCAATAATAATTTGTAACCAACAACCTAAACAAAGATAAACATCCATAATCCATTTTTTGGGAGTATGTGCATAATGTTCCAGGCTACTTCCTGCTGGTGGAGGTGCTTGTAGTTTTATGGGGATCCTGAGAAAATTTGAGATAATGGTCAAGTCCTGGGAAGACCAGCTATAACCTTTGTTGATAGGTAGCATCTTTTAAGGTTCAGGAGGTCTGGCTTCATCAAATCTGACCCATCTTAACCAGGAACAAATCCATAGCCTCTTACTTCCTGTGGAAACAAAACAGAGCCTCCTTTCCAAAGCAATATATCCTTAGATCCGAATTTTGAAGTCAGGATGCCCTTAAACATACATATTGGTTTAACTCATCAGCCTTACAATCAAATGTCTTTCTGTAGTTAAAAATCCCAAAGACAATATCATCCAGACTCTCTGTGTAATATCCATCTTTACATGGCTTATTTTTTATATTACTTTTAGTTTCTCTTTAAAGGCTTTATTTCTGAAAACTTTCTTTTTTTATATAATTGTCTATATTCCTTTCCCTCTCTTTTAAGCCTACATACATTTTTACACACACTGTACAACATTTAAAGTCTTGTTCCATCTGAATATGCCTTATTGTGAAACTATTGCTTTAAATTTCAGCATTATGAGGACTGAAATGACAGCTTTGGCTGCTGGCTCTGTCCACCTCAGTTTTCCAGCATGGTGGTGATTATGTTTACCACCTGCTCTGGCTCTGGGAGCCATATGTACCACCAACTCTCAGAAAGTACTGTTTCTGTGCCTCCATTAAAGCAGTGTGTAGTCCAGAAATCTTTTTTTTTTTTTTTTGTCTGTACTAGCAAAGGCTAAATCCACTATGCAGTGTAGTGTGCCACTTGGAGACACCTCATTCCTGTCATGCTACAAGTCAAGCCTGCATGCCATAAACCTGCCATAGAGTAGCTCAAGCCTGCAGGCTGTGGCTGGCCTGAGAGAGATAACTAGGAAGCTGTTTTTAGCTCTGTTTTAAAATTTTTTTTTCCTAAATCTTTCTCAGATTTTAGATGGAAACTCTTGTTCCATGTTTTGGCACCATTTGTAGTTGGAAGTTTTTCTGTGACCTTCCTGGTCCATAGCCGCTCAGACCCAAGTAAATATACAAAGGTTTATATTGATTAAAACTGCTTAGCCATTAGTTCAGGCTTACTACTGACTAGCTCTTACACTTAAACTCATCCCATTTCTGTTCATCTATATGTCACCACATGTTCAATGGCTTTACCTGTGTGTCATTCCGTGCTGCTCCTTGAATGGTAGCTGGTGTCTCTTGACTCAGCCTTCCTCTTCCCAGAATTCTCCTTCTCTCCTTATCCTGCCTATACTTCCTGCATTGCTACTGGCCAATCAGTGTTTTATTAAACCAGTGTACAAAAGCATTATCCCATAGCACTAAGGTGAAGAAGTGTTTTTTGAATTTTTTAGATGTATCTCTTGGGATTGCGATCTAAAACCCTTCATTTCAATTCCTTATAGTTTTCTGAAGTTATCTTCAGTTGTTGCACAGACAGGTTTCCTTGATAAAGGGTGAACACTACACTTATTGTGAGTTTAAGTTCGGATGTTAAATCGTTGTTAGTGATTATGCTGGTTTAGTAAAATGGTAGTTGTAGGTTTTCCTCCAATAGCCATGACTTAACAATAGCTAAGTGGTTATCTGGTTTGACAGTACCAGGCATGATTTCTCTCTTGTTGAGAGGGTCTTAAGTCTAATTAGAGATCTTTTGGTTACTATCAAGGTATGTGAGCCATTACTGCGCTCTTACGGTTATTGTACCTTGCCGGTAGTTGGTTGTTGATGTAATCCAAAGGTGTCATAGATGGATAGGACTGTTGGTTGCTCTACTCCTTTTTGTATGTCTTTGGAAGCATGAAAGTTAGATCTTAAGGAGATGACTTTAAGGTAAGATCCAGCTCTGGGGCTGCTGGACTGTGTTTCTGAAGTTCATGGTATCTTCAACAATAGGGAACATATCTTTCACCTCTGGAGGTCAAGCAAAGGCTGCATGTTTTGGAAATCTCGTGGACAGCTCTGGTCAACAGCTTAAAAGAGGGCTTTTCATGTCTGTTATTGGGGGTTTTGTGAAGTAGTCCTTGGCTCTTGGGGGTGGAGATGATAAGAGTTCATTAAAACCATATATGTATATTTATACCCAGAATTATGTTTCTTCTAGTGTTTAAGGTAAATATTTAATAGTGTGATTCACTATAACTTTCATAGATATCCTTACAGTTATTTTATGCTCCCCCTTACCATCCTTTTCCCATTTCCCCTATCAGATCACTTGTACCCAGATACTTCCCTTCACTCTCTTCCATCCTTACACATCTCTTAAACTAAAGCATGCCTTAGAGATCCAATAGGCTCATTCCCATCTCATAGTGCAAAATGTATTCAGTCCATCTCCAAGAGACTTAACAGTCCTAACATTGTTTGAAAGTTGACAGTCCCCTTTGAGATAAATGCCTAAGTGCAGACCCCTACAGCATCAAAACCAAGTTACACTCTTCCAAGATCCAATGGAACAGAGTACACATTTCTATTCCAAAGGAGATGCATCAGAGAAGCCACAAAGGAGCAGACCAAGGACAACCAAAACATAAAAGGACAAGTAATAAATGTTGCAATTTCATACATATAGCATGTGAGACATATGCTTTTCAGGATATGAGCTACATCAGGACTAGATATCCACACTTCCATGGATTTGCTATTTGGATCCTCTATGGCCTTTTTCTGGGACAGGCTCTGTGGATTTCTTTGGCACACATTTTGTATTATTGGAGTCCTCAACTTCCTGGGACTGCATCTTCACTTTGTCTTTACTCTCTGCTTTATTCATGCATGAGGATAACACTGGGTTCTATACTCAGATGAAGGAGTAGATAGGGCACTGTGGACCACAAACAGAATGGTCTTTGAGTAGAGGGATGGCTTAATATGGAGAAAGACTGCCCCAGACCTAAACTTGGAAGGAGGCACTGAGACTCTGTCCTACAAAACAAACAAAACAAAACATTTCCAATTATGTAGGACTTTTGCACTCTTGAGCTGATAATGGGAAAGGTCTATCCAACTGCATAAACTGCATCATGGCTTCCTTCATCTTCCCCAAACAGCTAAGTGTTTGGCCTTTTAAGACCACTTTATCTCTTACTAAATAAATTTTCCTATGTAAACTTTATGCATGTTTCTTTTATGAGCAAGTTTTTCAAATTTTTCTGCTTTACATTTTGTTCACAAGTCTCATGTAAACTTGAATGAAAGCCTGCAGCAATATAACTTGATCAGCCTAAATGCTGCCATTCTGCCTTTAAATCTGCTTTACTGGATTAATTCATCTCTTACATTCAAAATAAACCTCATGTGTAGTCTTAGGATATGGATTCAATGTGGACAAATTATTTGCCACAGTGTAATATTAATTATCATTAATCAAGTTCTGAAGAGAGTCCTCATTCCTGTATGAAATCTGAGTCGGGCCTTCACTGTCTACATGCTTGACAGCATTCTGGTCCTCTGAATTTCCACCAACATTGCCAATTAAGTCCCATTTGCAGCATTCTAAGCTATTCTCTTCTGCTTCTTCAATTATTCCCTCACTCCTTTTATAAATCAGTTATATGGCTTTAAGAACCACATGGTTAATTAGTCTTAAGAAAATTTACTTTCTGGTACCAATTGTCTGTGTCAGTGAAATATTTCATTGCTGTGGTAAAATGCCAGAGCTTAAACAAAAGCAGAAACATGTATTTTGACTCATTTTTCAGTCTATGATAATAAGGAGGGAATAGTAGAACAGTTAACATCATAATCAATTTAAAACAGGAGAAAGAGAGAGAGAGAGAGAGAGAGAGAGAGAGAGAGAGAGAGAGAACACTGATACAAGCAGACCTTTGTCTCCTTCCCTTTTATTTCCTCTAGGCCCACATTCTACAGGAAAGTCTTACTGTTAGATAATCTACTGGAAATTCCTTAATAGACACACTAAAAATAACTTTTACTAATTTCCTTGGTACATCTAATCAAGTTCACCACCAAAATTAGGCATCACAGTTAACTTTTCTAATGACCATTACATTATCCATCCATAGTCTATCACCTTGTGTCTGGCTTTAATTTACCACACAGACATTAAAACATTTCTGATATTTTCTGGTCTAGCTCCAGTTCTTTAACATCTTTATATCATGCTAGAAGTAGTCTATGAAAAAAACTTTCAGCCATTTTCATCCATCTCAGAGGTCCCTGTGACTCCTTTCCCACCAAATTTCTTTTTCCACCTTTATTAAACATAGTTTTTCTTCATACAATATGATCTGAATACAGTTTCCCCTCCTTATACTTCTCCTACTTCCTCCCCATCTTCCCTCCCCTTTAGACCTACCCCTTTTCTGTCCTTCATCAGAAAAGAACAGGCTTCTAAGTGATAACGACCAAACGTGACAAAATAAATATAAGTTAAAACAAAAACTACCATATCAAAGATAGACAAAACAAGCCAACAGAAATACAAGAGCCCCAAGAGAAAGCCCAAGGGGCAGAGAACCACTCTCTTACACTTTTCGGACATTCCTAAAAGTGCTAAAATGAAAGCTCCAGTAAATATGCAGAGGACCTCAGGCAGACTCTTGTAGGCTCTGTGATTGCTGCTTCAGTCTCTGTGAGTTCATGCGAGATTAGAAGTCTTTGTTCTCCTGGTTCCTTTTCTTCAGAGGCGTTGTCTGAGTTCTGAGGGGAGGGATTTGATGACAACATCTTGTTTAGGGTTATCTCTTCCAATGTCTTTCTACATAATGTCTGACTGTGGATCTTTATATTTTTTCCCTAATCTTCTGCAGTAAGAAGCTTCTCTGATCATGGCTGAATAAGGCACTGATTTATGAGTACAGTAGAATATCTTTAGGAGTCATTTCATTGTTACTTTGTTTTGTTTTTCTTTACCAGTATTTGGTTTTACCCTAGGTGTCTGGGCTATCAGTAGTGTCAGTTATGGGTTTTGTCTCATGGAGCAGGCAGGACAACATTGTAGATCAAACTTTTTTGTGGCTGGGTTGGTGTTTACATTTCTTTTTTGGTAGCCTTCAGAGTAACTTCCCATACCAAAGGCACTAGAAAACAGGGGTTGAAGGTTTCTTATAGGCACCAGATTGATCTCTTCATGTTCAATGAGTTGTTGTATGCTGTTGTCTTCAGCAGTGGGGTCTTGCTCTCAGTTTGCAGAGAGCAAACTATTGTTTGGCAACAGCCTGGGTTGTTTAGCAATGGTTTTTTTTAGCCTAAAACTCAATTGACCAAAACCCTGTCTTGGTACTGGAAGTTTGTTTGGTGACTTCATTAAAATCACTATTATATGTTTTAGGAAGTTTTCATGGCGCTAAGTTTCCCTAATGCCCTCCAAAGGCCTTTCAATTCCAACTGTTGTTCCCTCATTCCCTCACATAATCCCCTCTCTGCCTGCCCCTTCAAACCTTGCCCTCCTGTTGTGCTCCCACCCACCCTGGCTGCAGTCCACCCATAAAATTTATTCTATTTCCCCAGCTAGTGAGATCAATGTGCACCCTGGCCCAAGTCCCTTATTCTGTACCAAATCTCTCTGGGTCTACAGATTGTATTTCAGCTATCGTTTATTTGATGGCTGATATCCAGAGATAAGTGATATAAATCACATGTATCTTTCCAAGTGTTGCCTCACTCAGTCTGATTTTCTCTAGTTCCATCCATTTATCTGCAACTTTCATGATGTCATTTTTTAAGGGCTGAGTAATACACCATTGTATAAATGTTTCATCCATTCGCCTATAAATTTCATGATGTCATTTTTTAACAGCTGAATAATACTCCATTTATAAATGTACCATATTTTCTTTATCCATTCATCTGTTGAAGGACATCTAGGTTGATTCAAATTTCTAGCTATTGTGAATACAGCAGGAAAGAACATGATTGAGCAAGTGTACCTGTGGTAGGATGAAGTGTCCTTTTGGTATATACCCAACAGTGAGATAGCTGAATCTTGAGGTAGATCAATTCCCAATTTTCTGAGAAACCATTATATTGATTTCTGTGTAATGGAAATTTGCAGGTAAATGGGTAGAACTAGAAAGAATTATTCTGTGTAAGGTAACACAGACTCAGAAAGATAAATATGATATGTATTCAATTACACCTGAACATTAACCACAAGTTTGCACTCCCACTATCAATGGAGGAGTGTTCTCCTTGCTTCACATTCTCACCAGTATGAACTCTCACTTGTTTTACTGATCTTAGTCATTCTCACACATTTAAGATGGAATCTCAATGTAGTTATGGTTGTATTTTCCCTAATGGCTAAAAATGTTGAACATTTTTTTTCTTTCAGTCATTTTAGTTTCCTCTATTGAAAATTCTCTATTTACATCTGTGCCCCAATTTTTAATTAGGTTATTGGTTTTTTAAAATCAAGTATCTGATCTTGATTTAACTTTGATAAATGGTACCTATCAAGAAAATTATCCATTTCTTCCAATTTTCCATTAGATGGAGTATAGGCTTTTAAATTATGACATTATTATTCTCAGGATTTCCCCAGTGTTTGTTTTGATGTCCTCTTTTCATTTCTAATTATGTTAATTTGGTTATTCTCTCTGTGTCTTATAGTTCATTTAGATAAGGGTTTATTCATCTTAATGGTTTTTCTCTAGGAACCAATTCTTCTGTTTCATTGTTTCTTTGCATTACTCCTTTGTTTCTGTTTCATTGATTTCATCCTTGAGATTGAGTAGTTCTCACTGTTTAAGCCTTTTGGCTGTGATTTCTCCTTTGTGTTCTAGATCTTTGAGATGTGTTTTAAGTTGCTAGTATGGGGTCTTGCCAGTTGTTTTATGTAGGTGCTTAGTGCCTCTTAGAAATACTTTCACTGTGTCCCATGGTTTGGGTAAGATGTGAATTCATTTTCATTTAGTTCTAAAACATCTTTAGTTTCTTTCTTTTTTTCTGTCCTTATAATTTTTTCATTCAGTAGAGACTTTTTCAGTTTCCATGAGTTTCTGTTGTTGATGATATTGAGCTTTAATCTCGGGTAGTTAGTTTGATGGGATGCAAGCAGTTTTTCAACTTTCTTGTATCTGTTGAGACTTGCTTGGTGTCTTATGTGCTCAATTTGGGACAAAGTTCTATGAGGTGCAGAAAAGAAAGTATATTCTTTTGTGTTTTGGTGAAATGTTCTGTAAATATCTGTTAGGTCAATTTGGTTTATAATGTCTGTTAGCTCTATCATTTCTTTATTTAGTTTTTGTATAGATGACCTATTTATTGTTAAGAATTGGGTAAGAAAGTCTCCCACTAACTGTGTGAAGGTCAATATGTGATTTCAGCTGTAACAGTGTTTCTTTTACAAATGTGGGTTCCCTTGTGCTTGAGGCATAAAAGTTAAAGATGTTAAGAATTGCAATGTCCTCTTGGTAGATTTTTTCTTTAACAAGTATGTAGTGTCTTTCCCTATCTTTTCTGAGTAGTTATTAAAATGGCTACATCAGCTTGTTTGTTAGGTCTGTTTGCTTGGAATATCTCTTTCCATCCTTTTGCCCTGAGGTGATATATGTCCTTGATGTTGAGCTGTATTTCTTGGATACCGCAAAAGGTTGGATCCTGTTTCCACATACATTCCTTTAGTCTGTCTTTTTGAGGAATTGAGGTCATTGGATTGTTGATTTCTGTTATTTTGTTGTAGGGACTGGTAGCGATAGTGGTGGTGGTGGTGTGTGTGTGTGTTTTCCTTTGATTTTGTTTGCCACCAAATTTTATATATAGCCGGGCAGTGATGGCACATGCCTTTAATCCTAGCACTCAAGGAGGCAGAGCCAGGCAGATCTCTGTGAGTTCGAAGCCAGCCTGGTCTACAGAGCAAGATTCAGGACAGGCACCAAAACAACACAGAGAAATCCTGTCTCAAAAAAATTATCTATAGTTGTATCTTATAGTTGTATCTTCCATCTTTGACTGTCCAGAGACTCATCCTGCAACTCTACACTTGGCCATGAATCTGTGATCTCCTAGCCACTAGTCTAGTCCTTTATAGATCTGTTTATGACATCCCTTTTTAAAAACACTTTATGACCTTCTTTGCTTGATATATTACTCTGTTGAGTATTATGAGGAAACCTTCAAAAATTTTACTTTCAGAGTTGGGCGGTGGTGGCATACACCTTTAATCCCAGTACTCAGTAGGCAGAGCTAGGTGGATTTCTGTGAGTTCGAGGCCAGCCTGTTCTACAAAGTAAGATCCAGGACAGGCACAAAAACTACACAGAGAAACCCTGTCTTGAAAAACAAACACACAAAAAAATTTCATCTTCAGTGTTTTGCCTCAAAGAATAGGACTACTTATATTTGGGAATTGAACCCTGGATATTTGAATCCTTGGTGATGGAGCAAAAGTAATAAGATTAAATATGCACAGGCTTCACAGTAGTGCCTGGGATTTAGATGTATTACTTACAATGTTTTCTGATACTCAAAACCAAATATTAAGAAATGATGAAGTATCAAACTGATGTATGGCTTTCTTTTTTGTTGTTGTTGTTTTTTATTTGTTACTTTTATTTTGAAAATACATTAGTTTCTTTTCCAAAATCCAAAGAAAGGTTAAACATCTGTTTTCATTTTTAAAAATGGATATTATCCACTTATTTATTTTTAAAAAATTTTTCACTTTATGTACCAATCTTAGCTCCCCCTTCTTCCCCTTCTCCCACTCCCCCGTCTTCCTCCATACCACCCACATCTATTCTTCAAAGAAGATCTCCCTTAGGGAGTCAACAAAGTCTGGCATACTTAGTAGAGGCAGGACCCACCCACCCCACCCCCTGTGTGTCAGGGCAAAGCAGGGTATCCCACTCTAGGGAATATGTTTGAAAAAGCCATTTCTTATACCTGGGATAAGTCCTGGTCCCACTTTCTGGGGCTCCCCAAACATATGTAGTAACATAACTGTTACCCATGTTCAGAGGGCATAGTTTAGTCCCATGCATGTTCCCCACCTGATAGGCCAGAGTCCATGAGCACCCAGCCACTTAGGTCAGCTGTCTTTGTGGATTCCCCCAACATGAGCTTGACCTCACTTACTCCTCTGATTCCCTCCTCCCTCTCTTCAACTGAAGTCTAGGAGCTCAGCCCAGTGGTTTGTTGTGGATCAATGCATCTGCTTCCATCAGTTACTGGATGTAGGTTCTATGATGACAATTAGGGTGGACACTAATCTTATTTAAATAGAATGTAAGTTCAGGTACCCTCTCCATTATTACTAGGAGACTTAGCTGGTGTCACTCTTGTAAATTCCTGGGGATTTCCCCAGCACCAGGTTTCTCCCTAACCCCCTAAATGTTCCTTCTACCAAGATCCCTTTTCATTGCTCTCCCTCTCAGTCCTTCCCTCCACTTGGCCATTTCAGTCCCTCCTGTTACCATCCCCCATCCCTTCCCTTTTACCCCACTCCCAGTTTACCCAGGAGATCTCAGCTATTTTCCCTTCCTGGGGCCCTCCATGTGTGTCCTTCTCAGGGTCCTCCTTTTTACCTAGTTTCTCTAGGGTTGTGGATTGAAGCCTGTTTATCCTTTACTTTGTGTCTAGTATCAATTTAAAAAGGAGTATACAACTTGTTTGTCTTTCTGAATCTGGGTTACCTCACCTCACTTAGGATGATTCTGGTTACATCTAATTGCCTACTAATTTCATGATGTCATTGTTTTATAAGTAATAGTCCATTGTGTAAATGTACCACATTTTCCTTATTCATTCTTTGGTTGAGAGGCATCTAGGTTGTTTCCAGGTTCTGGCTATTATGAATAATAATGTTATAATGTGGTTAAGCAAGTGACCTTGTGGTATGATTGAGGATCTTTTGGGTATATGCCCAAGAGTGGTATTGCTGGGTCTTGAGGTAGGTTAATTTCCAATTTTCTGATAAACTGCCACACTGATTTCCAAAGTGGTTGTATGAGTTTGCACTCCCACCATCAGTTGGAGGAGTGATCCCCTTACTCCACATGTTTTCCAACATAAGCTGTCATCAGTAATTTTGATCTTAGCCATTCTGTCAAGTGTAAGATGGTATCTCAGTGTTGTTTTGATTTGCATTTCCCTTGTGGCTAAGGACATTGAGCAATTCCTTAAATGTCTTTTGGCCATTTGATATTCTTCTGTTGAAAATTCCCTGTTTAGCCCTTATGCCATTTTTTAATTGGATTATGTGGTATTTTGAGGTCTATTTTTTTGGGTTCTCTATATATTTTTGAGATCAGCCCTCTGGCAGGTGTGGGGTTGGTGAAGATCTTTTTCCATTCCATAGGCTATAGTTTTGTCAAATTGACCATGTCCTTTGCCTTACAGAAGTTTCTCAGTTTCAGGAGGTCCCATTTATTAATTGTTGCTTTCAGTGTCTGTGCTACTGTTGTTATATTTAGGAAGCATTTCCCTGGGCCAATGCATTTGAGGCTACTTCCCACTTTCTCTTCTATCAGTTTCAGTGTAGCTGGATTTATGTTGAGGTCTTTGATCCATTTGGACTTGAGTTTTGAACATGGGGATAGATGTAGATCTATTTGCATTCTTCTATGTGTCATTTGTTGAAAATGCTTTCTTTTTCCCATTCTATAATTTTAAATTCTTTGTCAAAAATAAGATGTTCATAGGTGTTTGGATTAATGTCAGGGTCTTTGATTTGATTCCATTGATCTACATTTCTGTTTTTATGACAATACCAAGCTCTTTTGATTATTGTAGCTCTGTAGTAGAGCTTGAGGTGAGGGATATTGATACCTCTGGAAGTTCCCTTTTTGTACATTGTAGTTGGAAGTTTTCCAGTGTCTTTCCTGGGCCCTGCGGTTGGGACAAATCTCTCCCACCCATGTCCCACAGCCTTTTGGTCCCAAGTAAACACATAGAAGCTTATATTATTTTCAAACTATATGGCCTAATGGCTCAGGCTTCTTGCTAGCTAGCTCTTATGTCTTAAATTAGCCCATTTTTCTAAATTTATACTTTGCCACATGGCTTGTGGCTTACCAATACTTTGCATCTTGCTTCTTCTGGTGGTAGCTATTAGTGTCTCCTCAGCTCTGCCTTTCTCTTTCCTCTCTCTATAGTTGGAATGTCCTGCCTAAACTTATTCTGCCTCAACATTGGCCAAACAGCTTTATTTATCAACCAATCAGAGCAACACACATTCACAGCATACAGATTGACATTCCACAGCACTTCCCCTTTTCTATTTAATCAAAAATGAAGGTTTTAACTTTAAAATAGCAAAATTACATGTAATATAACAGTTACCAGGCAAGAATTACAGTTACAATATCTAGTCTATTTGTACTTGTCAAAATTAAAGAAAATATTCTATCTGTTCTATATTTGTCAGTCTAAAGCTTTATATCTATTTTATCTTTTATCATAAACTAGGAAAATTATAACTATCTAGTCTTCACCTACATCAAAGATCTCAGAAGAATATAATATTACTTAAGTAAACAGGAAGAGTATTGTAAGCAACTTCCAAAATTCTGAAAATGACAGAGATAGCTGCCTGCCTGGACAGTCATCCAAAGTTCCTCTGCAAACTTGGGGCATCTATCTTCAGCCTGTAGGTCTAGAGTCTCTCAGTCACTTCTCTTTGTATCCTATATAGAAGTTTTTCTTTGAAGCAGGAACCTGAAATACCATCTCACCTTGCAAAATTCAGTGGTTACCTTCCTATGGGTCCTGCATGTCCAGTCGATACAACATTTTGTCAAGCAGTCCAGGCAAGAAAATTTTCTTGCCCAAATGGCTATTTTTGCCAAGTAGAAGATAAACTCTATATGGAATGTCTTTGATGCCCATCTTTCTCTTTGAAGTAAATTGGTGCTGCCAGGAGCAGACATGTCTCACTGTCCAGAAGTCTAAGTTTTTAAATACTACATTCTGTAGTTCTTTGAAGTGTTTGAAGATTACCTACCTAATTGAGATCTATCTATATACATATATCTAGAAAACTAACACAACTAAAAGTTTGATTATCATGGATGACTAATTATTAATCTGTATTTCTTAATTATAAATTCTATTTTAAATGGATTATATAAACATAATACCTTAAATGAGAGTAGAAATATATATAGTATAATAAAATTAATTCTAAATTGATATCAATAAACTAAAATTCATAACAATATACAACATTCTTAAACAAGTTGTTACTCTTTAAAAGTAGATTTATTATTCTACCCTTTCATCCTATCATATCTATAATATCCCCCTTTCTTCTTTTGAAAGAGATTGCATTTATAATCAACCTGTTATTAATACAAATAAACATTCATAACAACATTTTTGGAATTTGGGTGTAGCTTTTCATACTACTTCCTGCTGGTTGAGGGCACTGGCAATCTAATGGGGATCCTGAAAAAATTAAGAATTAGGGTCAAGTCCTGACTGGAATGGTCTGTGACACTGTAGTCTCTGAGCCAGTTTCCTTGAAACTGTTTGTAGAATGCAGCTTAAAGAGTCTCATTCATAAAACCAAACCTGGAGCCAGTATTGGGCTGAATGCTGGAAGATCAGAGAAGTAGAACAAGCAACAGCCACCTCACCTTGCCAATTCCTCAGCTGATCCTGTTTTCTCAGACTGGACTTTTCTGAGTCTTCATCCAGAATGAATCTCAGCTGAACTGCCTCTCAAAAGTCTGAAAGCTTAACCAGTCTCAGCCTATAGTTCCTCATCTTCATACCTTAAAAACCTTTCTGGCTCCTGCCATTACTTCCTGGGATTAAAGGCATGAGTCACCATACTTGGCTGTTTCCAGTGTGGCCTTGAACTCACAGAGATCCAGGCAAATTTCTGGCCCTGGAATGCTAGGATTAAAGGCATGTGCTACCACTGCTGAACTTCTACATTTAATATTGTGACTGTTCTGTTCTCTGACCCCAGATAAGTTTATTAGAGTGCACAATATTTTAATGAACACAATATCACCACAGCTGTTGTTGGACGCTGGATCATCTGAGCCTCTTAGGGGGTTTTCCTTGATCAAACGATATTAGCCTAGAAGCAACCCACAGGTTCTTATCTTCTGTGGAAAAAAAAGTAGAACCTCTTTTCCAAAGTAACATATCCTTATACATAAACTTTGAAGTCCAGATATCATACATACATATATATATATATATATATATATGTGTGTGTGTGTGTGTGTGTGTGTGTGTGTGTGTGTATGTGTGTGTGTGTGTGTGTGCTTAACTCAACAGCTTTTACGATCAAATGTCTTTCTGTAGTTAAAAATCCCAAAGAAAATATAATCCAGACTCTCTGTGTGATTTCCATCTTTACATGGCTTATTTCTTATATTATTTTGCTGTCTCTTTAAAGACTTTATTTCTTTAAAACTATTTCTTTATATAACTGTCTATATTTTTTTCTTTTCTCTTCCAAGCCTATGTACACACATTGTAAACAGTTTATACACATTGTAAACAGTTTAGAGTTTTCTTTTATCTGAATCTGTCTTATTATGAATCTTAAATCTTTCTCTGTCCAGGAGAGATTTTAAATTGTTAAACTGTGTGGCTAGTACAAAAAGTGGCAGCCTTGGATGCTGAATCCACCCACCTCAGCTTCCCAATATGACAGCGATGTGTTTATAGCCACCCCTGGACGCCATGCTCTCTGCTGACTCTGGAAGGCAGTTAATCCATACCTCCATCCAGCAGCATGTAGACCAAAAATCTCCCCCTCCTTCTCCTCCTCCTCCTCCTCCTCCTCCTCCTCCTCCTCCTCCTCTTCTTCTTTTTCTTCTTCTTCTTCTTCCTCTTCTTCGTCTCAGCAAAAACTAAATCCACCATGCAGCATATTATGAGGCTTGGAGATGCCTCGGTGTACCACGGTGGGAATTACCATACTGTGTTTTACCCTGCATACTGTGATGTAGCTCAAGTCTGCACACCATGGCATCTCTGTACCTTGGTGTCTCTATATCTCAGCCTGCATGAGACATGAAGTAGAAAGCTGTTTTTGTCTTTGTTATTGTATATTTAGAAGCCCTTTTTAAACTCTTTTAGGCCTTCTGGAAATTTGAGAGCCCCATGTTAGTATGCCAGTATGTGATTGTTTTGGCTGTTTTGTTTGTTTGTTTGTTTGTTTGTTTGTTTTTTTATGAAGTTGAATATTGTACTTTCAAGGTTTGTGGAGAATTTTGTTGGGATTTTGATGGAGTTTGCATTAAATCTGTAGATTGCTTTTGGTAAGAATGATATTTTTACTATGTTGATCCTACCTCTCCAAGGGCATGGGAGATCTGTAGTGGATAGCCATCCCAGCGTTGGCCTGGAAGTTCCAACCCCCATTGAGGCTTTGGTAATGGTCACGCCCACCAGGTGGGGCAGAGGAGGAAGCAGAAGACCCAGGATGGAGAAGAGGTCTCTCTCTCTTGGTTCTGGGATGCTGGATGCAGGAGGTAGACAGAACAGAGTTTTCCAGAGAACACCGCCAGATTGCGCTATACCTTTGCCAGACCCTACAACCTATCCCTTCATTTGTAAGTTACCCCACAAAATAAACCTCCCTTTTAACTACGTGGAGTGGCCTTAATAATTTCACCAATAAAGATCTTTCCATTTTCTGATTTCTTCAATTTCTTTCTTTAAAGACTTAAGTTCTTTTCATACAGGTCTTTCATTAGTTTGGTTAGTTACTCCAAGATATTTTATATTGTTTGTGGCTACTATACAGGGTGATGTTTCTCTGATTTCTTTCTCAGACCATCTATCCTTTGTATGTAAGAGGGCTATATCAGAATTTTGAGGTCCAGCCTCTTAATTTCCTTTCCAGGGGCCCAGAAAAGATTCTACCCATGGTGGGGAAGTAAGTGTAGATGCATCAAGTTCTTTTGCCCATTTATTTTATTCCTTTATGACAAAACTCTACCTATACAGCTTCAGTTCTGTCCTGAGTCTCAGTTCCTCTTTGTACCTACTTTTTTTGTTCCCTTATAGTTCTGGTTAATTAAGCCCTTATGCTCTTGGTCTCATCTTTGTCCTCTGTTTCTTTGTCCTCCATCTATCCTTCCTGGCCCTAATAAAGTCTACAAGAGATCTACCTTATTCTCTACAGAATCACTGTCTTTTTCTCTTCTCTCTGCCCATGAGATTCTGTCTCCCAGGTATCCCATTCCACCTTTCACACCACCTGGATATGCAAAAAACCTCCCTTGTTCTCAATCAATTGCTCTGGAAAGCCACTAGGCCTAAAGGCAAGGGATGATCTCAGCTTCATCTGCACAAGAAACAAAGCAATGCATATTGGAGCCAGATTGCCTCCAAAAGGATGTTTTACCTTAGTTCAGGGCTTTATGAGTCTACAATGTGGTCTGGTAGCTATTCTGTTCCTTGATTGTCCTTCAGTGCTCTGTTTGGAGCTGACCTTATCTTTAGATGGAGTTAAAATGGGGATATTTGCAAAAGGCAGATACCCAATTCAAATGCTAAAAAGAGATCAGGGAGCTCACAGGCAGAAGGCCCTGCCTACATAACCTTATCCAATTACTAGCCTGAGCAGGATGCTCACTCATACAAGTTCTATAGGAATTGTGAGCACAAGAAATTAATAAAGAGAAGGAGAAGCAGCTGAATATTAAAGCTGAATAACACCAAATATTCTGTGATAAATGGCTTCCCCCTAGAAAAATGCCTTGAAATTTCTAGATATAGCTTTAATACACAGCTGAATCTCTATAATATATTCTTGCAGCCCACAAGAGGACTACTGAGTTTTTTTTTTTTTAGTTAATCTTGTATCCTGCCATATTACTGAAGGAGTTTATCAGTTGTAAGAGTTCCCCAGTAGAATTTGGGGTGTCACTTATGTATACTATCATATCATGTGCAGATAGTGAAAGTTTGACTTCTTCCTTTCCAATTTGTATCCCTTTGTTCTCCTTTTGTTGTCTTGTTGCTCTAGCTAGAACTTTGAGTACTATATTGAATAAATATGGGGAGAGTGAACAGCCTTGTCTTGTTCCTAATTTTAGTGGAATCACTTTGAGTTTCTCTTCATTTAGTTTGATGTGAGCTGTTAGCTTGCTGTATATTGCCTTTATTATGTTTAGCTATGTTCTCATATTCCTGATTCCTCCAAAACCTTTATCATGAAGAGATTTTGGATTTTGTCAAAGGCTTTTTCAGCATCTAATGAGATGATCATATTTTTTTCTTTGAGTTTAGTTATATGGTATATTATATTTACAGATTTTCATATGTTGAACCATCCTTGCATCCCTTGGATGAAGCCTAATTGGTCATGGTGGATGATTTTTCTGATTTGTTCTTAGATCTGGTTTGCCAATATTTTATTGAGTGTTTTTACATCAATGTTCATGAGGGAGATTGTTTTGTAATTTTCTTTCTTTGTTGTGTCTCTGTGTGGTTTGGGTAACAGGGTAACTGTGGCCTCATAGAAAGAGTTTGGCAATGTTCCTTCTGTTTCTATTGTGTGGAACAGTTTGAGAAGTATTGGTATTAGCTTTTCTTTGAAATTCTGTTAAAATTCTGCACTGAAACCATATGGCACTGGGCTTTTTTTTTGGGGGGGGGGGGGTTGGGAGATTTTGATGACTGCTTCTATTTCCATAGGGGTTATAGGTCTATTTAAATTGTTTATTTCATCTTGATTTAATTTTGCTATGTGGTACCTATGACAAGAAATGTTTATTTCTTTTAAATTTTCCAATTTGTGGAGCACAGTTTTTCACAGTACAACCTAATGATTCTCTGGATTTACTCTGTGTCTGTTGTTATATCCCTCTTTTCATTTCTGATTTTGTTAATTTGGATATTCTCTCTCTGCCTTTTGGTTAGTTTGTATAAGTGTTTGTCTATCTTGTTGATTTTCTTAAAAAAAAAAAAAACAACTCTTTGTTTCATTGATTCTTTGTATTGTTCTTTTTGTTTCTGTTTTATTGATTTCAGCCCTCAATTTGATTATTTCCTGTTGTCTATTCTTCCTGAATGTGTTTCCTTCATTTTGTTCTAGAGCTGTTAGGTGTGCTGTTAAGTCACTAGTGTGAGATTCCTCCATATGTAGGCACTTAGTGCTCTGAACTTTCCTCTCAGCACTGCTTTCATAGCCTCCCATAAGTTTGGGTATGTTGTGCATTCATTTTTGTTGAATTCTAGGAAGCGTTTAATTAATTAATTTTTTTCCTGACCCGGTGGTGATTCAGTTGAGCATTGTTTAATTTCCATGAGTTTGTAGGCTTTCTGCCATTAGTGTTATTGTTGAATTGTAACTTTAAGACATGGTAATCTGATAAGATACAGGGGTTATTCCAATATATATTTTTTGGTATCTGTTGCGGTTTGCTTTGTTACCAAGTATGTGGTAAATTTTAGCTGAGGGCCCCATGAGGTACTGAGAAGAAAGCATATTCTTTTGTATTTCAGTGGAACATTCTATAAATGTCTGTTAAGTCCATTTGACTTGTAACGTGTATTAGTTCCCTTATTTCTCTGTTAAGTTTCTGCCTGTCAGATCTGTCCAGTGGTGAAAGTGGGGTGTTGAAGTGTCCCACTATCAGTGTGTGGAGTTTGATGTGTGATTTAAGCTTTAGTAATGATTCTTTTACAAACATTGGTGCTCTTGTATTTGGGGCATAGATGTTTAGAATTGAGACTTCATCCTGATGGATTTTTCCTATGATGAATTCTTCATCTCCTTTATTTTTTTAGTTTGAAATCTATTTTTTTAGGTATTTGGATAACTACACCAGCTTGTTTCTTAGGACCATCTGATTGGGAAATCTTTTCCTGACCCTTTACTCTGAGGTAACATCTGTCTTTGAAGTTGAGGTGTGTTTCTTGTATGTAGCAGAAGGATGGCTCTTATATTCATTTCCATTCTGTTAGCCTGTGTCTTTTTGTAGGTGAATTGAGTCCATTGATATTAAGAGATATTAATGACCTGTGATTGTTAATTCCTGTTATTTTTGGTTTTGGTTATGGTGGTGGTAGTGTGTGTGTTTCTCTTCTTTGTGATTTGTTGAAATGAGGTTATCTATTGCCTATATTTTTGTGAGTACAGCTATGTTTCTTTGGGTTGGACTTTCCCTTTTAGAACTTTCTGTAAGGCTCAATTTGTGAATAGGTATTGTTTAATCTGGTTTTGTCATGGAATATCTTGTTTACTCCATCTATGATGATTAAAAGCTTTGCACAGTATAGTAGGTATAGTAATCTGAGCTGATATCCATGGTCTCTTAGTGTCTGCAGAATGTCTGTCCAAGACCTTCTGGCTTTCAGAGTTTCTATTGAGAAGTTTGGTATAATTCTGATAGGTCTGCTTTTATAGGTTACTTAGCTTTTTTTCTTTGCAGCTCTTAATACTCTTTCTTTATTCTGTATGTCTAGTGGTTTGATTACTATGTGGTGAGGGGACTTCTTTTTTGGTCCAGTCTATTTGGTGCTCTATAAGCTTCTTGTACTTTCATAATCATGTCCTTCTTTAGGTTGGGAAAGTTTTCTTCTATGATTATGTTGCATGTATTTTCTCTGTCTTTGAGCTGGAAATAGTCTCCTTCTATCTCTACTATTCTTAGGTTTGGTCTTTTCATGGTGTCCCTGATTTCTTGGATATTTTGTCTTAAGAATTAGTTGGATTTAACCTTTTTTTTTGACTGATGAATACTGTGGATATCACTCTGTATAAATAAAATGCTGATTGGCCAGTAGCCAGAATGGAAGTAGAGGCAGGACAAGCAGAAAAGAGAATTCTGGGAAGTGGAAGGCTGAGGCAGAGAGACACTGCCAGCTGCTGTCATGAGTACCAGCATGTAAGATACTGGTAAGTCACAAGCCATGTGGCAAGGTATAGGTTTATGGAAATGGGTTAATTTAAGATAGAACTAGATAACAAGAAGCCAGCCAAGGCCATACAGTTTGTAAGCAATATAAGTCTCTACATGTTTACTTGGTTGGTTCTGAGCAGATGTGGGACTGGCCAGTGAGAGAGATTTGTCCCGACTATGGGTCATGCAAATCAGGAAAACTCTAGCTACAGATGAATTTATTTCCTCTTTTGTATCTTCAATGCCTGAGATTCATTCTTCCATCTCTTGCATTCCATTGGTTATGCTTGCACCTGTAGTTTCTGATTGTTTACTTAGATTTTCCATTTCATTATTGCCTCTATTTCAATTTTCAAGTCTTGAACTGTTTCCTTTACCTGTTTGATTTGTTTCTTGACTTTTTAAAAGGGGTTTATTGATTTCCTCCAATTTTTTGTTTGTCTTTTCCTCTACTTCCTTAAAGGAAATTTTCATTTTCTCTTTAAGGGACTCTATCTTCTTCATAGTTATTTTAAAGGTCATTTTCTACTGCTTCTTATACATTGGGGTGTTCAGGCCTTGATGCTGTAGAACCACTAGTTTCTGGTGGTACCATATTTCTCTTTATGTTATTGAGTGTATTTTCACACTGTTGTCTACCCATCTCTTCCTCCAATTTGGTACAGGTAGGGCCTGTAGCTCTGGTGATTTCTAATTCATCAGAGAACGTTTGGGGGTGTGGGAAGGCTGTTGATGGGTCTTTGCATGAGATGTTCCCCTGGGGGCAATAGCCTGGGGCCTAGAGTGCAGGGCTGTCCAGCTGGGCATGTATGGCTTTTTTATTGAGCATATAGCTAGATTGTGTCATGTCGATGATGATGCCTCTTTAAAAGCTTATTCTATCTCCAATGTCCTTAATGTATGTACATCTCTCTGTCAATCATATTTTATGAGTTGATTTAAGAAGAAAATGTATTAAAATTAATGAAAACTGCAAAAGATTTGAACTACTCTTAAATGTGTTTTTCCTGTCATAGCATAAAACTGAAAAATAGAAGTGATTGAAATACATTTGATAGTTTGAAAATGACAGTTTTAGATAAAACATAGATTTTTACAAACCATTCATTATTTAGAAACCAGTAAATAGAATAGTTCATTAAAAATAATCTATAGACCAGTGTTAAAAATAGGATATAAGGGAACACTATGATTTGAAATGACTATATGTATGAAAAATAGAGAAAAACTGATAAAATATATTATATCCTTGTAATATTGATTTAAAAAATCAAGAAAAATTGAAGATATTATAAATTAGAATCTATTTGAGACCATGAGAAGTGAATACAGATTTCTAATTGGCAGAAATCTGAAAACGTGAAAAACTGTCAGTATTTCTAACACTGTGTTGTCCAAGTGTCAAAAATGATGTAAGAACAAGCAGGGAACTTGAGTAAACTAATAACTGTTGTGAAAATTTTAAAGTATTTAAGGTATTTAAATTTATATGAAATTGGGTTCCTAATTTAATGATTCCAATGATGTTTTGTATAACTTTAACAAATGATTTAGAAATTATATAAATTTCATTGGTGGAAAGTTCAACATCTTTTTTATAGACTATTATTAAACCAACATGCAAATTAAAATAAAATATGGCACTGTAAATCAATGTCATATATTACTAGAATAGAAAAAATAAAATTATGGATAAAGAAATGATAAATAAAATAGAAATTCTAAATAGCAGCAGGTGAATATTGTAGTGCATCACTAGAATAACACATTACCAATAAGCAAGATTTATCTTGAAGAAAAAAATGGCAGTTTGATATCAAGAAGTATGAATATATCATCAGTTACATGAGAAAATTAAAAGAGAAAAATATATATCAAATATGCTATAAGTACAATTATTAGGTCCTCAGCCATTGTGATTAAAATTTTTATCAAAAGAAAAGAGAACTATATAAATTAATAACAAAGCTTATCCCAAATTAAGAGCCAAAAACTAAAGTGATAACATGCTATGCTGGCTAGTTTTATGTCAACTTGATGTGAGGTAGGGTCATCTGAGAGGAGGGAGCCTCAGTTGAGAAAAAGCCTCCATTAGACTGAGCTGTAGGCAAGCCTTTAGGGCATTTTCTTAATTGGTGATTTATGGTTGAGAAGGCCCAGCTTATTGTGGGGGAAGTTATCTATGGATGGGTGGTCCTAGGCTCTATAAAAAAGCAGACTGGGGGAGCTATGTGGAGTAAGTAAGTAAGCAGCAGTACTCTGCAGCCTCTGCATCAGCTCCTGCTTCTAGGTACCTGCCTCACCTGAGGTATAGAGCTTGGAGTGAAATAATCACTCTCCTCCCCAAGTTGCTTTTGGACATGATGCTTCATCCCAGCAATAGGAACCATAACTAAGATGCACTAAAACCATTTTGATTAAAATTAGGAAGCGTGAGTAATTCCTACCATGTTATTACTAATTTTTATTTTTTTGCAGTTTTATAAAAAAAATCAAAGCCCAAAATAAATGACATAAATGTTTGCTGAAAGGAATAGTTTGACTTCATTTTCTTGATAATATTAAATCTAAAAATTCCAAAATCTATATAAAAGAATTGTGCACGAGAATTTTATAATGTAAGAAAAGATAATAAATATCCAAATTTAATAGACTTTTTATACTGCATCCACATACTAGAAAAGAAAGAAGGGTTATTCTCATTATAGTGAGAACAACACCAACAAACCCTAATAGTAAGAACAAGGTGTCAAAAAAACAAAATCTGCATATAAAACCATGTTGATAATTGGAAGAGCATAAGCAAGTCTGAACAGAAGGTGTGGTTTTTATTTTATTTTCTTTTTTTGCCGGAGCTGAGGACCGGACCAAGGACCTTGCGCTTGCTAGGCAAGCACTTGCTCTACCACTGAGCTAAATCCCCAACCCAGAAGGTGTGTTTTATGGGAAAAAAAATCAAATAACTTAAGACAGTCATATTCCCATCATTATTTATAAGTTCAGGGGAGGTCCATGAACATTTCAAGTGACTCATTTGGAAGTTCTTAAAACAATTAAAGTTCACAGCAATAATAAATACCCAGGGAAGATAAAGTTATGAAGATAAAAATCCAAAGGAGACTTACTTACTAGACTATATTATATACCCCTCAAATCAATGTAAAAATATCATCTACGTCAAATATATAAATGAATCAGAGAACTTTAAGAAACATTCATGTGAAAAAGGTATGAAAATAAAAAACACCTGAATATCCAAAAATTTGTTCTTGAAGGAAATGCAAATTAGTTATGTACTATATCATGTTCAAAATAATTCTGAATACATTTAAAACTCAACTATACAAAATATTATAAAACAATATTTCCTTACAGAAAACCTAGCATCCTATACAGACAATTAATAAGCAGTAACCTTCCTGAGTAAGTCATCATATACAGAAGAGAAAGAAGAAAAGAACTGTCTGTATTAGCTTGCTAAATGTATAGAAATTACAAAGTTCCAGGTCAACAATATTAATGGAAAAGTATATGTGGCAAAAATGTTAATTTGCTTCAGATAAACAGTTAACTTTCCATATAACATCATATCCTTACACATTGACAAGATGGAGGCAGATAACAGAACAATGAACAGTTACAAAGTATTAACCAGCATCTGACATAAAGCGCAGATGTGCTACACAGCCAGTCACAAGGATTCACACTAGGAAATCATTATACAAAACACAACAGCTACCAAGTTACAGATAGCCACTGGAATTTTAACTGCTTAGACAGCAACTCAGAATTTTACCACTTTAGAATCCATTTAAAAAATATTAAGCACCAATTTGTGAGAGGGTACACTATGGGGTTTTTTTTCCAGATTTCTTACAGAATGATATAGAAACCATCAGTAAGAACAGCAAATTAATTATGGCATTGCTGTAAGACAGAAGAGAAAGCACTTAAAAATAAAAGTAAGGACATGCCATATGATCCTTTTTTCTTTAAAATCTAACGTTGATATTATCTTAACAGTACATTTATTAATAAAGTGTATGAGCATGTCAGGGGATGACAGGAGATGGGAATTCAGAAGGTAAAATAAGGGAAGGAGAAAACAGCTTCCTGAAACAAAGGAATAAGAAGAGGGTGTTTGTACAAATGGGCTTAATTCCCTCCTCTGTTAGGTGAAGGCAGTCCTCTTTCTTGGGTCATATCTATGTATTTCAACCACTTTTCCATTGAAAAATTATTAAAACATCAATGCAGATCATTTTTCTCCAAGGATTGTAACTGGCACACACACACACACACACACACACACACACACACATTCATGCAAGTAAACACACATGTTGAGCATTTTTCTCCATGGATTAAAAGTGGCAAATATACATTCATACACACACACACATGTAGATGTAACCGGCTTGTTAAATAAGAAACACAGAACCAATTGCAGAGTTAAAAACCACGAGGTCAGAGCAAGAGCGGAAAACCTTACCCTTCACTGCTTCTGCTGTTCTCGCTCTGTGTAAATAAAGTTCTGATTGGCCAGTGGCCAGGCAGGAAGTATAAGTGGGACAAGAGAGAAGAGAATTCTGGGAGGTGGTAGGCTGGGTGGAAGGAGACACCGCCAGCCACCGCCATGAGAAGCAACATGTAAAGACACTGGTAAGCCACAAGCCATGTGGCAAAGTATAGACTAACAGAAATGGGTTAATTTAAGATAGAAGAAGTAGATAACAAGAAGCCTGACACGGCCATACAGTTTGTAAGACATATAAGTCTCTGTGTCTTACTTGGTTGGGTCTGAGAGACTGTGGGACTGGTGGGTAAGAGAGAGTTGTCCTGACCTGGCCAGGTAGGAAAACTCTAACTAAAAATGGCGCCCAATGTGTTGGCAAGAGTTTCCACCTAAAACCTGAGAAAAAAAGATTCTAAAACGGAGCTAAAAACAGCTTCCTAGTTGTCTCTCTCAAGTTACTGGTAGCCTGTCAGTTTGAGCTACTATGGCAGGTTCCTGGCGTGAGTGTCTGACCTGCAGTGTGGCGGGAATGAGGAGTCTACAAGCAGCACTTTACTCTGCTGTGTGGTGGATTTAGCCTTTGCTAGTTAAAAAACAAAAAACAAAACAAAACAAAAAAACACAAAAAACAAAAAACAAAAAAAAAAGAAGAAGAAGAACGTTTCTGGGCTATGCACTGCTTTGATAGAACTGCTTCTGATAGTTGATGGTACACATGGCTCCAGACCCAGAGCTGGCGGTAACTGTACCACTGCCATGTTAGGCGGAGCCAGCAGCCACAGTGGTGTTTCAGTCTTACAAAGATGGATATTACACAGAGAATCTGGTTTGTCTTGTCTTTGGGATTTTTTAAGTGCAGAAAAAGATTTGATCATAAAAGCTGTTGAGTTAAACAAATATGTAAATTTTAAATGTACCTTGACTTCAAAATTTGGATATAAGGATATGTTGCTTTGGAAAAGAGTCTCTGCTTTTGTTTCCACAGAAAGCCAGAGGCTATGGGTTTGTTCCAGAATAAGATACATCAGGTTTGATCAGCCAAGACCACCTGAAAGGTCTCCGATGACACAATGGCCCAGATGATCCAACATCCAGAATGGTTTCAAGGCAACTGGATGTTTATCTTCACCTTGGCAAAAATAGCCGTTTGGACAAGAAACTGTTCTTGCCTGGACTGCTTGATCGACTGGACATGCAGGACCCATAGAAAGGTGACCACTAAACTTTGCTTGACAAAATGGTCCTTCAGGTTCCTGCTTCGCAGAGGAAACTGCCAGACATTCTATAGGACACTGAAAAAAGTGACCAAGAGACTCTAGCCCTGTGGGCTGAAGACAAATGCCCCAACTTTACAAAGGAACATTAGGTGACTATCCAGGCTGCCAGCTGTCTCTGTCTACTCTTGCAAGACTCCTGAAACTTGCTTGCATCCTTCTTCTGGTTCTCAAATAATATTATATCCTTCTGAGGTCTTTGATGTGGTTGAAGACTAGATAGTTATAATTTCCTCAGTTATGATAAAAGATAAGTTAGATATAAAACCTTAGACTCACAACTATAAGATAGATAGGATATCTTCTTTAATATTGTAACTGTAATTCTTGCTTGATAATTGTTTTGTTATATGTAATTGTACTATGTAAAAGTTAAAACCTTCCTTTAAAAAAAAGAAAAGGGAAGTGCTGTGGATATCACTCTGTGTAAATAAAGTTCTGATTGGCCAGTGGCCAGGCAGGAAGTATAAGTGGGACAAGAGAGAAGAGAATTCTGGGAGGTGGAAGGCTGGGTGGAAGGAGACACCACCAGCTGCTGCCATGAGAAGCAACATGTAAAGACACTGGTAAGCCACAAGCCATGTTGCAAAGTATAATCTAACAGATATGGGTTAGTTTAAGATAGAAGAAGTAGATAACAAGAAGCCTGACATGGCCATACAGTTTGTAAGTCATATAAGTCTCTGTGTGCTTACTTGGTTGGGTCTGAGAGACTGTGGGACTGGTGGGTGAGAGAGATTTGTCCTGACTCTGGGCCAGGTAGGAAAACTCTAACTAAACACACACACACACACACACACACACACACACACACACACACACACACACACCTGACAAGAAACATTTTAAGGAAGAATGGTTTATTTCTGCTCATGGTTTAACAAGTGATGTTGTCCATACTGGGGAAGGCTTGGTACTGGGAATGTGAGACACCTGGTCTATTTGCATCCTTAGTCAGGATGCAGAAAGCAGAAAGGAAACAGTGTCAGGCTGTCAAGGCCCATCCCCAACCCCAGCAACCTACTTCCTCCATCCAGCAAGGGTCTACCCCACTGAAAGTTCCCAGTCTTTCAAAACAGCACCCCCAACTGGGAACTTGGTGTTCAAACACAGGAACCTCGGGGGTCCATTGTACACTCATATCATGGCAAGGATTTTGCTTCCTTTATTTGTGACTCTTATTCATATTACAAGCAAAACACAAACAAAGACAAAGTCAGTGTAACCACTTTCATGGGGAATTGGAAAGAAATATGAGCTACTAGAGTTTCATATTCCAAATTTAGCGCCTCATTTCTCAGCTGTCAGTGCACTCTCGGCCCTAGTGAGGTTGCTTTTATTTTTCTTATTTTGGACTTCGAAATACAGCTGTCCCTCATTCTTTGCATGGTCACTCACTTGAAAACTAGTTTTGTCATTGTGCATGGCTATCGGCAAAATGTGTGATTCTATTTTCAGCGTTCTCCTCTAGGAAGACAAACTCCCAAGCACAGTTGTGTTGAAAGCTGTAGAACTCTCACATGTAGACCTGAGGGGACAACGTAAGCCACTGACATGGCATAGGTTTGCATATGCCACTCACATGTAAACCTGAGAAGCCAGCTTACCATTTTAAAGCTACTTCTCTAAATGATAAAGAGAAAGTACCAATGATCATCTCTGTTTGGGGAAAATGTGCAGTTGTAGGTTAACCCCTGCTGTTTCCAGCTGTAACAGGATGTATGACTAAGATCCCTATGGCCGAACAAATAACCTTTCACTAAATCTATGCAGTCAAGGGCTGTGAGCAGTTTACTTCCTCTGCTCTTTGTGGTGTTTTATGGGATATTTGTGGTCAGTTTTATTGTTCCAAACATCATGAGACATTATTTTAAATAAATTGATTGCAATATGGTTATTTAAGTTATCCAGCCATTAGATCTACTTTACAATTTTACTCAGGGAATAGTATTTTGGAAAAGTAAATAGAGAAGATTGGGGCAAAATGTGCAGCATTCATTTATTTTGCAAAACAAAAACACATAACTGCTCTCTAATTACTAGCCTGTGAGGCATTTACTGCTAAATTAACATCATCATTAGCTGTTAAGTGTGTTTGCTTTGATTAGTTCTTCTTTTTATGAGGTTTTAGGCAGAAGTAATTTGGTAGTATTGTTATAAATGAATTTAATGTTAAGTGGGGAAAAAGTTTTGTTATCTGACAGGCTATCTTCAACACTGGAATTATCAGGATGCATTTTGTCAAAGACAACAACAGGGATCATTCCTACTGTATCTTGAAAGTACTAGCAATAATTAATTATGTCAAAAAGAAAAGGTATCTTCAAAGGTATTCTAATTGCCAAAGTCAAAGAAAATAAAGTAAATATTATTTCATTCCATTTCCAACCTAACTCAGCATAGTTCCGAAGTGGAAAAGCTGACTTTGCATGCCATCTTGCTCAAAAGCTCATTTTAACACTCTGCCGTTTAGACCAATAGTCTAGCCAAGCCATACCCAATGCTCCTCATCTGCGTAATGAACTACAAGTCCCAAGTAAGATGTCAAATTAGAAAACACCTTGGTGCTACTGGATGAAAGGGAATAACCAGGATAAAAGACAGACTTTATTACCACACAAGAAAAAGCTGAAGGTAAGGGAATAAACTGAGATGAAATCTCCATCAAGAAGCACCAGAAACAGCCAATGAACAGCACTCAGACACATCATGTATGCTGCTGGGAAAAAGAAAGAGGAAGAGTGGGAGTCCCCAGGTGTCATAGCTGTCAGAAGTAAAGTGAAGGCTGTCAGGGACACCCTAAGCAAGTGGCTTCTACATCCTCCGTCTCAGGAAGGTAACTTCAGAAAGTAGCTTTGTTATAGAATTACAGGTGGGGGTGTATAAGAAAGAATGAAGTCAAAGCTCCTTCAAAGCAGGAGAAGGTTCTAGAAAGTGGGGATACCATTGAGATGCTATTCTAGGGACCTTTTATAGGACTCACTGCAGAAACTGGGCTGGGTCACATGGGGTGCCTGCAAATCCAGGTGCTTTTTATTTTGGTCATATCCTTAGGTGTAGTTTCCAGGCAGTGGGGCTCATTTAAAGTGTATAAAAGCAGTAATTCTCTGGTCAGGACAGACCAAAGACATTTACTGCTAAGGATAAGACTCAAAGTTCCTGTCCCTAAACTGCCTGAGGAGTTTGATCTCACATTTTCATCACTGCCTGTGTGAACTGTGGCCAGCAGTTGGTCGTAGATTACAAGGAAGGTGCTCACCACTCTCAGATAAGGAACCGCAGGAACATAGAAGCTAGAGAGACGTGGCTGCAGAAACATAACAGAGGGCTGGATACAGTTAGCCAACAGATCAGAAAGTGCCATCAGCTGTTAGGAGGGGCGTGGACAAATGATTCAGGGGCAGGAATCTGAGATTTTCCACAGGCACCTTGGAGAAGGGTCCTGTCTGGCAACCCATCTAGCTAAGCAGAGGACAAACCAGAAGTGTCTTGATAAACTTGCTGTACTTGTGTCCAAGGAAGAAATCACTCAGCAAACAAAGGGACACAGTAGGGCTTCTGCTCTCATCAGAGCCATCACAGTTACGGAAAGGAAGGACTGGGAAGCCAAGCTGTAACTTGTGTAACCTTCAAGCCAGGGGGTGGGAGATGCCTCACACAGGAGATGCGAGCAGAAAGTCCACTTCTATTCGGAAATCACACTTACAGGAAGCCCACACTAACTCCATTGTTTTCAGAGTGAGGTTAGCAGCTCTTCGATCTAGCAAGAACTGCTGCAAAAGACCACCAATGGGAGGAATAATCCACATCCTTCCTCAATAGGGAGAGATCATGTTTTCTGCATTTAGAATGTCTTCCATGACATTTTATTTCATATTTTCACTTATCATTTTGTTTTCTTCATTATTTATTTGTTGGTTTTAGGTCATGTCTCACTTGATGGTCTTTTACATTTGTGCTCTATATTATCTCTTATTTCTCCTAACTTTAATTGATGAACTCCTTCCTATTTATTCTTTACTATCCCTTCCTCCTATTTTTATTTTATCCTTGTTTTGTTTCTTGATTATTAGCATGCATAACTCTAAAAGGCTTCTAAGGTACACTTCCCAATCATTTCCGTTGTGCTGATGTCTCTAAAACATAACAGGAAAAAATGTAAAGTTCAGAAGAGCGTGAGTCTTCTACTCCAGTTAACACTTCAACAGCTGTCAGATCACTGTATTTATTACTGCAGTGGGCTTTGCCCCTGGGTAGTGTGGTAAGGAACATAAATACAAGCAAGAAAATTTACCAAGAATATTTGCATAAGTTGCTTTTAAATGGGGAAAAAGGAAAAAAGAAAAAAAAACATTTACAAAAATATAAGACATTACAACACTTCTACAAGCTCAGAAGTCTTTGATACAAGAAACAAAAACTAATAAGGTAGCTGGACATCCAGAGAAAGACTGCAGAGTCTCACTTGCAAGCATATTGATGGCCACACAGTATATTCAAAGATGAATAAAATAAGGAACTCATTCGGAACCTAAGCAAGGTTAGAAAAGTGATCATGGGAACACAAATAGAAGATGCTGAGAAAAACCGTAAAAGAACAGAGAGTTGGTTCAATGGAATAATAGGACAGAATATCCAAATGTAAAGAAATAGACATTTGTAGTTGGTAGGGTCTTTTTTTTTTTTTTTAACTTGTTGGCTCTTTACTCTTTTTGGGAACCCACACTCAGCTCCCACATAATTGCACATGGAGACTTAATATTACTTATAAATGCCCAGCCTTAGCTTGTCTTATTTCTAACCAACTTTCCTTAAATTTACTTATCCCATCTACCTTTCTTTCTGTAGGCTTTTTCGTTTTCTTAATTCTATAATCTTATTTTCACTCTTACTTGGTGGCTGACTATGTGGCTAGGTGACTGGCTGCTTCTTTTCTTGCTCCTTAATTTCTCTTGTTTCCTGATCCCTCTTTTTCTCCTCCTATTTATTCTCTCTGCCTGTCAGCCCTGCCCATCCTTTCTCTGCCCAACTATTGGCTGTTCAGATTTTTATTAAACCAATCAGGTGTTTTAGACAGGCACAATAACACAGCTTCACAGAGTTAGACAAATGCAACATAAAAGAATGCAGAACATCTTTGCATCATTAAACAAATGTCCAACAGCATAAACAAATATAACACAACTTAAAATAATATTCCACAATGGATATTCAAACACTAGGAATGTTTAGAACTCTAAATAGACTTGACTAGAGAAGAGTCTCTCTACAACATTTTATAGTTAAGATGTCAAATATACAAAGAAATAACAATAAAAGTTGTAAGAGAAAAATCCCAACTCACATAAAAAGACAGAAACATCTTGACAATATCAGATCTCTCATCAGCAACAATAAGGGGCAGAAACATATGTAATTATATTTTTCAAGCCCAGAAAGCAAATAACAGGCAACAGTGTTATACCCAGCAAAGGTATCTGTTAAAGCTAAATGATAAATCAAGACATTGAAACTAAGCAGCTCATGACCACCAAGTCTGCACTGCAGATGATACTAAAAGCAATACTGTACACAAAAGAGGGAGAAAGACAGCCCAGTCACAAGAACATAAGAGAGATCAGTGGTAACTTGTGACTGTAACAGCTGAAAATAGAGGGACAGGAAGGACCTGTCATGTCCAGCATATCAAACCAGCAAAACCTACTACTAACAAAGGAAATGTAAGAAGATCTTTAATCTAACAAATTAGAAAAACTGCAAACACAATTACAGGAGTTTGTGAACACTTGTCAATAACATTAGATGTAAAGCATCTCAGTTCACCAACAAGAAGATGCATAGTGGCTGAGATGATTAAAATAAACCAGATCTAGCTATCCGTGAGTTAGAGACACTCAAGCATTTACTCAGCTAACACCTAATATATTGTTTCATTCTTTAAAATCCCTATAGGGACAGTATCTGTAGCTTCCATTTTGTTTTTACATTTTTATCATCTTTTTTAAAAATTCTCATACAAGACAGTGGGCTTCACTATACATATGCATACATTTTTCATACCATGAAACACGCCACATTGGGAAAGACTCCCAAATTCACAGGAAGGAAAACAGGTTCTTAGATGAGCAGAAGCTAAAAGCAAAGTGGCATGGCTTCTCTGATGGCTGATAAAGTAGTCAATAGTCAGACAGGAAAAAGGAGACCATTTTACACTAAGAAACACAACAATTCATCAAGAAGTCATAACTGCTGTAAAATATATATGCAGTTCCACAAAACATAAGTTAATGGATCTAAAAAGGTCAGGTAGATTCTGATACATTATTTGTCCATGGTTTTACTATGCCATTTTCTCTTTTAAATAGGTCATCTGAACTAAAAAGAAATAATCTCAGATTAAAATAGGTTGAGTGGACTTACTAGAAATCAACAGGATATTACATCAAAAAGATGCAAAATACACATTCTTCTCAGCAGCCTATGGAATTTCAATAAAAATATATAACCATATAGGTCACAAATTAGCCTTATTAAACATAAAAATATCAAAATAGTTATGATCTCTTACCAAATTGTATTAAACTGAAACTACAAGTCAATGGCAAATGAAATTGAACAAATGACAAGAAACACTAGTGAGGATGTATAGAAAGAGGAATCTTTACAAAGCACCCATAGGAAAATAGAGAGTTACACCTACTGACACCTACTGTGGGCAGTTGCTATGAAGGTTCCTTGAAGAAGAAGAAGAAGAAGAAGAAGAAGAAGAAGAAGAAGAAGAAGAAGAAGAAGAAGAAGAAGAAGAAGAAGAAGAAGAAGAAACAAACAAACAAACAAAAACAAAACAAAACAAAAAAAACCCCACAAAGGCCTGAGGAGATGGCTCCATAGAAATGCTCTTGCCATCCTTCCAACAAGAGTGCAGTTCAGACTTCCAAAACTCACACAAAGTTGGTGCTACTTCAGCAGAAACAGTGGTGCACAAGAGACCCTGCCGCATACTAGACAAAACGTGAAGACTGACAGCAAAGGCTGACCTATGACTTCCACAGCATTTGATGGCTCACTTAAACTTGCACACATGAATACTCACACATATGAACAATCATATATATGTCTATACACGAGTATACACACAAATGCCATAACAGAACTCCTTCCATTGCATGCCAATTTAAAAACAATTAAAAAAAATGACAATTTTGTTTAAAACCTATCGGGGAACAGAGGGGTCCAGCCCCTTGATAGTCCCCTTCCAGGGTCCGGGAAGAATCTACAACCAGCTGATAATTAATCTTGGATGAAAAGAAATGAATCTATGTACACAAAACTCGTTAGTTCATACACTTTATTATTCTGTGATAGTTTTCTCTCTACACAGCTTCTATTCTGCTCTCATGTCTAGCTCCTTTCTTGCCTGATTTCTCTCCATACTTATCTATTGCTCCCTCTAAGTTCTATCTTAATTCTCTCTTCTTAATTCTGCCTCACCTAGGGCCTTTTCAGCTTGTTCTTACCCAGCTAATACTTTCCCATCTGGCTCTTTCTTATCTTCCATCTCATTCCTCTAGTACTCTCTTCTAGTCCTTCAATCTAGTTCTTCCCCATCTCGGTTAGTTCCTCTCAAGTTCTTACCCATCTAGTTCTTCCATTCTCTTTTCTCCCTTCTCCATCCCATGCCCTGGAAGTCCCAGTATAAGAAGGGAGGGTCTGAGCAAAATTGTGTAAAGCTATTACTTAATGTCCACCTGACCTAGGCAGTGTCCCCTTGTGGAATTTACCTTAAGTCAGGAGACTTGTATGTGGGCTGCTATTACTGTAAGTCCTTGAAAGTTGGGCGCCCACCTGGGTGGTGTCTCCTTGTGGAATTTTAAGTCAGGAGACTTGCACATGGGCTGATATCATTGTTAGTCCTCAGAAGTTGGGCGCCCACCTGGGCGGTGCTTCCTGTAGTCCTTGAAAGTGGCTTAGGGAGATATCTGATTCCAGAGAAAGCCTTTCCTGAGGCTGTTCTCCAAATTCCTGGAATGTGTATGTCCAGAGAGTGATCATTCCACACTGTTAGCCCTTCTTAGGGAAAAGTCAATTGGGAAAACTATGAAAGCACACATGATTTTCATAACAGAATACAGCTGATATATAACAAGCCAAGTAACACCAAAAACTCCTTGGGATTTGGCTTCCTCTGGAGGAATTCCCTGATCCCTCCAGGTAGTGACTTTGCCATAACCAGCTGAGTTCTTATGATATATTCCTGCTGCCCACAGCAAAAAACCTTAAGAACTAACATATGACCCATATCCAATCTCAAATACAAGTCTAAAGGAGTGCATAAGTCTATACTCATAGCCAGGCATACTTACCATTATTGTTCTGCTGTACAAGGTAGCCAGAAGAAGAGGCCTACCTAGATGTGAACCAACAGATGACTTTTGAAAGAAAATGGGCATATATAAATACATACACACACACACACACACACACACACACACACACACACACACTTTATGGAACTGTAAATAAAAATGAAATAACGGAATTTTCAAGGAAGCAAATAGAACTAGAAATCATATGTCAATCAAAATAAACAAGACTCAGACAAATATCACATTTGCTCTCATATGAAGAGCCTAGATTTTAATTTCCATGTATGTGTGTGGAGTTCATAAAATGAAAGGGGTCATTACAAGGAATAAGGAGATTTTTAGGAGGGGTAGGAGGAGTAAAAATGGCAATGTAATGAAATGCATGGGACATCAGAGCAGAATGGGGTTTTATGGGAGAAGGGGACCAGAGGGAGAAAGTATGAAAAAATGTATGCAAATGCATAATGAAGCCCATTCTCTTGTATGAGAATTTTTAAAAGATGATAAAAATGTAGAAACAAAATGGAGGCTACAGATACTGTTCCTATAGGGATTTTAAAGAATGAAACAATATATTAGGTGTTAGATAGCACAGTGTAGATACATGTTTACTAAGAGGTAACTTTGTGTTCCTTTCCTTTCCACATGAGTTAGTGTGTTAAAGATCATTGACAACTAATTCCAGGCATCTAGGCACATAAACAAAGGGAGTTACACACTGATGTTATTACTGTACTTGAATTTTAGAAAAAGAAAGACTGTACAGGAGTTTCTTAGACATAATGATACAAAAGAAATTATGGTTTCAATCATTTGTATCAACAGAAATATAGTTCTTCCTACAGATCAATTTATAATTTTGGAGAGCACTGGAAATGTTTAAACCCTGTTTTCTTTATAAGTCACCAAAATGCCATAATCAAGATTAAGCTACTACATGGGTTCAGACCACAAGGGCTTCGAGGAAATAATAGAGATGGAAGGAAAGAAAGAAAAGACACTCAAGCATTTACTTGACTCCAACAGCATCAATGTTGTGCTTTAAGAATGTAATGTGTGTGTCTCCCAAAAAAGTCCTTGTTTTGTCAAGATTAATCCTCCAAATATTAGCATTTATACTATATCAGATGCTCGTAATTTATGCTAAATATTTACTACATGAAAATAGAAATATCTACCATTGCTATGGCATGGGGAAACACATGGGTTTTTGTGTACAGGATGCATGAAAATTTGGCATTATTCTACTTTTTCTCTTGGAATCATCTAATCTCTTTTCAAATTGTGGGATGCTTACTAATGGAACAGAGAGAATTACACCTACGTCCCACAATTTGAATGACAGCAAAATAGAGAATTCTTTGTGTGACCAATAATTTTGCTATCCGTGAGTCACATGACAGTAAAATGGCCAAGAAAGGATTACAGACAAAAACAGGTCATTTCATTTCATTTCTACAAATGGACTCTTCTGCTTAAAGTGTAGATCCCAAGATACGAAAAGTTCCTAATGATTTCACTGCACCAACACTTCTTTCCAAATGGGTCAGGGAAAAATGATAGCTGGGGACCATTTTATAGTCCTACTGAAACTTGTTCTGATATGGTAACACTGTCTTTCACACGTTAGGAAACACTTCTTCATATATGATCTCTTGTTTTGTTTGTTTGTTTGTTTGTTTGGTTGGTTGGTTGGTTGTTTGGTTGGTTTTTTCGAGACAGTGTTTCTCTGTGTATCTTTCTGCCTGTCCTGGAACTCACTCTGTAGCCCAGGCTGGCCTAGAATTCACAGAGATCCTCCTGGCTCTGCCTCGGGTGCTGGGGTTAAAGGCGTGTGCCACCACCACCCAGCTATGATCTCTTGTTTTACTTTAAGATATTCCATGAACTTTCCCTCCCTTTACTTAGAAGTTCATAAGAAGGTAAAAAATTGTAGGAATACATAGATACGTGAGTATGAAAGATGGTGTTTGTAGAAACCATATTAATGGAGGGTCCAATCACTGGAACTGATTCGCATATTGTGTACAGCCACAAGAGGATGTGCTCATATGCACTCAAGTCACAGCTGAGAAACACCAAGTATTAAAACATTTCAGCCACAAGCACAAGTCTGATACAAATATACAGGTCTTAAAGGAAAGAACAGTGAAGCTACACTACCAGTTATTTTGTCCAGTCGTGTTCAATGGTAAAGGATTCTAAAAAGTTAGAAATGTGTAGAAGAAAATATATGTACTACCCATATTATCCATCATTATTCAGTAAATGTTCAGTTAGTTATCACCCCTCCCCAGAGCACTAGGACTAGCCTAGTGCTACTTACGTAGATTCATTAGTATATTTATCCCCTGATTTTATTGTGGAACATACAACTGAAATGTGATTTCACACAAAGGCTTCAGATCAAAGCCAATGCACAGTGGCTTGCAGCAGCCTCCAAAGCAATGGCAACAGGAGTTCTATCAACTCAGAGCAAGTAGTTTCTCTGCTTTTTGCCCAAAGAGGTGCAAGCATGAAAATTTTCACACCCACCAGAGGCATGCCTGACCCTAGAACAGACTTCAGAACTCACCAAAGCCATGCCTAGTCCTCCAGCAGCCTGTGTATTGCAAGCTGGTTTGACTAAAGAATACAAATTTCTGTCTTACACAAACTCTTCAATACTCACTTTCAAAACTACTTTCAATTGGAATAATTTTCACTGTCTCTGTTCACAATGTGTTGAGTTAGGCCCAACAGTGCACACTCAGAAAGCCTGAGGCAGGAGTATCTCAGGGCCAGCCTGTCTCAAAAAAGAAAAAAAAAGAAATAATATGTATGATTTCCTGGAATAAGAAATACCCACTATTTGGGGCAGGAGGTGTAGCTCAGTTAGGTAGACCATTTCTCACACAAGGCCCCCCCCTCCCCCAGTACAATTTTAGTAACAAAAAATCAAAACAAAACACAAACAAAACACCCAGGACAGTCCTTGTAATTTCATTGTATCAATTTGCTTTTAAAGATTTAATTTATTCATCTGTGGATAAATAAATTTCATTAATTCATTGTTTGAAATTTTAAAATGCTAATAGGCACTTATGACAAACCCAATAATAACAATTTCATGACATATTTTAAGTCCAGAATTATCTGTTGCCACTAAATCAACTATAATATTTTGCTTGATGATTATAATTATAAATTTCAGTCTTTGAAAATTATAATATTTTCAATTGAACAAGAAAACACCTGACTTTTATTGATTATAATGCTTAATTGTTATCTCATACATTCGGTAAATCCCCAAGAGACCACTATTTTTGTTTAACAGTGGAAACCAAGTAAGGTATTTACTCTCACTGCCAAACTTACCATTTTTGTCAGTTTTCTTACAAATAGTCACAATCAACATACTTTTTACTCCTCAAACAAGGACATAAAAAGTCAAGCCTCTTTGGGAGCTGCTCTAGATAACCACTCATATGAGTAAAGAGTAGACAGAATGAGATGTATTCTCGTAAGGTATTTCCCAGTAAGAAGATAGAACTGTAATTATTGCAATGAAAATCACAGTGGATTTTATTATATCTTTGTTAGTCAGCCTCTCTGCCCAAACAGTATTGGTTGTCTTGTTTTGTCTGCTTTTCCATTCTAGAAGGAAAATTGTCCTCAAAACTAGTGTATGAAAAAATCCTGAGGCAGAATGTTATAGAGCAGAATCTGCCATGAGGAAAGCATATGGCACTGTCTATATATACATACTTCATAATTCTATGAAAACTCAGAAGTAATTTAGATCACTTGGAAATACATAATCTATAATGATAATGCTCCCTATAATTACATTGTATTTTTGAACTAATAAGAAGACTTAGTCATGGTCAAATGACTGTGTTTTTGTTTAATTGACATATGAATCAAGATTGTATGTGCAATTTTTATAATTAGAACTGCTTTAGCTAGTATAATTATCCTTAGTCCTATTTTTACCCATACAAATTATTATAGCAAGCTTCTTTACTTTTAAGTAATAGTTTGCAGATATTGACATAGATCTCATTTATCTATAAGATTCCATTTCTTAAAATCGTTCAAGGCTGTGGTGGGGAGATGACTCCATGTGTAAGAGTGCTTGCACCATCACCCACTTAAAGTCATCCTCCTTCATGCCTATCACCAGAGCACTTGTAGGAGAGACAGGTAGTAGGGACACTTGCTTGCTAGACAGTGAGAGAACCTGTTTCAAGATAAAGCATTGGAAGGTGATAGAGGAAGGTACAGGACACACTTCTCTGGCCTCCCTATGCATAGGTATGCACACCTGTACACACATGTGCATATACTATAACACACACACACACACACACACACACACACACACACACACAAACACACAGCTTGTTGTTTTTTTTTTTTTGTTTTTTTTTTTTTCTGTGCCATGCTTTATTTTATTTTCCTGTAACTATGAGATTGCCTGTCAGAATCAGAAAGGTGACATCATGCTGCCCCTTTGAAGTATAGGACCTTCCAGTTAAGATTCCTTATTTCTTTTACTCTATTTTATGGCATGCTGTTAAATATAGAAAAGTATAAAAACAATAGAGCAGCCTCTTTATTATCCTTGAGTGTTTTCAAAAATGATGATCTATTACAGATCCTGCTTTTGTTGTCCTGTTTTCCCTCTTGGAAGTCAAATGAACTGCACGGAGTTAAGTCAGAAAGCAACAGAGCACTTGGACTATGTGGTTGCCAGGCTCTTTCTGTTCTAGTCTCAGAGCTACAATGATCTGCCAGTTTCTTAGACCCTGATTCCTGGACTACATCAACAAGCTGATGTGTACTCTCTCTTGCTCTAGTCTGTCTTTGATCAAGTCTATTGCTTATACTACTGACATAGTAATGTTCTCCAAACACTACACTCCTTTGGTCAGCCCCCTTTTCATAGGTATGCAGGACATCGCTGTTATCTATGCTATCAATAACTTAGCACACAATGCTTCATGTCACTTAAAACCTTTCTCTTGTATATACTCTTCCTCCTATGATTCTGTGCCCTTCTATGCCTTATGATTTCTCATGACTTCATCTGATTCTGTGTTGATAGTTGTGGTTTTGACCAGGCCCTGCTCCTTCTTGCTTACTTTGTTAAAAATATGCCTCCTCCTGAAGTTATTGTCCACTTAACTACTTTGCTTCTCTGGAGTAGAACTTTAATATTCATGAATTTGATCTATAAAAATACTATTTGACATTTTACTTGCTTCTTCTCTTGCCTCAAGATGGTGACTTGGGATATTCTTCTGCCCCTGAGCTCTTAAAAATACCACTAAAATGAAAACAAAAGTGGACAAATGTGAACAAATCCACAATATCCAGTAAATAGAACTGAGGGCCAACAGTGCACTCAAGTTATTAACACAATTCTGGATGACAAAGAGCAGATGGGTGTGGTGACAGTTGAAACAAAGCAGAAGTAGCTACAAGGTAGAAAAAAAAAACAGAGGCTGTACTTTCAAAGCTATATGTGGGAGGGTGGTGCTGGGGCTCCTGGAAGATCCTCCACAGTATGAGCAGGTCTTGAATACATATGAACCAGTGAGGTACAGAAAAGGCACAATCTATAGTGGCCATGGTGTCTTGATCCCACCTGGGGCCCATAATCACAGCATGACTATCAGCTTGAGTTTGTCAACATGTAAGACAGGAATTGGGGGACCCTTCTGTGTATATATATATATATATATACCTGGAAATAGTTCTACTAAATTTAATCTACCAAAGAAAAGGCTTTTTTATTGTACTTGAAAGGACCCTGCTTGCCTTCAGACCTTAAAGTAAAATGAGCCAAATGGCATGCTCTCCCCTGCACCAAAAGAGCCAGTTTTTATAACCATAAAATAAAGAAGACTTTCATGAGCAGAGGAAAAAATACCACAGGCCTACATTAAGTTCTTAGGAATTAAATAGTATGGCTTTTAGGAACTTAAAATGCTAATAGGTAATCAGAGCTATGAATGAGCTATCATTCATATTTAAAACACAGAAAGGAAGACTGAAAATTCGAAAGGAAACTCAGTGTTTTCAGGTGATTCTGAGAGAAAATAGAACTGATAAGTGTTAATGACATGAGTCTGGAGCTGAAGCTTAAAAGGCAACTCTATAGTTAAACTGAATGGAGGACAGAATAGTCTTGAAATAGTTTTGTAAACTTCTCCAAGGATAAAGAGAAGATTCCAGAGCTTCCTGAAGGAAAAAATAATAATGAAAGAAACAAATTTCCATGCAAAAGAACAAAAAATGCCAAATATATGCACTTGAAGCCAGGTAGATTTCCATAGAGCACGGAGACTGCTGCATGACACTCAACTAGATGAGACCTTCATGGTTCCTGGAGTTTATGGACTTTAAGGTGTGGTTCATCTTCACTGACTTGACCAGATGTCTTGAAGATCAGTGAGAACTCCCTCAATTAGACAGAACCTTCTTTTCTCTGAATAATGTCAATGATTTTACAGAGCTCTCCATTATGATTTACTTCAGTCTAGAAACTTTTTAAACTCTGCAATGCATCTTGGTAATTTTCCTTTTGGCACAAAGAAATTGATTCAATACCCCCCCAGGTTGCGTGTGTGTGTGTGTGTGTGTGTGTGTGTGTGTGTGTGTGTGTGTGTGTTTAAGATGTAAATTTCATATGATACAATTAACCCAATCCACATATAGGTATAATCATCACTATAGTCAATTTCAGAACCTTTTCATCCCTTCAAAAATAATCCCCATCTGACATATTTAAAAGCTTCCAAGTCCATTTGCACATACCCATCTATTTTATATCTTGTATATTTTTCTGGTTTTTTTTTAACTCTAATTTTTGTGGACTACAGAATGTGTGGTTAGTATGACCTCCTTTCCTGGTGTAATATTTTCAAGGCTCATCCAAATGGCAGCAAGCAGCTTGTTTATGCACTCACTGTCCTCCTTTGATGACTCTGGATCTTCACAACCGACTCATCCCTGCCTGTCATAAGTATTTGCATTTACTCCCAAATAGTCAAAATCACAGATGTTAAATCTAGTCTCACTTTTGAATAAAAGTTTAGAATACTGAGCACTCATGTAGCCTCCCTCCCATCATTTGGAGACCTGGAGAAAAGATAGCTTTTCTAGGGATGTGTGATCAAGACAGACAAATTGACAAGGCCAACATTAATAAGTAAAGGTCTGGAGCAAGATGATCCAAATAGATTTTAAAATTCTCAAATGAAAAAAGCAATTCTGTCTGGAAAATGATTGCCACTTGTTAATGCGATCCCAGTAGAACTCAGAGAGAAAGATACAACTTTTAGAAAAATTAAACTCAAAGAAGTAATTTCTAGAAATTAGAACCGTGCATCCATAATATGAGAAAGAAGTCTTAAGAGGTAAGTTCTATTCATTGGGTCCATCCAAGTGAAGGCTAGCAAGCTCATCAGAGAGTAGTAGTGGTCTGCTATGACACATGGCCTTGGGCACATGCAGACTTCATACTGAGTTCACACATGCTAGGAAACATGTAGGACTTGATTTGTTATTTGATAATACCTTTATGTTTATTATAGGGGCTGGAGAGACAACTCAATGGCTAAGACCACTCACTGCTCTTGCAGAAGATCTGGGTTGGATTCCCAGTACCACATGGCAGCTCAAAAAGTTCTCTAATACCAGTTCTAGAGGAGTAGATTCCTTCTTTGGTCCCTGTAGCACATGGCCAGACATGCACATGATGAACATACACACAGGAAGGCAAAATATTTATAAGCAAATAATAATAAAAACATATAAAATATACCTTTATGAAAATATGAAGCATAAAAATAAGCAAATAAAAAATTAATAAAAACTACCTAACATTTTCAGTAAACAATGTCGGAATTTTGTATCTAGTCTTGTCTAACTCTAGGATCATTTGTCAAGGGGGATGTGGACTGTGCTGCTGCTGTGTGATTCCAGAGATGTTAAACTTTGTCATTTATTTTTGAAAATTTATTTTCCTCATGATGCTAAGCTTACCAGTGAATTAATTTTTATACAAATGGGCCAGGCAGTGATAGCACATGCCTGTAATCCCAGCACTTGGGAGACAATCCCAGTCTTGGGATCTCTGTGAGTTCAAGGCCAGCCTAGGCTACAGAGCAAGTTTCAGGATAAGCTCCAAAGCTACACAGTGAAACCATGTCTCAAAAAATCAAAAGAAAATTAATTCTTATATAAATGGTATTGCCATCTGAAGCTCAGTCTTACATACAAATAAAAACACACTTCAAAGTTCCAAGCATTTTAAAATATGACAAGTATAATTTACTGAGTACTTAACAAAAAATTTAAACTACTCTTGTAAATTATGCTTTTATGTGTAAAGCAATTCGCTCTGTCATTTGATGTTGTTTATCATATGCTGAAAGCATTTCTCTGACCAATATTAAAGGATAGTCACTGTTTTAATTCAGGGTGCTGAACTAAAGCACACCAGATGGCTTGGAACAAGAATTAACTTTAAAGTTTGCCCTTAGATGATGTATTTCCACCCCTAGAAACAATGATAGATATTGTAGTGGCACTTTTAGGAACATGGACATTGCATTCACAGAAAATGAAGATCTTATTAGTTTATCTAAAGTGACACGTGGCAGGTGGTTTAGAAGGTCAGAGGCAATAGTTTAGATTTTTATGTTCAAACCCATGGTATAACAGTGAGGTAGCTGTGATACCCAGGCCACCTATCACACTCTAAGACTCCTCTTTCTGAGCTCCAAAACAGATGTTACAGGACCCACTTTTGTGTTTGTAGTAATGTAGCATTGTATCACAAGTATACTATTATATTACTTGCAAAACAATGCTGCATTACTAAATCTATCTATCTATCTATCTATCTATCTATCTATCTATCCGTCTACACACACAGACACACACACACACACACACACACACACACACATTGGTCACAATAAAATCTGCTAGTCAACATTATAGGAATCTGAACCTTATTGTTTTTACTGAAGTAGTTATTATTATTATAATTGTTTTCAAAAATACTTTGCAGTGGGAATCAATTGATTCTTCTAGGTGCCCAACCTCAAGCCTACAAACTTTATTGATAAATTTAAAGCATCAGAGGCTGGGTATGTGGCTCAGTCATAGAGCATTTGCCTAGTATGCACAGGGACCCAGGTTTCATGTTCATCTAAAATCATCAGAGATAAGTCAAAATGGTTAAATTTTTGTTTAATTTGAAAACAGAACTGTTCAGAAATTGGATTTTGGTTAAAAACTCAGAACAATAGTCAACCTATGCATTGCCAGTTCTTGAATATTATTGTGAATGAAGGGAGAATGGGGGTGTAAGATGGCTCAGTGGAGAAACAGATTGCCATGGATGCCCAGTGACTTGAGTTCAGTATTCAAAAGCCACATAAAATGGAAGGAGAGAATCAACTCCAAAAAACTTGTAATATGACTTCCACATGAGCACCATGGCACACCTATACACAAAGCACACATACCCATCCCCAACTCACAACAAACATACTCACTCCTCACTCACAACAAACATACACACCCCACACACAATACACATACCCACCCGACACACAATACATAGCCATCCTCCTACACAGAACATATATAACCACTTTGCCTAGCACAAAACATATACACACCCCCTATACAACACACATATCCATTCCCATGCATATAACACACATGCACACCATAACACTGAGCATACATGACCAAACACTATTGCTGTGGGATAATGGTCTTGTATACTGGTTTAATTAAATGCTGATTGGCCAGGAGCCAGGCAGTAAGTTTAGGCAGGGAGCAAACAGACAAGGAGTTTAAAATCTCTCCTGGTTAGAGAAGGATTATAGATTCACAATAAGAAAGATTCAGATGAAATAAAACTGTAAATGGTTTACGGTGTGTGTAGAAAGGAACACATGCAATTATATAAAGAAATAGCTAGTTTTAAAAACTAAAGTCTTTAAAGAGACAGTAAAAATAATATAAAAATAAGCTACATAAAGATAGAAATAACACAGAATCTGGATTATATTTTCTTTGGGATTTTTAACTGCAGAAAGACAGTTGATTGTAAAGGCTGCTGCTGCTGCTGCTGATATATATATATATATATATATATATATATAAAGGGTATCTTGACTTCAAAATTTGTGTCTTTTTTCTAGTCTAATTCAATCTTCATTCTATATTTAGTTTGTTTTCTTTCTTTTTTGAGACATTGTTTCTCTGTATAGCTCAGGCTGTCCTGGAACTCATTCTGTAGGCCAGGCTGGCCTGGAACTCAGAGATCTGCCTGCATCTGCTTCTTGAATGCAGAGATTAAGGGCATGCACCATCATTGCCTGGCCTATATTTATTTTCTTTATAATGCCATCCACCAACTAAGTATTCCTATTTTGTCTTGTTTGGCTTTTTTCCTATTGTTTCACCTTGCATCTTTTAGTCACATGGTATTTTATAGTGTGTATCCCCTATATATTTCTGTCTCACAACACAGGTTTGTTCTGTATCCACAAATGGAAAACCATACTTAGTAAGAGCTTTCGGGACTGGCACAGCTCACTTTTCCTCCTTCACTGTTGGCTGACATCATCTGACTCTCCCTATAGTGGTTACCTTTTCATGGTTCTGACTGGCAGAGCAATGTACAGTAGGAAAGACTTCCAAAGTTTTGGTCTAGCCACAATGGAGATCATGGAGGTGGAGGCATGTGTACAAGGAAGAAGAGAAAGAAAAATGGACCCAGGGATGATAATAACAAAGTTTTGTCCTGAAAGAGCTGACTCTGCCACCTGTGTACTGCCTCTCAAACACTCCACATGCTGGGGAACAATGATAAAACATGAGCCCACGGGGACAATTTAAATTCATACCAAATGCTCCTGTCCTGGGGTATACATGTATACATGGAAGCCACAGCTGCATTGAAGGTCACCTCAGGTAGTGGCTCTGGGGACATATATCTAACTTAAATCCTGATTTGTCAAGACTTATACCCTCCCTTCTTGTATTGATCCAATATCTTTTCTTCTCTGGCACTTCATTCCTGAAAATCTTGCCAGTGTTTCCAGCACTTGATTCTACAAAGAACTTTCGACAGAACTGTTTATATTGGCTGATTTTTAGAATTTTTATTGTCAGTATGACATTGACACCATACCCCATTGACACCATATTCTTTAAGGGAGATGCCTTCACTGGAATTTCCATAATCTTTCTGCAGAGCTCTCTGAGTCCTCCGATGTCTCCCAGGCTGAGATTTCTAACATTCTGTTCACTGACTAGTCTAGGCCTATGGGTGCACCTTTTACTTCTGTCTGATCTCAGTGGCCTGTGCTTGGTCCTCATCCATTACTAACCCCATCAATTTTCTTCCAAAATTATTCTCATGGTCACCTCCATCTCCTTTGTCCTGACTGGTCTCTGTCCTTTAAACCAGTGTATCTTTGTACCTCTTTTGCTCTGTGTAGAAAAACTTACTGAAGACAAAGGCTGAGGAAAAATGATAATGTTCTTCTCCATATTTAAAAAGTCACAATAATGGTACACTGATATCCTCTTCCACATTTTACTTTACAATACAGTGTTTCCTCCCCATTTCTTAGCTATTTGAATTCTGCATCTTGTGCCACTGACTGGCTGTCATTTATTCTTCTCTGCTCAGCCCTACACCCCTCGCAGATCTCCCAACCTCAACTCATTTCTCAGATGAATTTTTTTGGTCATCTGCTACTCTCAGACCCTTGTCATGTTGTTCTAGGTGTCTCTCATGCTCAGCTCTTTTGTTTTTATTACCAAGGGTTCAAAAATATCTTCAAAATGAATCACTTAAAAGAGACCACCTGAAACTTAGACTTGAGCATCCAAGGCTATATTAGCATCTTTAGTTGGGTTTGCTACACATAACTAAAAGTCAGGAAATTCAAAAATTCCATCTCTACCATTGCATAAAAAAATCTCGTTATTCATGAGTAGGTATTCCTAAATATGTTGCCCATCTCTGTACTTGTTGCAGAATAAGATGTTTACTAGGGGAGAAATAATTGGTAGATTTCTGATGTTTTTAAAAAATCTTACATGCAAGAAAATGTCAATTATTTCTAAGTTTAAAAATAGTCAGGTAACATACTGATGTCTTAGAAGATCTGTCATCCAATGAAAGAGTTGGACAGAGTAATAGCCATATAAAATAGTTTAAACGGCATTAGCAAAGAAGAATTGACACAGCCAGTGGGCAATGTAACATGCACACATTTAATGCTTTTACAGAATATAAAGGGTTTAGAATTAATTCAATTCTCAGGGGATAAAAATATCAAAAGACAAGATAGAAATAGAGTGTTTTTTAACTAATGAGGAGCATCAGTGGACTGTTAGGATCCAGGAAGAAGAGTGAAAATAACAGAAGAATTTATATGACTGCGTCCATACATACCTAAGCATGCTCTTTTTTTTAAATAGCAAAGATAAAATTGTATTTCTGTGTGTACAACTAGAAAAGAATCAGGAAAAATTTAAAGACAAAAGTATGGTTGTATCATATAGATGAGTGGTATGGTAATTACTAACAATATTTATAATGAGAGCAGCAAACATTTATCAGCTGCTTGTTTGGTTCTAGAACTAGGCTACATATGTACAGGGATCATCTTGTTGCAGCCAATATAATATTTAAGTATTATTAGTTACATTCTACAGAGAAATAAACTGAGATTCCGAGTTAATAAATTGCTTCATTTTCTCAAAACCATGAATTAGAGAAAAAGGAACTGAAATATATTTTGATCCCAGACAATCATGCAGATCGTTTTATGCTGGCTTTCTAGTTACAGCAGCCAACAGTTGAGAAATAATTCATCTCTTTCTTATGCTATGCTTCCTAAATACTATATTATATATAGTATAATATATATTATACATCATATGCATATATGAATGAGAGAAAGAGGGATTGTGGTCCATGTCAGATACATTCATCCAGGAGTAAAGTCATAGTGAACACACTGTGTGGCACTTCTACATAAGACTCAGAAAGAGCCTGGCTAATGCATTCTCCTTGAAAAATGTACTTGATAAAATATTTCAGAAGCTCAACAGAAAGGTGAATCAAATACTTTCAGTTCTGAAGAAGTAATACTTAGAAAAGTTAGCAGCCGAGATAGTCTCCATTTGCATGTGAGCAATTTCCTTAGCTTGTCTTCAGTGTGCTCATCCATAAAGTACAAAGGTAAGCTCACCTTTACATTTGAGTTGTCAGGACATTTATGTAAGATCATTCATAGCATGCCACAGATAAGGTGCGTCATAAAGATTAAAGTTTCATTTTGTATTCTTATGTCTCAAAATCTGAAAGAAGCTATTTTGCAAGAATCCAAATTGTGTGGTGAGGATTTGAGAGAAGAACTGCCCGTGGATGGTGAAACACATCCTGAAAAGCCAGCATGTGCATAAGGCTTAGAGCTTAGAAAGGATGTCTAGAATGAGTTAAGGAATTGCCATTCAATATTCTCTCAAAAATATGTATTTAAGGAAGAGAAGGGCGAATGTTACCTAGAGTGAGGGTCTCACTGATTGCCCCAATACACAACCTTATACGGAGGCCCCTCTAGACTTGTTCCCTGATTTCCCAGAAGGGCCTCACTGTTTTTACACCATGAAGGTTGAACATCTCTGTGTCCTGGAGGCAACTTCATACAGCAGCAGTAGCAGAAGTTGACAGTGATCCAGACAGTGAGATGAAGAAGAGCATATTACATATTCTAGAATACATGGTGGTACTGCCTAGGGACTTCTTAAGTAGAGGTCAAGGTCCCACTGTTATGCAGGTAGGGGTTAATGAGCTAGCAAATTAGGATATTAATATTAATGGGCATTCTTAGTACCCACAGGCTAATGAAGTCCAGGGTCATTTGGGTTATATTAACATCAAACAAAGTAGAATTATAAGCCAAAAGCATTTACCAGGATAAAGAGAACAATTTCACTGATTAAAGAAGAAAATACATTCTATATCTATTGCCTAAGATTTACAATGTATTATCAAAATATAAAAAGTTAATCATTGCTATAATTGTAAGGAAGAAAAGATAAACACTAGAGTAACAGTATTTTTCATAACTTGATAGAGAAAAAGATACACTTTAAAATATTTTAGATAATCTGGATAATATAATAAATGAATTGTGTGCTTGTGTGTATGAATGCATACTGAAGAACTCTCCCTTTTAGCTGTTTGTATTTGAAAAATAATAATAAATTGATATAGATTCCAGAAAATATGAAAAAAGTATGGGTTGTATTCTACGAGGAAATTAATTGTATAAAAAGTTAATAACAAAAGATGTGAAATTTTTCTAACTGTATGTATATCAAAGATACTATAAAATAACCATGGTGGTGGTACTATACATTAAAATCTTAATAGAAGCATATACTAGTACAAAAAGTCCCTGAGTGTTTTTAGTATTTAGATAAGTAAAAAGCAATTCATCAAACACTTTAATAAAAAGTAATTAGTAATGACAAATATATTTTAATGATTACCAATGATAACTGATGCAGAAGTCCTGGGGCAGATGTTTTGAGAACAAAAATAGAGAAGGTAAAGGTATGGTGTTGACACAGGAGGCAGAGGAAAGACAGACATGGGGCAATATTCATCAGTGGCCAAGAAAGATTTGAAACTCAGATAAACTACACAACTATAACTTAATAATACAAAAGTCTTCCATCCCATATAAAACGCAGTCTGATATTCTAAGAAATCAGCTATGTATTGGTGAAATTATTAAGGCCACTCCACGTAGTTAAAAGGGAGGTTTATTTTGTGGGGTAACTTACAAATGAAGGGATAGGTTGTAGGGTCTGGCAAAGGGATGGCACAGTCTGGCAGTGTTCTCTGGAGAACTCTGCTCAGTCTACCTCCAGCATCCAGGGTCCACTTCATCTTCTCAGGCAGAGGCAAGTGTGGTCACTAATTGTGTACACAGTTTATCAAAGGATTTAAATGTTTAAGGTCACACAGTAGTGTTCTAAACATAACCCTGAACCCTCAGACAAACACTTTATAGCCCTTGAAAAAAAAACCATAAACAGAAACCTTCACTAACCCATTATAAACCACCTGGCTTAGTGATATTTATAGTCAATATACAACACATTGTTCACAAGTGCATATGCAGCATTCACCTGGGTAGACAATATTTTGGATCACAAGACAGATCTCAATTCAGTTAAAATCACATCAAATTTATTTTCTTCAAATACTTACAGAACTATCTAGAAATTAAATTAATATTTGCATTGAATCTGTAGATTGCTTTTGCTAAGACTGCCATTTTTACTATGTTAATCCTACCTATCCATGAGCATGGGAGATCTTTCCATTTTCTGATATCTTCTTCAATTTCTTTCTTCGGAGACTTAAAATTCTTATCATACAGATCCTTCATTTGCTTAGTTAGAGTTACCCCAAGGTATTTTATATTATTTGTGGCTATTGTAAAGGATGATGTTTCTCTGATTTCTTTCTCATCCCTTTTATCATTTGTATATAAGAGGGCTACTGATTTTTTTGAGTTAATCTTGTATCTTGCCACATTACTGAAGGAGTTTTTCAGCTGTAGGAGTTCCCTGGTAGAATTTTTGGGGACACACACACACACACACACACACACACACACACACATATATATGTATGTATATATAATATATATATATTATCATATCATCAGTTTGACTCCTTTCCAATTTCTATCCCTTTGATCTCCTTTTGTTGTCTTATTGCTCTACTTAGAACTTCAAGTACAATATTGACTAAATATGGGCGAGTGGACCACCTTGTCTTTTTCCTGATTTAGCAGCATTATTTGTAATAGCCAGAACTAGGAAACAACCTAGATGCCCCTCAACCAAAGAATGGATTAAGAAAATGTGGTACATATACACAATGGAGTACTACACAGCAGAGAAAAACAATGACATCATGAGATATGCAGGCAAATGAATGGAACTAGAAAATACATTCCTGAGTGAAGTAACCCAGACTCAGAAGGACAAACATGGTATGTACTCACTCCTAAGTGGATACTGGCTGTAAAGCAAAGGATAACCGGACTGCAACCCACAGCTCCAGGGATGCTAACTAACAGGGAGGACTCTAGGAAGGTAACATGGATTGCCCAAGGAAGGAGAAATTGATGAGATCTACATGAGCAAACTGGGGGTGGGAGTAATGGAAGACAAGGGATGGGGGATGAGAACATAGCAGAGCAGGAGGTTTAAGCAGGAACAGGGACGGAGTGGGAGAGCAAGGAAAGAGATACCATGATACATGAAGACATCATGGGAATAGGAAGAAACAGAGTGTGAGGGAAGTTCTCATGAACCCACAAGGTTGACCCCATCTTAGACTACTAGGAATAGATGAGAGGGAGCCTGAGCTGGCCTACTCCAGTGATCAGATGGGTGAATACCCTAACTGTCATCATAGTGACTGATGGAAGCAGATGTAGAGATCCACAGGCCGAGCTCCAGGCATCCAATCCATGAGAGAGAGGACAGATTTTATAAGTAAGGGACACTGAGATCATGATGGGAAAATGTACAGAGACAACCAGCCAAACTAGTGGAAATGCATGAACTGTGGACAAATAGCTGAGGAGCCACCATGGTACTGGACTAGGCCCTCAGGATAGGTGAGACAGTTGTTTAACTTGAATTATAAAGAGGGTCCCCGGGTAGTGGGACCAGGACCTGTCCCTGGTGCATGAGCCAGCTTTCTGGAGCCTAGTGACTATGGTGGGACACTTTGTGCAGCCTTGGTGCAGGGAGGAAGGGCTTGGACCTACCTCAACTGAATGTACCAGGCTCTGCTGACTCCCCAGGGGAGATCTTGCCTTATAGGAGGTGAGAATAGGTGGTGGGTTGGAGGAAAAGGCTAGGGGATGGGAGGAGGGAAGAGAGGAATCTGTGGTTTGTATGTAAAATGAATAGAAAATCTCTTAATAAAAAAAATGATTTCAATGCTCAGAAGTCACAAGGAGAAAAATGAGGCTTTTCTTTTCTTATCCTAACACAGGGTGGTGGTGGTGGTTCTGATGGTGGGGGTGAGGGTGGTGGTGGTGGTTCTGATGGTGGGGGTGAGGGTGGTGGTGGTGGTGGTGGTGGTGGCAGCGGCGGCGGCATTAAGACTGACTAAAGAGAATTAAAGCTGAAGTCACATAAAATGAATACAAATGACGTACAAATTCATCATAAAGAAACTGACTAGGCAAAGATATCTTGGCAAGGGGTAATACAATGTATTTCTTGAACTATACACCCGATGGAGTCCTTCTGAGGAACGTAAAGCCTTCCAAGACAAGGTTTGGTGATTCCTAGGACTCTTTGGTAATGTAAGGAAGTACACTTTAGTGCCCTAAGAGTCTTGTAGGAGTAACACCATTGATGTAGGCTTTTCTCTAGTTCCCTGACATGTTTCTGCTTGGAGAGCATCCATCCTTGACAATCTTAGCTTTTAAAAGAGAGATCACAGAAGACCGGTAATAATTAAAACTTTTATGTCATATGACTCCTCCCTAGGTGTCATAGTACTGTAGAATTAACATGCTCTGGAATCAACCAAGGCAGGAATTCCCCCACTTAGCTCTACCATACTTTGCTGACTGGGCAAGACCTTCAACGTTGGTGAGTTTTGTTCTTAGCCTATGAATTGGGATTATAATATTATAACTTGTGGCTTTGTAAAAATGCCATCCTTCTCCTAAAGTCATGAGCACCCTATGAGTCAAGTATTAGCTATAGAACATCTTGTGGTATCTGGCAGGCTATTTTTAGCAGCTATAAACTGACTCAACAGAGCTCAGCCTTCATCTCTGTGAATTTGTGTAAGAATGGGAGAGGCTGCATCTGTCTGCTTTGCAGAAAAAAATTTCTTACAGGCCAGTACTTCTCCAAACTTACATTTTTGTCCAAAGGGTCTTGTTGACTCCACATAGGGCTAGATTCCAAAATGCCCTTCATAAAGAACACCAAAAAGCAAGCAAGTCTGGACTGGGGTCCTTTGTTTACTCCCTGCTTGTGATTCTAACCTTGATCTGCACACAAGAGCCATGTTTACTGCTTAGATCTCTCTCTTGTTTCACCTTTTAACTGTGTTTTCCATAGAACGATGTTCTGGGAAGTTTTAGGTACATAAAACCACATGTAACTGATTCTATATGTTTGCTTTGTGGACTGAAACAATAATGCAAGATGGTGGAAAAGGCAAATTAACAAATATGAACCCGGGGAAAATATGGAAGCAGATCACGTAACTTTTAATGCAGCCTCACATCGACTTCCATTACTGTAATGGAAATTCTTTCAGAAATGTTAGTTTAGTTTGTTTAGATTATGTTATTTAAGAGTCTGAAGAAGTTCTAGTTTCATTTCAACTTAGAGCAGTGTTTATAAAACATCTTTAGGCCTTAAAGAAACAACTGGTGCATTTCCAAGGCAGGCAATGTGGAGTTCAAGACAGACAGGCCCCTCAAACCACTTAAATAGATTTGCTCCCTGTGGGCAGACTCAGAGGACAGGCACACAGCTGTTAAAAAAAATCCCCAAAATCCTCTGAGAATTCAAATTGTAATTTTGGGGACACAGAATAAACCTAAGTAAACCATTGATTTAACCTCCTTAAATCCTTCTTGGAACAATTAACCAAGGGACTTAGCCATATCCTGATAGGAAGTGAATTTCTTTTGGATTTTGAAAAACTTTTTAAGTTCTTTGAGCAAGAGCATTTTAAGTCCTGGGGTGTCACTGAGGACATTATTGTAGCAGTTTCTTTAGTGATACCCTAGGGCCTGGAAAGATTTAATGATCCTTCAAAACACAAAGTTACTTTTCAGGAGGAACTTAAAACTGGAGGAATTTAGCTAAGCACACTGGAAAGATTCTCTGCAGATCAGGGGCAGATAAGAAGGGTGTGTTCTAAATGAGGAAAGCACTGCTCCCCTGAGAGGAACATAGCTTTGCCTGTCAGGAAGATGCTCATATGTGCCAAGAACAGTAAGTGTAGCTTGATGTCCTTCAGCTGCAGTTGGTTAGCCTAGCTTACTCTTTGTTCTGAGGACAGTAAACGTGCAAGAGTCTGATAATTTTCAGATGATTACGTTAGTTTCTGTGAGGAAAAAGAAGTAATTTTTAATACTTTATTAAAATACAAATTAGTTAATAAACTACTAATTTGGTGTTGAGAAACAATATATTCCATCACTCTTTACAGTCTCTTCAAGACCTGTGCACTTGTGTCTTCTGTCTGTAGACCTGTGGTCTGTAGTAAATTCAAGTGTTACTCTTTGACATCTGTATCTGCACCCTTGGGCAGTGACCACTATGCTACAGGTCATGGTTTCCAATCACATGCAAATCCTCAACACTTCCTCTAAAACCATTCCTTTAAAATTCCATGCCAAATTACCCAAAAGAGCAATTTGACTTCTAATGCTCTCCTGTATAGCTTTCATCAGCCCATCTCATTTTTTAAAATTGAAAATAGAGTTTTATATGATATATTCTAATTGCAGTTTCTTTTCCCCCAGCTTCTCCAAGATCCTTCCCCCTTCCTCACCCATCCAAATCCTTACGCTATCTTTCTCTCTCTCATTAGAGTACTAAAAGGTAATAATTATAATAACAATAATAAAATAAGATGCCACAGAATGAAAACAAACTAGAATAGGACAAAACAAACAGGGAAAAAAAGAGCCAAAGGAAAGGCACCAAAAACACCTTTAGATTCTGAGACACATACATTTGTACACATAGAAAACCCGTAGGAACAAAATCAGAAATCACAATATATAAGCAAAAGATCCATACGGGAAAAATGCTCTGACAGAAAGAACACTGTGAGAGAAAGAACTCCAAAAACCACCACTAAGTTCTTTTGTGTTGATCATCTACTGATGGGCCTGGAGCCTGCCCTTCTGTGTACCCTGTGAGACTTTGGAGAAAACGAATTGCCTTTTCTGAGTAATTGTCAATTCAAGATAGTTTCTGGGTGTTCTTTATTTTTAGTTTGTGTATTCACTTACATTCAAGTCTACAAAGTCTTTAGTCTCTTTCCTAATTTCTCTATTTACCTGTTTGTCTTACAGCAGAGAGTTGTTCAGTTTCCTTGAGCTTGTCAGCTTCTTCCCTTTGTAGACATCCATGCAGGTTTATCCATGGTGGTCAAATGCAATGCAGGGCGTTACTTCAATTTTCTTATGTCTATTGAAAGTTGCTTTGAATCTGAGTATGTGGATAAATTGGAGAAAGTTCCGTGTGTGTGTGTGTGTGTGTGTGTGTGTGTGTGTGTGTGTGTGTGTGCGCGCGCGCGCGCACGCTTCTGCTCTTTTGATTTGCTGGTCTCGAATTATTTATTCCTAATTGTTTCTTAGGTTTAGTTAATCTCCTTAGGCAGGGCTGGAGCACTAGGGCTGGATTTGTAGATAGACATTATTTAAATTTGGTTTTACATGAAATGTCTTATTTTCTCTATTGTGATTGAAAGGTCTACCAAGTAGAGTATTCTGGGCTGGCATCAGTGGTCTGTTTTTACACTTGGCTTCAGGAAGATTGTAATTCTGGGTGCTGATACCTGGTCTTGTCTTTGTTGGGTGGATATTTTGTTCCTTGGTTTCTGTTTCCCTCTCTGGTTCTTAGGAATGTATGGTGGCTTTGTGTTGCCTGGTGGGGGATTCTTCTGGCATTGTGCTATATGTATCCACTGGGTGTTCAGGTTATAATGGGTTTCCATATATTGGGAGCTAAAAGGAATAGAGCTGGGCTTGAGAGGGGCTGAGGAGGACCCCAGCAGTTAAGAGAGCACAGTCTTCCTCCTGGATCTGCTTAGTCCCCTGGGAATGGAAACAGAAAGGGAGGAGAGGCCGCAGCAGGTAATCTGCTACAGAGTTGGGAATGAGACTCAGGGAGATGTTGGACTGTGATGATGATCTGCTTTCCTACTGAGTCTTAAAGTGATATTCAAAATCAAAGTCACTTATCAACAGCCTGCATGCCTCTAAAGTCTGGGCCAGGAGCACAGTGGAGGCAGACATTCTTGCGTCTATCCCCTGTTGTCAGCATCCCACCATGCTTGCCTTGCTTGTCAAATGTCTGAGCAAGAAGCCCAGACTTGAAGTTCCCCAGTATTCATTCCTACACACTTCCAACACCAGGAACAGCAGTCCCCTGTCTTAACACATCATGCTCCTAGAACGACTCCTCCGATTCACCCATGCCCTGTATTCCTGTTTAAATATAGGGTGTATATTCTGTAGCAAAGAAGCTTGAGTTTCCTAATAGCACAGTATCCTCCACATATGTTCATTTCAAGCTCATTTTCCATTAAATGAGGTAGAAAAGTCTAATTTATTTGTAATTTTAATTATTATGTCAAATATTTGGAGGATTTATAGTTACTAAGTAAAATTGCTTCTCTAATATAAATTCAAGTCAATTTCTTCAGTATTCCCAGTACTAATGCTTCTGAAGCATTACTATGCAACCAGATTATCTAGGATTTTTCCTAAAATAATGAATTTGATTAAATTCTTCACCTATTGTGTGGGGTATGCAGGGGGCTCTGCTTTTCTTAAGTAACCCCAAATGATACATAGACTATAGTGTAAAACACTCCAAAGAGCCACACCAAGACCATCCTGTAAAATCTTCACTTTTACTGCATAGCTTGAATAATTTTATGGTTAAGTATAGGAAGTGATAGCCTGTATCAATGATGGTTATATTAACAGAGATAAATTATCACATTAACCTCCTTCTCTGATAAATTAATATTTATCATGAGTCCAGAGAGTTTGGTAAGAGGACAGGAGGATAATCTTTTTTGTTGTTTTAATACAAAAAGCAATTTCAAACTATGAAAGATGAGTTTGGAATGATTTATGACTTAAGACTTGAAGCAGTATAACAGGATTAAAAGGAGAGGAGATCATGTCACAGGACACAGAACAAGGTCTTATTTATATTTCCAGTCTGAGTTAAAATGTAAAGCATGATTGTAGAGGTGCTTATCTCCTGGGACTTGATGCATGGGCCGGATGAAAGCTGAAGCAGAGGATGGTTTGGGGTATTGGAAAATGCCTGGGTTCGTCTCAAAGATGCTATGTCAGACAGCCATACTGAGCCATGTGAAAGAGCCCTCCATACTAAGCACACGGTGGCCATAAGTATGACTAGACAGGGAAGTGCAGGGTTTGCAAAGTAGTAGTTACAGTCATAGAAATGGAGACACAAAGATGTCTCGTAAGCGCAGCTGTTGAGAATCCTTAGGGGAAATCAGATTTTCAGCCTGGGCTGCAAGCATCAGTTACCTGGCTACCTTGGAAGGACTTCCCTGCCAGAAGTCCACCCTAGAAAGTCTGATGTAATTGGCCTACAGTAAGGCTCAGGCATCAGTGCTCCCAAGTTTCCTAGGTGATTACAACATGCAGCAGGTACAGGTACATATGTTAAGCACCCCCAGGATAAAATTTCTCCTTTGCAAACTTGGTGAAATGTCTCCTTTCATAGCTGGGCCTATTAGTTCGAATGTGCAGATTTGGACTAATCCCTTTCTCAAGCATGATGACAGTCAAATTCAGTGGGCATCAGAGGTACCTGTAGATCTTGTAAAAACATATAGACTGTTGGGGCCACATCTGACACTTAACAATTCTGTGAAACTGGGGTGGAGGAGTTTGTGAATATCCAGAAAGTTCTAAGGCACTGCTCATGTTGCTCATCTGGGATCTTGTGTTAAAAGAGCTAGGCCCCTGGCAGTGGGATCAGGATCTATTCCTGGTGCATGAGCTAGCTTTCTGGAATACATTACCTATGTTTGGAGGCCTTGCTCATACTTGATATAGGAGGGAGGGACTTGTTCCTGCCTCAACTGAAGGTACCAGGCTTTGCTAACTCCGCACAAGAGACCTTACCCTTTTAGAGGATGGTTTGAGGGTGGGTTCGTGGTTGGTATATAAAATGAATTTTTAAAAATTAAATTAAAAAAAAAAGAGAAAAACAGAGCTAGGGCAAAGTTTGGAATCTGAATCTTAAATGCCATGGTAGTATACACTAAGTGTGATTTTTATGTCTTCAGGACATAGATTCTAATTATGGGATCCAGACTCAGGGCTCAACTCTATGACTCAGGCTGAAATTGTATGCCAGTTTAAATGATTGTTTTACTATTTCCTCATTATTTCTTAAGTTGGTGGTCTAAATGTGGCACTTTCTAATTCAGAAGTAGAAACTCATTTATTTCTCAGGGATGCTAAGCAATGAATTAAGATACATGTCATTTAGAAAAGTGTCTTTGTTTTGATATTGAGTATAGAATAGGGAATATGAAGGATAGTTTTAGGAAGGCTGTAGTTAGAGTAGAGATAAAAAGGGCAGTGGCATTGCACTGGGAGGAAGTGAAATAAATCATCATAAATATTAAGAAAATTTTAACATAATTTACTAATCAGTGATTAAACACTAAGATGAGGGGGAAAATCAAAGTTATCAGGATCCATAATTTACTAGTATGGTAAGAGTATAAAACTCTTATCACTAGTCTTGGATCAAGAAGACACATCCAATGCCTGAGTGCTGGGAGTCATGGTGAGGAAATGGAGTATCTAAGTGGGATCCTGTCCTACTTTTATCTTTTTGTAAAGGAGCAGCTAGAGGCACAGATGGTTATCCAAGATTCCTCCATGTTTCTCAGCAGGCACTGTTATCACATTATAGTAAGTTAGATGTCTTGGGGGAAGTGCAGTAGTTCCTCCATGACATGAAGGAACTTCTATGTACCTGAGATTGCAAATCTGTCAGACCTCAGAGGAGAAGAGCTGAGGGCTTCACCAGAGCAGTCCAGGAGCCTAGGAGTTTATTTTAGGACAAGGTGATTGTTAGCAGTCCTTCCTAGCAAAATTTCAGAGTGTCGTTCATTATTTTACTTTTTGGAAATGAATCCAATAAAATGACAAATATGTTTAGTGAGCCAAAGAAAACATTGGAATTCAATTTTGTGTTATTGGGTGTTCTTTCTTTGTTTTAATTGCTAATGGACTTCTTTGTCTATAAACATGAAATTGGCATTAAATTAATAGAATGATCTAATCTAGTCTCCTTCATTCAGAGTTCAGAGAATGTTAAACAATGAGTAGACAGGATTATAGCTGGGTTTTTACATGGCATGTATCATTGCAATTTCCTTTATGTTTCTCCGCTAGAAAAATAATACGTGCCCAATAACAACCCAAACTAAAGTGTCAAGGAAAACAGGAGCCTGTAGTAAAGTATGTGAAGTTTTATGGAGCATCTTGGAAATCAAAATTGTTTGTATAACTCTGAAGAAGTAATCTGACCTGAGATTCCAGAAATTCTTTAAGCCATACAGCCAGAAAGCAGCCAATTTGGCTGACATCTTGAAATACTTACTGCCTCATACGGCTATGCAGCTTCCAAACTGAAGCTCCTTGAGAGTAAATGGAATAACAGTTGGTGGAAAATAACAATATAAAACACACAAGACAGAAATACTAACTGTGAAATCCCACATGTCCAGAAGTGACTTGAAACTTTGCAGTTATTGTAGTCTTGAGTTTAATTTTTCTCATTTTCTTAGAACCATAAAGGGCTGAGTATTGTCAAATGTCTTTAATAATAACTGCCTTCATGTTTCAGATTTGAAATCCAAACCTGAGAGGGTATGGGAAAGAAAATGTGATTTCCATATCCACTACATTGTCTCCTCTGAAATATTTGTAGCTATTTTAAAGATAGTTCCACTAAACCCTGGTTTGGAGGTCAGTGTCTACAGAACGTAGCTTAAAGTTGAGGCTCTAAAGTTAGGTTTTTTTCTTTTGTCATTTGTTCATTTATTTGACAGGGTATTGGCTTTGAATTCACAACTACCCTCCTACCTCAGCCTCTTGAGTACTGTGCTTACAAGCATGTGCAACTCTGCTAGGTTCAGAAGTTACAATTGTTTTTTAATTAATTTTCAGATATGTTTTTATTATTTAAAATAATTTTTAAATTTAAATATATTTTGATCATATTCTTCCCCTCCCCAAAGTCCTTCCAGATTCTCTCCCCCTCTCTACCCAATCAGCTTTAAGTTGTTTTCTTAAAAAATACCATCACCTCCCAAAACTCAGAAAACAAAATAAAATAACACCAAAAAACCCCCCACCAAACTATAACTAAATAAAAGGACACACACACACACACAAAACTGTGGAGTCCACTACTTCTAAACTTGAGGCCTGGCCTGCCCTGGAGTGGTTTATATACCAAGTATCATTCCATTGGAGAAAACTGATTTTTCTTCTTGTAACAGGTAAAAATGACAGTTGAGTGTTAATCTTTACCCTAGTGGCTAGGTTTCCTTTTATTCATTTTTTAAAATATAACAAATAAAATATAATGAGATAAAACAAAAACTATCACAACAAAGTTGGACAGGACAAATCAACCTGAGGAAATGAGACCAGGAGAAGGCATACAAATAGGAGACCCACTTATTCACACATTTAGGTTTATCCTAAGATCAGTACACAAGAAGCCATCATGTATACTCAGAGGACCTAGTACAGACTCATGCAGACCCTGTGCATTCTGAAATATACTTATATGTTACATATAGTTACCTGTTCCCTTTTGAACTTTTGTAGAAAACTTTAGCATAGGTTGAAGGCCTCTGATCTAAAATCCAAAATCAAATAAATACAATATGATCCAAAAGTTTAAAAGCTAATTTATCCACAGATGAAAAATCCCATACCTGATGGCTTCCAGTCACAATGCAAATATACCAATCATAATGAACAGGTAGGCTATTATGTGTACAATATGATTATAGAACACTAATGAATTTCTTGTTAAGCCTTGGGTCCCTAAAAAGATGCCTCAATATGAATATTCAAATGTTCCAAACCCCTCAAATTTCAAATTCCAAAATGTTTTTGTCCTAAGCATTTGAAATAAGAAATTCTCATCCCACACAAGAAATCAGCTTCAAATGAATTTACATTATTTAGCTTTTTTCTTCATGAATAATGCACAAAATTAAATAAAGACTTGTTAAGATCAGATCTAAAAATGGAGGCAGCTACCTCAGTTATCTTGGTAATAGTCATATGGACCACAAAGGTGACACATAAAGCTTATGTTAACAGTAGACATCTTTAATACTATGGTTCCAGAAAGTCAAGATTTTTCTTTGGGGCTGGTCATTGCAAACTCTGAAACTACTTGAAAGTCTTGGAAATTCCTCTGTCATTGAGAATAATCACACACTGATTGAATTCAACTTACATCATCCTATCACATATTTTAGATTAATGCAACTGATAAACTATTTCAACAAACAGGTTGTAAGCAAACCTGATACATCAGAGTATTAATTACAGATGTTCCAGCATACCAAATTTGACCTAAATCTCTTCAGGGATGTTTAATTCACTTAAGAATAGATACTCCCCAACACCAAGGGTGGGTGCAGATGGAAACAGGAGCAAACACAAGATGAAACTATACATAATAAGAATGTAAGTTGGACTTTCAAATGTGTTGTAAAGCTTCTGAAATAATGACAATGGGCTTCTCAGAAAATTCTGAAATATTTTGTAGTTAGTAAAGTAAAAAGCTGACCATCATAAAAAAGGAATGAAATCCTATCACTCACAGCAACACACATAAAATCAGAGGACATTGTAATAAAATGGACCAAACACACAAGGACAAAGGCAGCACATTCTCTTTTGTGGAGGTGAAGCTGTTGAGTTGACAGGATTGGAGAGACAGAGAAGGGACAGGGAGAAGGAACAGAAGGAGGTCAAATGTGAGGTGCACAGACGCCAAAATCCCTTGCCTGGCCAGTCTAAGCTCTAATGTTTTATATCGAAGCTAAAGAGCCAGAAGAGGAGCTTTAAGGATTTCAACCCAAAGATAGAATAATGTGGAAAGGAAAATACTAATTTCTTTAATCATTAGACATGGTGTCCTAAAATATGTGCAATTATAATGTGCAAATATATGCAAAGCTAAGAAAAGCATATAAAATAAGAAGGATATAAAAGGCAAAAGGCAAACAGGCAGGTACCATCTGACTTGCAAGTTCCCCTTAACACAAGTCACAGCACACAACAGGAGAACTAGGCACTGGAACATTATTGATTCTTACTCTTAATGCCATACACTGTTACCATTTTGGTTGCAGACTACTAAGAGAACACTGTCTTCACATTCTTCAGCTCAATTCATTTCTTACAATAACATTGTAATAATTCTATCACTGGAGGTTACTTGAGTTGCATTTCTGCTGGGTGTGTTTATTATTATGTTTCAAAGGATTTCATAGGCCCAGAAGGGCCAAGCATTGTGAATTCCATATCAGATACTCTTTTTTTTTTTTTTTTTTGTCAGAGTTGAGGACCGAACCCAGGGCCTTGTGCTTGCTAGGCAAGCGCTCTACCACTGAGCTAAATCCCCAACCCCCAGATAGTCTTATCTGTAAAATTAGGCACAAAGACTGTGTCTCTATACAATAAAATACACACACAAGTGGGAGTGGAAGCCTCACACTTGGGAACTATTATGGAAAAGGAAAATGGCATGGAACTAGCTTGAAGATAATTTAAGCACACTTTTATGACATTTTTATATAATCAGTCAGGGCTGAAGTCAACTATAAACCTGAAACTCTTAGCACAGAATAATTTTAGAAATAAACCCAGAAGACACCCTGCCCACTTGAACACAACATTCAGATGTTCTGAAACCTGATCATCTTTGCCTTGTTCCAATCACTTTATTTTCTTTTTCCATTTATTTCTTTTCAGTGAACTCTAATGTGAAGGACTAGGGTTACTGCTTCAGCTACTAAATAAAGAACATCCCAGCAGAACAGTTTTATGAGTTACATACGATGGCATAACTGTGTATCAAAGTAATTCAAGCTAGGAAACACATTACTTCCTAGGACAGGGCACTCTTATCATTACAGATAAGGAATTCTATCTGGAGGAAAGAATAAAGGCCAACTTGAGGTTGAGCAATGGTGTGGGTTCTTCTGAGGCTTTGAACATCCCCTGGATCTACAGCTTTCTCTTTTCTGGACTTGGATTTTCCCTTCATTATTGTTTTAACAACAGAGTATATATTTTAAGTTCCTCAACTCTGTTTTGGAAACAGCCTCCTGAGTGTTTGTCATTAATAAATGAGATGAATGGCTGAAAGCATGATATTCTTTGGCCCTGTGCTGAAATAAAAAAAAGAATACCATTTATCAATATAATAAATTCACAGACTAGAGGGATTGCTTTTCCTAGGCTAAATTTGAGGAATACTATGTTTCTCTAAACAGCTGGTATACTTGAGAAAAGGTGGCCTTCTTAGTATTGAACTCACTAGTGACTACTTGCCAGAGCAAGCATGTCCCACAAGACTGTCATTTAGTGACCCACAGTCTATTTTGGGATAGAAATTCAATGTTACCAACCATGAAGTGTTCTGATGGATGAGTTGGATTGTAGTTAATGCACAATACCATCTTTTTTTTTTCCACTGATAAAATCATAATTTTGTAAATACTAATTGGGAAAAGTTTGTGAATAACCAATCTATTTGTAGGCTGTTTAATAGACAGTCCTCTCTGGTTGAAAGGCAGGTATAAATCCTGCCTTCTTTATCTCTTTGCCTCCCCACTTTACAAGCTTAGCCACAATGCTTGGTGGCAATTTGTGGCCTGAGCAGCAATGGAACCCGGAGGCTCCTTGTAGGTATGTCTTTGTTATCACATTGAACTGCTGCTGACGGGCACAAGTTCACAGTGCGTGACACTGCATTCCTGTTTCCTGATTGAGAGAAAACGGAAGTAACTTAAGACCCTTCTTTCTAAATCCATAGCCTTATTGTGCACGCACACATAGAACACATAGGAAAAGCACAGAACTGTAACATGCATACTGTCACCCAGCCCCGACATGCGGCTTTGTGCCTCACTTTATTATCACTTCTTAGGCCATGTTCCCTTCGCATTTGGGGGAGGGTTGCTCTTTTCTGAAGAGAAATGGAGAAGGAGCAGATTTGGGGGGAGGGAGGAGAGAGGGGAACTTGAGGACGCAGAGGGAAGGGAAACTGCCCCCTTAGATATATTGTATTAAGAAGTATAAATTAAAAGATAAAGACAGACTTCCAGAGTTCCAGCGTCTTTGCTTTGTCTTCTACTGTTATTTCGCTCTAACTACGACTAGGCCATGCTCTCATATTTCACCAATATAAACTTTCATAGTGGTAGTCTAACCAAATCCAGTTCTCTCCAAATGGAAAATATTGTAGGGGACAAAAGGGTAGAGGCAGGAGGAGGGCTTATCCTTGATGAATAGATGAAGGGGGAGGGCTTATCCTTGATAGATGGATGAAGGGGGTGGGCTTATCCTTGATAGATGAATGAAGGGGGTGGGCTTATCCTTGATAGATGATGAAAGGGAAGGGCTTATCCTTGATAGATGGATGAAGGGGGTGGGCTTATCCTTGATAGATGAATGAAGGGGGTGGGCTTATCCTTGATGAATACATGAAGGGGGAGGGCTTATCCTTGATAGATGGATGAAGGGGGAGGGCTTATCCTTGATAGATGGATGAAGGGGGTGGGCTTATCCTTGATAGATGGATGAAGGGGGTGGGCTTATCCTTGATAGATGGATGAAGGGGTGGGCTTATCCTTGATAGATGAATGAAGGGGGGTTATCCTTGAAAATTCTTTATAGTCCTTGTATATTTTAGGGGAAACTACCAGTGAACTCAAAACTGCACCATTGTTCAAACTATCCAGTGAGCTCTATTTGCTGCAAAGCAGCAGAGCCAGTAGTTTTAATTTCTTACTTGATTTTCTGCAGTTTCCTCATGAGTAGTTACAGAACTTCAATACATGTCAAGGTATGTAGATTCCTGAGAATGCATGTGTCTTTGGGCACCTTTCTATAGAGACAAAGCCTGGGGTAGACCTGCCCTGAAATGCATTCTGTTACATGTTTCCTTTACAACTGAAAGAACAGCTCATGAAAGATGTGAGTCTGTGCATAATGATGGTTAAAGCTGTCTCATTGTGGTGAACGATAACTTTTACACCATGTACATGACCATATATGATGTGTATTAGATTACCACAGGTTTTCTCGTCAAATTATTTACACTTACCCTCTTCATTTCTGAAACCATTTCATTATTACTTCCCCATCTTTGGTTACACCTTCAAAAAGTGTTATCTTAAAATGTTTACAGAGAGTACTTCTGGCCACACACTCTAAATATTTTCCCAAACTATTTGAAAAGCAAGCATGATTTTAATTTTCTGTAACTGTTTATCTTTTAGTTGTGCACAGTATTTCCTGCAGGTAGCTCATACTTACATCTAGGTGAAGGGGGTTGCCAAACACTACGTCAAGAATGAACTTTAAGAAAGCCTGGCAAACAGACTGCTTGGAAACTATTCATTTGACCTTCAGTGACAAAGCTTATGCCTTGCAAATTGATTAATACAGATACAATATCAAATCATTTTTCATACAATTTTTTAATGTTTGTTAAGTGCTGGCGCAGTATGTAAACAGAGTATTTGGCATTTTTATTAGGCTGCGGAACTCAGTCATTTCCTTTGCAACAACATCTCATAAACTATTTTGACAGTCTAATAAACTATAAAAAGCTGTGGTAAAAACTGGCTCTGAATGTTATAACCGTACAAAATGGAAAGAGCAAGAGAAAACATCTATCACCGGGATTATTATCACTGTTGCTATGGCAACCTGGTTGCAATGGCAATATCTCCACGGTTCTGCTGTTTGTTATCATCTTTCTTGATTTTACATCATTGAAATTGTAGTAATTACACTGTGCCTGATGAAAAATGCATGCTGTCATGGCAACTAAGTCAAATATTCTTAATCATTTCACCTCTTCAATCTAAAATGTAATTGTTTGTCAGTAAAATAGGTTATACAGAAGGCTTCCAGGGACTCACGATTGCTTTAAGTGTTTTGCGAAAAATAGTGCTTTTAGTCTCAAGACCTTAAGCTAAACTAATAGCCTGAGATGGTAAACAATGACTCATTAGAATAAATAAGTAGTATTAATCATAGTACAGTGCAATTATTAAATGTAGTGACTTTAGTGTTTAGAATTAAAGAACTAAGAAGATTTTTTCAGTTGCTCTGATAGTGTCAGAAAATCGTTCTATCAGATGTGTTCATTCCCAGGCACCCCATTTGTGTGCCAGAAGTCGATCTCTTCTGGTGAATATATTTCAGAATATTTCCTTTTCCTTGGATGTAACTAAGGTAGAAAGAATTCTCCTTGAAAATGTGGAAAATAAAAGAATAACACAAAAGAATATACTTTCAAATAGAAAAGTTGTTTATGAGCCTATCATCTATTCTTCAAACTAAATATTTTAGGTAACACTTTGTATAAGCACTTATTAGTATTATCATCAGTATTATTTTTATTATTGGTCACATCCTCATATATCTGAATATGTGCAACCAATAAGAGAACAATGTCAGAATCAATGTACAAATTTGTTCTATAAAATGACAAATTTATCTGTATGAGTAGGAATTGAGATAGTAAATATAAAATCTCAGTATTAACATAATAATTGTGTCATAAATGAATATAAATACCTAAGAGTTTTATTTCCCCCTCCAGAGGATGGAAATTTTGCTTGAGTAAGAAAAGAAAATTGAATCAAAGTCTTTAGTTTTGTTAAGAACAGAATTGTCATGGACCAGTTCCTCTTTTCTTTTAATTTTTGATATAATGATGCTACACACGGAAGCAAAAATAAAATAAGTTATTTTATGCTTTGTCAAGAATGTAGGAGTGGTATAATTACTTCATCGGTGTTCTTGACTGTGTGTACTTTACCTTTGGAACCCCGGGACAAGCTAAATATCACATTCTCTAGATTTTAGATCCATGAGAAAATTGTATACCTCCTCCTCCTCCTCCTCCTCCAACACAGACAACCACAATTACCCATTGCTACCCATTTAGTTTCCTTTCTTTGTTATCATTGTCGTTATTTTTCCATGAGAAACAGGTACAAACTGATCTAATAAGATCAATTTATTTCTGCCCAAAACAGATATCTTTGCTATTGTAAGCCTAGCCTTTATCAACACGAGGCTGGGTTGAAACAACAAAAAGCAGGAATGTATTTTCAGAGAGCTCATGTACCAAAGTATTTATAAGGATGATAGTAATTTCAGTGTGATGGGAACTGCTTGATTGCTCGTTAATGGATTTAATAACAAAATTTCCTTAAAACTTATTAATTGCTCCAATAAGAAAACAAAACATCACACAAATAAAATGAATATAAAGTGTGGAAATAGAATTGCCACTAATACAGTTTTGGCTAAATGTGGAATTTTAAAACAGAATATGAGAAATGCACATGAAAAGAGGGAAGCTGAACATTTCTCCCATCTGTCTGAAGTTAACAAGGTTACACAGCCAGTCACTGCTAATGTGTGCTGTATTGTATAACTGAAAATAAGCAGTAGGTAATTACAGGCCTTAAGGATATTAAATATGGCATAATCAAACACTCAAAATTATTAGGAATCAGTCATTAACAAAGATACAACATTTTGAACTCTATTCAACTCTGAAGGTAGCTAGGTGGACAACCTGTGTTTGAGAATCCTGGTACTGATCATACTTGTAAATATCTTAAGTTGCCCCCAACAAATATGCTATACTCCAGCTTCATAGAGAACATGTCTGTGCTGGGGAGGGTGGCATATCAAACAGACTGCCAAAGTGTTCATACCCCCTGTCCACTCCACTCCCTCCCCAGAAAGTTGATGTGGAAAACAAAAGAGAATGGGAACAGAATGGGGAAAAAGGTTCTGGAGGCTAGACTTCTTAGACTTCTCTTCATGCTGAGCCCACCCAGATTATGAATCAATTCTTTATTTTCTAATTAAAATTCTTGTGGGTTTATCTTATCCTTGCCTCACATTTCCTGGTGGCCTCCTTTACCAGCTTCTAGGCTGCCTCAGAGTTTGCTGTGTGGGGCAGATCATTGATTTGGTCTGTCCTGTCCTGGCCAATGATGGTAGCGTCATAGGAACCAAGCAGGATGACTGAGAAGTGGCTTGGACGAAGGAAATGGATTATTGGACTCTATCAAATGCATGTGCTCAGTAGTTGCCCAGTACTATTTGTGACACTCATATCAGTGAACAAAAAGCCTCAGGCCCTGCTCTGAGGGGGCAACACAGCTGTTTTCCCATGGATGAGCCAGACCCTGTCAAATATCATTTGTTTTCCTAATGTGTACAATTCTCTATCTGTCTCATAGTGGTAGGGACTGACTTACGGAAGAGAAAGCAAATCACATTGTAAATGCTAAAGTGGTGTAGGAATACGACTGATCATTATTATTTAATCTAATTTCTCCTTCCCTTTAGGAACATTTCTCCATTCTTCTCGCTGTCAGTGAGAGCTTGGGGAATTCAAATTAATTTAAAGATTAGACTGAGTAAAACATAATTAGGAAGGTAAATGTTCTAGGGGGAAAGGACAGCAGAAAATGCATTCCAGACATAAATATAAATGATGTTGGTGTTATCTGCCACCTCTACATTGTCTGTCATTGTCCTTTTCCTTAGCATGGCTGATCAGAGGCTGACACACTTACAGGAGAAATCATGATACATAAATGATAACAATAAGATACTAGGCTATCCAGGGGAAATTTCAAAACTGCCTTACAAAGGGCTAATTAAAAAGCAGGTTGAATATGGCTTCAGTGTTGTATTAGATGCTTGGCTGAGTACAGTTTTTTTTGTTTTTTGAAAATAGAAATGCACTTTAAATTTCAGCTAAGTCTCAGGACTAGAGCTTCTTCCATTGTTTCCTTAAAATACATCAATACAGCCATGTGATTTAGAATGGGATTTATAAACGTTAAATGATTTAAATTGTGTGCTAAATCTGTAACCATGACTCCTTTAAAAATCTTCATGTAATAATAAATTTCAAATGTCTTTGGAAACCTCAAGATAAAGCTCAAAAGACAAAGTTTTCTGTAAACTCCAGGGATGTCCCATTAAAATTCTAATTGGCCAATCTTTTAATTCCCCCTTTGAAACAATTAAAATAGACACAGTTGAAGAAAAATGTGTTAAAAAGTGTTTTCTATCTGGTGATAAGATTCTGCACATTTCTTATGGAATCCTTCCAAGAGTAATATAGGGACTTGGAAAAAAGGACAAGGCCTTTGTGAATCATAAGTAAAATATTAAATATTTCTTACAGCCTCTAAGGCAAAAAGACTGTTAAGGTATTGGCAATCTGAGTAACCTATCTTAACTGCATTTAAACTTCACTGATGGAACTTTTAAGTCACAATGAAACATCAAGATTTTGTAATGTGGATTTTATTTTATTGTGTAAACTTCTTAGAGCTGCCCAAAGACCAAAACCAATAATATTTCTGATAAGACATATTTCAATAATAGATGGACTCAAGTCCAGCATTTATGCTAAGAATATGAAAACAAAGTCCCACAGTTTTTCTCAAACTTTTGTAATGATCTATCTATATATTAGAATCCCCATGGAAAACAAAGTGAAAATGGAAACTGTGAAATTTCTTGCAAATTATTGAAGTTTACTTGGCTTTTAAAATAATGTAAATATTAGTAAATCACCACTCATAAATCAGTGAGCCAAGCCAGGATTCCTGTGTTTAATATCATTTTTAATCAGTTACCACATTTGTCCCATTAAATAGAGCGAATGTTTTCAGTTGTTCAAGTTCTATCAACCAGACACAAAAGCCATGGCTTCATTTGGCAAATAAATTGACTCAATGAAGGAACCCGTCTCTAGAGAATCATGAATCTCATCTTTCAAAAGAAAGAGTAGCAGTGTGATTCCTCTGGTGAAGGTGCGGTGTGGGACACCAAGCCCGGTGACAGACACGGCTCTCACTCCTGCTTCAGATGAGATAAAGAAAGAAGTGGCTCCTGCAAGTTGTCTTCTGCTCGCCACACATACGCGTGGAAACAACATACTCATGTACACTCACACACAATAAAAAGTAAAGGAAGGCAGTGTGTCTTCAGAAAGAACACATACAAGATCATTTTGGCAGGAAATAAGCAAATGACTTTAAAATTAAAATGCAAAACAAAGAGAAGCCAGCCCACTTTTGCCATCTTGTAGATCTTCACTTGGAAGAATATTAGATGACTAGTGGCATTGTAATTTTAGGAGCTGCTTCTGTATAGAAGATTTAGGCCAAAATCAAAGCCGAGCGCACAGAGAGGCCCAGGAAGAAACAGAGTCCAGAGCATCCTCATAAAAAAATCAAGCTCAAAATGAATTTCTCTTCCTCTGACATGATATTACCTTCTTAGACCACCATTTCTATGAGGTCAATGATTTGAACCTCAATGGGGCTTGAAAGGCTATGAGCAGTGGCTAGGTGAGTGAGTTCATAGCTCTGGGGTGGGCCCAGTTAATGGCCAAGAACAAGAAACTTCCAAGTTCGCTGTCATCTTCAATGTCAACAGTCAACTAAGAAATGCTTTCAGAAGCAATATCTGTCTTTTTAGCAGGAAGCTTCCTTAACTTGAATAGGAAGAGAACATGACCCTCTCTTCTGGGTCTATTTTATAAATATCTTCAACATACTATGTTGTCAGTAGACCTTTTAGTTTTAGGTGTCTAGAAATAATACTCAAAATGACATAATGGAAAAAAGGAAATTAATTGTCAGGTACCAGATGTCGATTCTCTGGGTCTTAAGACATCAGGTCTCTATTTCTGTCAGGCCTGTTGGCCTTAGTTTGATCCAGTGACAAAATGGCTGCCAGCCTCGGCCTCAGTTTCCACTCCAGTAGAAGAGTAAGCTCTTTTATTGAAAATTCTTTCAAAAAGGAGGAAGAAAGTTTTGATTTATTCTGCCTTTTCATTCTAAAGCTGCCTATATCAATGGCCTAGAAGGAAACTGTTGTACTACTCTGGATTCTGCAGTTTCTGGATTCTGGTCATTTAACTGCATTCAAATATTAGCATTAACCTGAGCCTTGTAGGAAATCTGGATCCCAAAATAAAAATCAGTTTGTCCCTAGCATGGAAATGCATGGGGGAGTCAGGGTGCGTCTACTACTTCACTATAAACAATTGCATTTGCCTTTCTCAATTCTTTGTTTAATGCCACAATGAGATTCCCACTCAGTAAACACTAACTCCTTCTTTGACACTGTATTCCACAATTGATTCCATTTTGGGCAGCATCCGCTGCTCTGTGATTGAATGCAGCAAGTTAACTGTAAATGGATGGACTTCACAGGGCTGCCATAGGAAGGAAGGTATCAAACTCGCCAGCCCTCGAGTGTGCAGTATTCTCAAAGGTAATAATACTAGAAGGTCTGTGGGTAGCTTCAAATTACATTTTCTTTCTAATTGGCAATTAGTTCTAATTAACTTTTAATTAATATTCAATGTTTTCTTTAACAAATGGAACCCTGGTGAGATCACATCTGTTAATACCACTTTGTTTCTATTTTGGTGTTCTACAATTTTCCATTATGATTATATTAAATACAACTTTAGGACAAAGTGAACACCTTTCAGCTAGGATGAGATGGTCCCTGATTTAAAGCCAATGCATTTTGAATGTAATTTTAGAAAGAAAGAAAGAAAGAAAGAAAGGAAGGAAGGAAGGAAGGAAGGAAGGAAGGAAGGAAGGAAAGAAGGAAAGACTTTATGAAATTGGATTTTGCTCTACAGTCTTAAGAGATAATGCCAGAAATCAGAAGTTACAGCTTCTTATTTTTTGAGAGAGAATTGTTTTCAAGAATTGAGAACTATCTGAAAATCTTCCTTTTCCAGTGACTAACACACACGATTTAAGGACTAGGAAGATACTTAACAATCTTGTATATGTACCTAGTGTAGTAAAGCACCTGCACAAGTAATGTTAATAAACAAAATTAGAGCACTCTGTAGCCAGAAGTCCTTATCAACCGAGCCCACAGCAGCTTATAAAATAAATACACAGAGGCTTGTATTAACTATAGACTGTTTGGTCTATGGCTCAGGCTTCTTGCTAGCTAGCTCTTTCATCTTAAAGTAACCTGTTTCTATTAATCTATGTTTTGCCATGTGGCCATTTCATAAACAATTATCAAGCAAGAATTATAGTTACAATATCTAGTCTATTTATATTTAGCAAAATTAAATACTCCTTTATCTATTCTGTTTTTGTGAGTCTAAAGTGTCATATTACTTTTTGTCATGATTAAGGAAAACTCTAGGCCTGTAGGCTGACGATAGATTCCTCAACATTACAGAGGAACTTTGGGTGACTGTCCAGGCAGCCAGATGTCTATGTCATTTCTAGAATTTTGGAACTTTCTTACAATGCACTTTCTGTTTACTTAGGTAATATTATATCCTTCTGGGGTCTTTGATGGAGTTGAAGACTAGCTAGTTATAATTATAGTTTTCCTTAATCCTGATAAAAGGTAAATTAGATATGAAACTTTAGACTCACAAAAATATAATAGATGATAGGGTATTTTCTTTAATTTTGCTAAATACAAATACACTAGATATTGTAACTATAATTCTTGCTTGATAATTGTTTGTTGTATGTAATTTAACTATATTAAAATGAAACCTATCATTTTGATTAGACAGAAAAGGGGAAGTGCTGTGGGGTGGTCTTTCTGTACGCTGTGAATATGTGTTGATACCACTGGTTAATAAAGAAGCTGCTGTGGCCTGTGGCAGGGCAGGATGGAGCCAGGTGAGGAATCCAAGCAGAGTGAGAAGGAGAAGAAGGTGGAGTTGGAGGAGATGCTGGGTGCTGTGGTGGCACCAAGATGTAATGAAACACAGGTAACACCACAAAGCCACGTGGCAAAACATAGACTAGTAGAAATGGGTTGAATTAAGCTGTAAGAGCTAGTTAATGATAAGCCTGAGCCGTAGGCCAAACAGTTTGTAATTAATATTAAGCCTCTAACTGGTTATTGAGGTACTGATTTATCTGGCTACAGAACTCTCCAGATTGATTAGGGAAAGGTTAATTTTTTAAGAATAAGTACCATCTGTGTCTTAAGCCACTTTCCACTGGGTTTTACACAGGTTCTGCCTCTCTGGGCATGTTGACATGATTTCGGTTCTGCATTGCATGTTTGTGCTTTGCTGTTTAGCCCAGCCCACACTCAGAGAGAATGCTTTGACAATATTCCCTGATTATCACTCTTTTTAAGTAAATATTGTGCATGTCCTTTTGGATGATTTCACTCTTACCTTTGCTGAGTAGGGTAATTTTAAAACATCCTTCTGCAGTTGCTCATCATTAAACAAACCTGGAGCCACTGTTCCCATGATGAAGAGACTGAGCAGAATAAATGATTGGGTCCATCAAGTCATATCTCAATTTTATCCAGAGATCAGAGTGGACAAATCCAGATGCAGTTAATTAACATGAGACTTGAACATCCAATTTCATTGTCCTTGATGAGAAGCCAAGATGCAAAACTGGTTTAAAGAAACAAAATTTGAATGGACTTCCTGTTCTCAGTGTTTGATGCAGAGCTGTGATTTAAGAAACAAATTATTCACAGGATGTTTTAGCCCCTTTGAGGTAAAAGTTCAGATATCTATTTGGGTAAGTGGAATGTATTTATTTTTTATGTTTGAAAATGAAAAATCGTTGGCCATTCCCCAAATTCCCTTTTCTTCAACAAACTTCTATATTTGATACCTAAGGAAAATATTTTCCTTAGCCAAAAACCCACCATAATTATAATACACAAATGGATTCTTAAAATTTAACAAGATAATAGTTGATGAGAATTGATTCTTCCTTCATACATATATGCTTTGTCACTGTGTATCTTGAGACACTGGGTGGTGGGAGATACTCTCCTTGATTTATTTGAAAGAATACTCTTGAGCTTGTTGTGTTTCACTACACAATTCAAATAGAAATTTTTGTGGTGGCCTTTATGACAAGCTTAAGGAATCTAGACTCCAGTTCAATTAGCTTCATGCCTCTAAGCATCCAGGCTCAGCTTAAATCTGCTTTGGGTGTTCTGAATAATGCTCCTGATACTTTATTGTTGAGATTTTAAAGAAATTATTTTTGCTGTTGTTGTTTATCCATACACAGGTACTTAGTGTCATAGCCTTAAAATATATCAGTTTAGTTTCAGGCTTGTGACACAATCATTGTGATGCTTTTTTTGAGTGGTACATAGAGAAAATCTTCACACTACTGCAAAGTGTCTGAAGAGGACTTTAGAGAACACATAGCCTCGATGGTAAACACAAAATACTATCAACTGTGAAAATCTGCAAAGGAGGAAAATACTAGCACAATGTACATTTTTCAGATGTTAAAACCAGCAAATGATTAAGAATTGCTTCAGTCATACCAGCAAAGAAAGAAAGCTTTGTTCACTAATTATTTAAATTAAATACAAGCTCATTTCACTCATAGTGAAGCTATAAAAATAAATGGATTCAATATCACAAAATTTTAATTTCATTGGAAAATTAAAGTGGATGTTAAGATTAAATAACACAAATAAAAAGAAATGAAAACTCAAATCAAGAGACAATCCACTCACTTCTTTGGGATTTCTTAGATGGATACCATTAAATAAGAAAAAGGCTAGGAAGATGATCCAATCAACTGACAATATAGGATGCAGAAGAAGATGAGAGGGCATCATTTTAGGGAACATCATGCACTTCCTGGAGCCACTAGTCAACATTATGTGCCCCTGAGCTATCATGTACCCACATGTGGACAAATATGAGTCGGGGCAATTCAATCAAAATGGAATGAAATAAATGGAAGAAAAATGTAAGTGTGCTTTAATTATTCAAAAATAGCCTGATGTAGTTTACTTCCTTATGTAAATAATAATCATTAAAAAATTAATTTTATTGGAAAACTTCAAAATGAAGTAGGTTTGTGTGCACGCATGTACACATGTAGTACATATGCACATGCAAGTGTCAACAAAGTCCAGAAGAGGACACTGGATCTCAGAAGCTGGACTCACATGGGATTGTGAGTCACAAGGGTACTGGGAGCTGAATTCCAGTTCTTTGCAAGAGCATCCTAAGACATTTCTCCAGCCCCCTGACATACAAGATTCTATACAATCTATTACAAGATTTCTTAAATTCAAAATCACAAAATTTTAAATCAGAAGATATTCTTAAAGTCCATTTGTGAAAGCTATTTGAAATGAAAAAAAAAAAACCCTGTGTTTCCCTAGGAAATATTTAATAATTAAAATATTGTACATGAACTCTAAAAATTGTAGTGTTACAAATGTAGTTAAAACAATAATGTGATATTTTTTTTTATTCTGAAGGCTGGGTTACTTAATTTACTAGACAAAAATGAACAGGGGTGAGCAAAGCCTGAAACTCTCTCCGTGGCCATGCCATCAGACAAATGCAAATCAGAGCAAGACACTGCTGTATCCTGTCCGAACGAGCAAGTCCAGAACCCTGACGATACCACATGTTGGCAAGGATGCAGAAGAGCAGGAGCTTTCATTCAAAGCAGAAGCGTAGGAACTGAACAGCCACTTTGCATGACAGTTTGGCAGGTTCTTTAAAAGTTAAAATGATCTTTCCATATGATCTATCAGTGGTGGGCCTAGATATTTACTAAAATGAGATAAAAGCCTGCTTCCATATCCTCCCAAAATCTTTCATACAAATGTTCATATCAACTTTTTTTTTTTTTTTTTTTTTTTTTTGCAATTACCAAAACTTTGGAAGCAAACAGGACATTTTTCAAGAGACTAGATAAAGTGTGATACATCCAGACAATAGAATAGTATTCGTTGATAAAAAAATAACTGTTCTAAGAAAAAATACGGAGGAAATATTACAATGTGGAAGAAGGAAGCCAGTCTGAAAAAGCTAAGTGCTGTTTGAGTCTTACTTTGTGAAGCTGTGGATGAGGCAGAGCTATAGGCCTATAGAGAGATTAGTGGTTGGCAGTGGTTAGAAAAGAGGGAAAGCCCAAAACAGCAACCACAGGGCTTCTGGGGTAGCAGGGTTCTATACCACAGGTAGCCTTATGGGGATTACATGTTTGTCCCACCCACTGACTATACCCCACCATGAGTGAACCTTCCTGACAATGTTGGTGGCCTGCAAACTTTATCAGTGGTGACAACAACAGATATCGCACGCTAGTGAAGATGCTGAGGATAGGAGACTCTGTGTGGTTTCCTAAGTGAAGGTGCTTGGGAAACCCCTGGACCTTCTAGTCAACTTTGCTGTACACTTAAAATTCTCTGAAAACCAAAATTCTACAAAATTGTAGAAGATAACATAGTTTGATTGAATAAAACTTTTATGATGATATGGAAATGCTGAAGGAAAATTTTCAAGTCTCTGAATTATTAAATTTTTTTTCTTTAAATGTTTACTTTGTCTCTATAGACACTGTTTTCTTATTTAGTGATTAAAGTCATTTTAGAATTCAGAATAATCATATGTAGGGACTATGGAAGCATGGAATCTCTGTATATTTTAGAGGTCAGTGCCCACCAGGATTTTTAATTTTCAGGTCAGCTGCTTCCCGCACCAACCTGTCTTGGGTTGGGAGCTGGTGGAGAGATATGTCTTTATTTGAAAGAAATATTAAATTGAACATTTCCTTTTAATTCCAGAAATTCCTATTTTACCCTGAAAACCTTGCCAAGTGCAGATGACCTAAGGGCAAAGCCTGGCTAAGGACCAAGTACCATCTTGCTATTTTCTACAGATTTTTTCCTATAAAAGCGTTCTCTTTTTGGCCAACAATTCTCATTGCATTGTATGTGACCAGGAAAACTATGAATTATGTTCACCTTATTTGTAATTGAAGAATTATATCAAAAATTCCCTTTTTGGATCTGTTTCCATTTTGTAAGACAAACACAGATGAGCTATCAGTAACACACATTCATAAAGTGATTTGATCTGTTTTGTGTCTGTAAATTGAAGGTATTATATTCTCTGACTATAAATGAAATTGTACATTATTCTATGTAATAAGCTATCTAACATAACCAAGTCTGAGACCAGGACCTCTCTTGCCAATTGTCTGTGGAGTGAAAATAAGACATCTCTTTTATATTTCACTGATTAAGACAAAACATTCTTTTAAAAAATAGCAAGTAAAAAATATGCATGAGCTTTAAGATTTCCTTGGTAATATAAAATAAAGAGTTACATTTTGTTCATTAAACACAGTGCCACAATTGTAATGTTAGTTGCATGGGTATAGAAATGAATTTCTTTTTAGGTGTTGATATCATGAAGCTCAGAAAACTTCTTGAAATACTATGTTTTACAGAAAAGCCAAATAATCAATGATTTCACAATTAGGAAAAAATCCATGCTGGCTTCTAAAGCACTTGGTTATCAGCAGATGACTTCAGCCATATCAGATTTCTGTTATTCTGTTTGTCACACTAACAAGCATTAGTATTTATTATCTTATATTTTGTATTTTATATGCACACATTTGTGGTATATGTTCAGGCACTGGAAACTGAAAACCCAAATGCTTAGGAAGAAAGACACTTAGTTGATTTCTTCTGTGCATCGATCACATCAGCTTCTCTATTGGTAAGACAAAAAAATTATAAAATGAAATCAATATACTAAAGTGGCCCTCCTGTAAAATTAACTAGTGAGCCAATTGACCTCAAAACTGCATTCCCAAGAAGGCACTCAGCATCCCTTCTTTTCCTTCCCCATTCCCCTTCTCTTTGCCATCAGGGCTGACTATCGCTGGCTTACTCTTCCCTTGTGTTTTGCATATAAGAAAGTCACCATTTCTTTTTCCTTCAACATGAAGTATCTACTGAGTTCATCACTGTTTTATTTACTTTACAAGCCATGACAGGGAGGGACTGTTAAACTTTCAAGACTTTTCTTTTGAGGATTTCCCCCATCAGTCTCTACTTTAAATTTTAATTAAATTAACTTTAATAAAATTTTAGTAAAGTAAAAAGTCCCTGGAATGAGTAGGTACAGAATCTACAGTCCCACAGATAATGCTTCAGAAGCTTTGCTTACTGGCCTTGAACTCATTCTTTTCACCTTGATTGTCTACCTTTGACTCCCTCTGTGAGTTCATCTTGGTGCTGGGCCAAAGACTCCATGGGAAATGTTGGGGCTTCACCCCTCTCCCCAGTTCCATTAGCTGTCATGGTGGCTATCTTTGGAACATCACAAGGCTGTGAACAAGACGTTTCCCTTGATCTCACTAGTCTATTTGAGGATTAGAATGAACCCTCAGCAGAACAAAACAGTCTGTTTCAGACCAAATGATTTACAAATTCTGATCAACATATTCTGACCTGGTACTGATGGTGTGTGGCTTCTATCAGAGCCCTGGGCTCCTCTAAGGTAGATGGAGAAAGCAAAAGCTTAATATTCTCCTATGGAAGCTTCGAGCAGCCTCATTCATGATGGTTTCTACGATCCTCAGTCGATATTACCCTGCTGAGGTTACTGTGACAATGGAAAGAAAGGGGCCTTCATTACTGTGAGGTGTGAGTGTGCGTGTGTGCGTGTGTGTGCGTGTGTGTGTGTGTGTGTGTGTGTGTGTGTGTGTGTAAATTATAAATATTACTTTTCCCCACCTTCGGTTTTTAAAATGTGGTTTCACATTTCATTTAATGCTAAATGGTTCATTGCATAGAGTTGCAAGTCACTTCTCTTATTACAGTGTTATCTTTCACTTTGTCAAAATATGTCTACTTGATAAGAAATCTGACAGAAGTTGCTTATGATGGGATCACTAACAGCCATCAGTTTCTCTCTAGCAAATGAAACTGTAACCATGGTGACGGCCTTTTTTTTTTTTTTGCCAGAATGAAAATGAGACAGCACTCTGCTGCAGCCATTAGCAGAATACACAAATGTCCCTCAAGGCAAACATCTAAAGCAAATGGACTGCAAAGGAAGGAGCACTAATTTCTATTTATTTAGGATTTGTAAACCTAGCAGAGCAAGATATTAACAAAGGAACAAACAAAGACAGCTGTAAAACTCCCCGCTGCTGCGTTTTCCTTGTGGTTTGTAAAACTCCTTGTTTCAAACCTAGAGTCCTTCTGTCTGATTCCCTAGTCTGTGTTGAATAATACCAACAATGTGTCTTTGATGCTACCCCTGGACATTTCATGGTCTTTCATCCCCCACCCCTGAATGAAGAGGGAAAGGGAACTTAATCAAGTAGAAAAAGTACTTTAAATGATAAGGAGTTCCTCCTCTCCTTTTTTAAAGGTGCATTTTAAGGAAAACTATCAAAAAGTGAAATACAAGATGTCCTTTTTCATATACTTTAATTTTCAAAGAGGCATGTTCATTCTGATAAGGTGCATAGAAGCTGATAATAAGTCTATTCTAACACTATCAGCAATCAGCCGCAGACTGTCAGACCTTTCAAGTGTCACAGTCCTCTCCCTGTCTTCTTATTCACCATTAGCCCGTCTCACTGGAAACTCTGCAGGGCATGCAGATATTCCCCTGACAGGCACAGCTCAGGTGAAGGTGCTTCAGCCATCTGCAAGATGAGAAGAACGGTTTTGGCTCTCTACCATCTAAAACAAAATATTATTTTACAACGATGTTTAGTCTGCCTCTTATTCTCTTCCTTAAAGATAGCTCTCCCTGTCTCTGGCTTTCTTGCCTTCCTTCCACCTGGAATTATCCTAATGATAGACAAAAATTAATGGTTTTCAATATTCAACTTAGTAAGCTTACTGATTCTGCTAAAATATTTTTACAGTTTTAAAATCATGCTTTGATCCACAGAACAATGAGTGTTCTACAGAGTGAGCAAAGCTTCGCAAAGGCCGTTTGTGTAGATATTAGTCCAGAATCCCTGCTGCCACACCAGAAAGGAACAAAGTACAAAGATCATAGGAAGACATTTCTGTCAGGTTCTCAGTGAGAATCAGAAGCAGCCATCCACTGAGACATTGCCTTTGGAATCTGTGTCTGCAGTTACATAATTCACCTGTGGAATTGTTACTCTCCAACCGTAATGCAGATTCTCCTGTACCCATTTCTGGGCCATCTACGTCTTTGTTTTCAAGTTGTTGTTGTTTTTGGTTTTGTTTTGTTTTGTTTGGGGGGGGGCAAGTCTTATCTGGAAAGTTAGCTTGTCTTGTCAAATTTGAGTATTTTCCTCGAGTCACAATAGATTGAAGCTGAGATGTTTTGGACATACAAAATTACTTCTGGTCATACTGTAGGCTCCTGCATATGAAAGATGATTTCTATAATATATTAATAACACCAGTAATTATTAGGCGTTTCTTAGATGTCAGACATCTTTATAAATAAGGGAGGAGAAAAGTAAGATATGTTTGCTTTTTCCAAATTAAACTTAAATTGCAATTGGTGGCCTAGCATTTGCTCCAGACATGCCCATGTGGTGACCTGTCACCAGGCACAGCAGGCGGAGACTGTAATCCTCTTTCCTAGTTAGCAGGTAGTCCATTATTATTTGCCTAGAGAGTGAAGTATGTTAACTAAGACAGTGATTTACAGACTGCTAAGTACCTAGCAGTGTCGTTTTCTGGCTCATTTTAAATTGTTTCATTGGCTTCTCTCTTCAGAAAGCACAGACAAAACTCTTCCTATATCACCTGCCCAGCCTTGATCAAGAAAATCTGTTTGATACAAGGCAAAGCCAACATCCATATCAGAATATTAGGTTAATTCCTTGAGCATTTTGGTCTAGTTTAAACCAGCCCATGAAAGTAAAATTCCCAATAAATCTTTGTGCTTCTTATTACTCAATGCTGGTATTAAATTCCTAGCTGCTCATTTAAACCTACCACTATATAAACTGTCTCTGTCAGGCTAACGCGGTCTGGTGAAGACAAGAGGCAGGGGCCCGTGGGCTGTGCTTTGTGTGCTTCGGTGCAGCTTGAGGCTCTGTTGTAATAGCGGGCTTTGTAAGGAAGGTGGATAAACACTGAAATGATTGAACTTATCCTGAGTTCTTAAAGAATTCGAATGTACACTCTGAGAATGTGACCTAGTCCTCAGCTTCAATGTAGAAAACTTCTAGATCTCTCCCTGGAGGGTTTCTCCTCCCAAAGGTCAACTTATGTTAAGTTTAAAGTTAGTAACCATGTTTCAGCCATATTCCAATTTGCCCTCTATGTTACTTGCCTGAATTTTTGGCAACTTTTCCTGCTCCAACTACTTTCTCTAGATGAAACCTGAGGGTCTTTTTATACATAAATCTAACCATTACACCTTATAGCACTTATATATCTTATGAAATTTATAACTTATAGCATTTATAGAAAGGGTTTACTTTCTTTTTTAAAAAAAGAAAAAAAAACTAAGAAGAAAAGATAAATATCTAAAGATATTACTGTATGTCCCACTATTAAAACACTTAAGAGAAAACCAACAAGCCAGCATCCCTAAATAAGTGTCTGTTCTTCCAAACCACAATGCCAGTCTGACAATGTACACATTGGAATCTTTCAGCCAGGCCAGATGCACACAGAGAAGAAAAACAGAAGAAGCAGATGCCTCAACTAATGCACTCAGTGAGCACTTGCTGAATCCTACTGTACCAAATTGACTAGCCATGCAAAAAATAGGATTAGCCGTCCAATTAGGAATTCAAGCATTTTTTGAAATATAATAGAGACTGCCTTACAAGGAAGTTATTAATAAAATGAGCCATTAAATTCAAAATAGACAGTAGTTAAGTTGGGGACTTCCTTGTTCATCAGATCACATTTAGCTCACTTAAAAGTGACACCAAGCTGGAAGCTTGCAACATAAATGAGAGCTACTGAAGAAACGCCCCGACACCCATACAGACCTGAGCCAGGAGAGTGCTGCTTAGGCTGGTGTTCATCTAGGGTACAGTTTATAGGAAGCATGTGAGAAACGTGAGTGAGTTTCAGTGCACACCATAGTTATTAAAATGTTTGTAGCATTCTCATGTTTTTCTTGGCAGCTTAAAAATTCACCCATCAAATAAATGAAGTTATAGGACTAAATGAATGCATGTTAGTTTATATTTTCTAATAGTGAATATTCCTTGTCAACAAATTATAATTCATTATAGTTATTAACTATTTTCTCTAATAATAAAAGACCACAGCCTTTACCTCTGCACATTGGTTCACTAGTTGCAAATAGTCATACAATGAGGATTTTAATAAAGAAAAAGTGAGCCACGATTTTTAGGAAGCTGAGCATGAGACAGACCTTGGAACCTTATGCTCTCCCTTCTTCTGACATGTTAGAATCTTCTGAGTCACAGGAAAGATTAGAAATGTCTATATTTGTGGGTGAAGTTCCAACCTCTGCTTTCTACTTCCCACCACCCTATCTTAGAGTTAATTCAGATTTATTACAGCCTATATTGGGCTATGGTACTGCCAAGCATGAACTGTCTCAGCTGCCGAAGGATGCCCCTCCACCCGTTAGCACTATTCACTTTAATGAATGAGGCTGAACTACATATGCTTTAGAACTTTTCATAATCCTGGAGAAAGAAGCAGACATAGTATCTCATCTATCATCTACAGTTGCCACAGTGGCATTCAAAATGAAGTCAGTCAAATTACACAGAAAATATTTTATTTGGATTTAGAACCAATACAGTTATTTTAAAAAATAATTTTAAAGGCTCATTGAAGATGTTATTGGGTAGAATCCATGAAATGCTTTAAGCAACAAATAAGAGGTCCCAGATGTGTGTATTTTGTTAATCCTCCTATATATTTAGTCACTTAGCATAACAGGGCTTAACAGATGAGAATTAGATTGTTGAAAATGTTCTTGTTTGCTATAACAGGAATCAGTTTAAACTTGCAGACACTATGCAGTTACCTATGTGAGCAGCATGTCATCCATCACAGGGATCCCAGCCAAATCTTTCTCTTCTATGTGCTGTTTCATGCAACCTTGAGATAACTAAAACCAACAATAACAACAAAATGTAACTCTCCTTGATCTGCTTCAGGCATTCTGAAGAAATTTTCTCAAGTGAAGAAGAAAAGTAATAAAAACAACTTTATGGACATCAATATTCTTACCTGATAGCCATTCCGTGAGTGTTTCATAGAGTGTGCCATGACTATAATAATATATATGGTATATAATAAAATATATATATATATATAGTTATCTCTGTATTTTCTTTAAACTTATGCCTTTGGTAAGGAGTGGAAAAAACCTGAGTGAATGTGCAAGTAGCCAATGAAACCAGGAATGAATGAATATTGTTGAAATGAGCATGGGTACATAAAGGATTCCAATGCCTCAAACCCATGGGAGTGGCAAAGCCTTCCCCTGGTCTGTGTGTAGATGTTGACAGGGTGCAGAAATGTTGACTGCAGTTTTCTCCTCCCAGATGTTACCGCCTGAGACTTCCCCTCTACAGATATCCCTTACTGAGATGACCTAAACTTGCTTCCTTGTTCAGCTAGATGTGCCGGACTTACCTTCTCATTCAGCTATAGACGTAACACTGTTTCTCCATTTGGTTGTATACAATAAGCCTGCCTTCTCAATTCAGATAAATAAAATAAACTTACTGAATTTCCTGGTTGTTACTGGTGTGTCTTCATCTCTCTATCAGAGAACATGGCCCACCTGATCCCAACTTTTCTGTTATATGTGTCTGCAATTTCTGCACTCAGTTAGGTCAATCTCTAAACTGTAAAGGTTATGTCAGTCTCTGAATCATAAGAGTTTTAATATCTAGATATGTGAGGGTAATAATTTATTCCATGGATTTAAATTGTGAATACTTGTGATATATAATAGATATTAATATAAACATTTATATCACATAAATAAATGGTACCTATATAATATATGAGTATATGTATAAGTCCATTTTTCCAAAGGTGTTTGTAATATCAATAAGAAATAAATCAATAAATAATGAATGTACTTGTTCTAAAATTTGATTATTAGTTTGCTATGGTAATAACCATCCACTTTCTTATGGGAGTTAAGTTCTACTTCACAAGTGTAACTCATATCTAGTATCACAAATCTAGCCAAGAACTTGTGGCTGAGAAACTCACACTGGGAGTAAACCACCTACTATTATTTTTCTAAGTGGACAGAGTCAAATTTCCTTTTAAATAATAATATGATTTGTTAATTTTTATTTTATGTTCATGGGTGTTTTGCCTTCATATATGTCTGTGCATGGGTGTTGAACTCTTTGGAACTAAAGTTATAGACAGTTGTGAGCTGTCTTGTGAGTCTTGGGAATCAAACCAGGAGCTTCTGAAAGAGCAGTGAGCATTCTTAACTGTTGAGCCATCTCTCCAGCCCCTTAAATGAGCATATTCATATTCATAGAATTATGTAGCTCTACCCTAGTTGGAGAAGCATTTTTCTGTACAGTGGACAGTGGTTAAAAGAGAGACTAATAACTTGTCAAAGTGCAGAGAGTAAATATGTATACAGTGTTCACCCATAAATGAGACATCTGTATAATACCCTTCCACTTAGGGATCAAGGAACATTTTGAAATAGTAGAACTGTGATACTTGGAGACCAGAAAGAACTGGGGCAAAACAATGTCTCTTCAACAGGGTGGACTGTTGCACTCATGAATTCACCAACAGCTGTGGTAACCTGCATAAGACCTATGCAAGATCAATCTGGTCAACACTCCAATATCAATTAGGGAGCAGCACATGAGGCCCCACAATAGATGAAGAGCAATTGACAGGTGATGGCTGCTGGAAGAGAGTCAGTTTTCTTTAGGTAAGTATTCTCTCATATATTGACCATGTTCCACAGGGTGCCCCCATACCAATGCATATAAGGTCAAGATTCATTAGATTCTGTGGGTTAGTTTTTTAAACAAGGAGAGAAAGGTGGGAGGTGGATGAAGGAGGGCAGACTTGGGAAGATTTGAGGATGATATGGTAGATTAATATGATGTGTAAAATTGTCAAAGATTAAATACAAATATTATATCCAAAATAAAAATATGTAAACTGGACCTCAGGAAGGAGATGTTCAAGTTAGATTCAGCTCAAACCTTCTGAGTTCTGTGTCCTAAGTATGTGTTGTCTTTGGCAATAGGAACCTACCTTCAACCTCTGAAAAGCAACAAAGGCCAACAGCAATAGCTTATAATTCTTTGTGAATCACTTGCACTATGTGGATCAACCCAAAAAACAAGGATTCTCATGCCTATTAGTGGAGTTTTTGTTGGATAATCTGTAGTATCTTAATAGGTTATTCAATACAAAGTGGTCAGCCCTGAAACCATACACATATAAAACACACAGCCATACCAAATGGTCTTAGCAGGTTATATTTATATATCTATGTATATATATATATATATATATATATATATATATATATATATATATATATACATATATCAATAATAATACATAGAAGGCCATCAATTTGAGAGGGAGTAAGAGAGGGACATGGGAGAAATTGAAGAGACTGAGAAAGAAATGATGTAATGATGTTTTAATTTAAAAAATGTAATAAACAATGAGAAATAATAAAAAGGTAATATATATTTAAGAAGAAGTAGTTTAAAATGTTTACTTCTCAAGCTGCTGATAAGAAGTCATTTTTAATCTGTAATGTATTTGGATCATATCATTCTAGGTTCTGTTCTTGGAAAAACAAAAGCATTGTTCATAAAAGGAAACACAAAATATAGTATCTTTCTGGGGCTTGTTGAAGCCCAGAAAGGTCAAAGGTAGATTAAAATATTAAAGGGCAAATACCAGATCCCCCATGAACACAGATGAGGTTAAATATTTCCACAGCCCCATGAGGTCCTCACTTGTAAGCCCATTCTACATTTAGTATATAATTCACTTTCATGAAACATTACTTGTAGGTGGGTGTATGAATTTCATTCCTAACTTTGTGTTTGCTTCTCCCAACTCACAGTGGTGTCTTGCTGTTGAATACTCTTCTATGGGAGAGATCAGGACCAGGGTCACTATGACCTCCATAGCATGCCCTAGTCTTGAAAGTTTACTTCATTCCTTTCAACAATCCAAACCCTGAGATTCTTAGTTTAGTTTTTTTCAATTAGGTATAAGGGCAATACGGACAGGTGAAGAAATAGCACAGTACTTAAATTCATATGTAGTCATCTCTCAGTGTCTATAGATTGGCTCTTGGACCTGTATGGGCACCAGAATGTCTGAACACTCAACTACCTTATGTAAAATAACATAGTGTTTTCAGCTAACTTCCAATTATCTAACTAAAAGCTTTCAGTCATTCCCAGATTGCTTATAACACCAAATACAGGCAGATATTGTATAGATAATTATTAAATTGTGTTGTTTAATGGATGCTGACAAAAACTTGATTACACACACAATTTTCCTATATTCAGTCTATGAATTTGTTTAATATGTAGATGTAGACTCTTTGAGTACAGATGGTCAACTGTAGAATAAACTTTCTTGTTCCCGCCCAATCCCAACCAGGCAACAAGCTATTTTTATAAAATATTCACTCAGAGGCTTAATATTAATTATAAATTCTCAGCCAGTAGCTCAGGCTTATTACTAACTAGCTCTTACACTTAAATTAACCCATAATTCTTACCTATGTTTAGCCACATGGCTTGGTATCTTTTCTTAGTCTGATGTTCTCAACTTGCTTCTTCCGAGTCTGGCTGGTGACTCCTCACTCTGCACTTTCTTATCCCAGAATTCTCCTGGTCTGGTCACTCCACCTATACTTCCTGCCTGACCCCCAGTCAGCCAGTGCTATATTACACAATTCAAGTGGCCAATCTTTACAGTGTACAAGGGCATTATCCCACAGCAGTCTACTATAGTCTCAGCCACAATGTATGTTTCAGGACAGGACATAAAGAACATATTTGAGTCCAATGTGTGATTTAAAAGAGCCACTGTTGGACAAGACAGTTAGACCAATGTCCTCCGAGTCATGCTTTTGTTTGCTCACACTTCTCTCAAGCGTGTATTTCATATATAGTCTCCTCAGATATAAGTTTGCATCTCAGTTTTGCATATTATTTAGACAGTTTCTGTTTGGACTCTAAGATAGTCTCAGTACCCCACAGACACCCAATTAGAAGTTAGAAGCAACTTGGAGAAGATGATGCGTTTGAGCAAACATATGATAGAAAATGTAAGACAATAGCCTTGGATTTGTAAACTGTAAGGACTCTGTATTTTTTCAATTTGCATATAGATTTTGCCTCATAATTGTATGACAAAACATAACGTTCTTTCACTTTTTGAGGTTTAGTTTTCTTAACTGCAAAGGAGAGTGATCACTCACCTAGCCGACAATGGCTTGATAAAGTAGTTAGCAGGGAGGAGAGGAGAGCATCCACACACTGTGCTTGTTCACAAACTAGGGCTGATCATTCCTGCTCTTCACTCTCTTAACTTTTGAACCAACCATACATATTTCTTATTTGTTTTTGAATAAAATAACAGCATGACTGTAATTAATGTAACACTTGCATATTTTTCTATAAATGAAATATGTATTGTGGAAATATTTTAAAAAATTTTATAGAAATAAGAGTTTTCCTCATTTTCTCTCTCCCCTCACCTCTCTCTTTTTGGAACCTAGTATAGAGTTTATTGAAATATGTTTTGATGTAGATACAATGATATCCAATAAGGCTTAATGCGGGATGTAGGGACACATGTAAGAAAAGGATAGTACTACACACCTAAAGTAGATGCTGGATTCCCAAATAGTCAAAGTAGTGGAAACACATGAACTGTGAACCAATAGCTGAGGAGCCCCATGGAGCTGGACCAGGCGCTCTGGATAAGTGAGACAGTTGATTAGCTTGAACTGTTTAGGATGCCCCCAGGCAGTGGAACAGGACCTGTCCTTGGTGTATGAGCTGGCTTTTTGGAACCTAGGGCCTATACTGAGACACTTTGCTCAGCCTTGGTGCAGGGAGGAGGGGACTGGACCTGCCTCAACTGAATCTACCAGGTTGGGATGAATCCACAGGGGAGACCTTGCCTTGGAAGAGGTGGGAATGGGGGGGGGTTGACTGGGAGGGGAAGCCTGGGGGGGGGAGGAGGGAGGACAGGGGAATCTGTGGCGTATATGTAAAATTAAATTAATTATAAAATAAAAATATTTGTTTTTTAAAAAAGTTAAGAGCAATGAAAACATGACAAAGGAACCAAGGGACAAAAGGAAGTCCATTCTGACTGCTTCAACAACACAGCAAGCTACCAAAAACTCCAAGTCGGTAAACTATGAATTCAAATAGATGTTTTGCAGCATTGTTTTCTTTTTAAGATTCATTTATTTTTACTTACTGTGTATGAATGATTTGCCTGCATGCATGTGTGTGCAGCATGTGCATGTCTGGTGCCTGCAAAGGCCAGAAGAAGGCATTAGATCCACGGGTATTAGAGTCGCAAGCAGTTGTGAGTGCCAGCAACAAGTGAGTGCTAGAAATGGAAGTCAGGTCCTCTGAAAGAGCAGTGAATGCTGTTAACTGAACCATCTCTACAGCCCATTAAAGAACTATTTGAATTGAAAAAAAGGAAATAGCAAAAATAAAGATTTGAAATGAAAAAAAAAAGAATTATCAATAATTTTTCATATGAAATTAGCTACTAATCTTTATTCCATATTTGATTAGACATATAAACATTGATAATCTGGCCTAATTGCATATTTCACAACATTTGAAGCAAATTTAATTGCATAGTTGGCTTTCATTGTTATATTCCAAAGATCAAGTTGGGTATGTCTTAATACCAAAATGATGAGCCAAAGTTTATAGAAGTAGTAATTTCACCAGTATAAGTTCTCTGAACACTAACTACTTCCCACATTTCATATAACCTTTCAATTGACTAAAAGAAATATGTGGTGGGAAGAAAGACTCCATGGAGATTTAAAAGGAGTAAAAAAATTTATTTTAGAAAACGTAAATACATATATTGATAAGTAGTAAGATCTTATTTTAATCATATTTTCAGAATATCTTACACATATTTGTGGGTGTGTGTAGAAGTGTATATTCGTGTACCATAGAGTGCATGTAGAAGTCAATTTGTGGTCAGTTTACCCTTCCACCATGTGTGTCCTGGGGATCAAATTGTGGTCCTAAGGCTTGGGACAAGAGCTTCAAGCACCTTTCTGATGCTCCTTGGCTTCCTTAGATAAAATGTGATCATTCTCCTACAGTGTAGATTAAAACATCTAAATCTGTGGTTAGTGATTCCATATTCTCTCCCTAATAAATAGAAGAAAAATGAAGGCATAACTCGACACAAAAATGCTATATTTGATTTCACCAGGCTCACATGATGAATTCCAGTTAAAGGTTTTGAGAGTTACAAATATTGCCCATTGACCTGGCCCTAAGGGATATGGAGACTAGCCACCATTTCTAGAGATGAAACATAGTTCTCTGTTATGTTTTCTAATTCTGCCCAGCCTAACACTCCATGTGACACTTTTAGTCTCTTTAAGGTAGATTTCTGTAGTGTTTTGAATAAGGAATAGACAGAGGTCCATGCATTTGAACACGAAGTCCCCAGTTGGTGGCACAGCTTGGGGGAGTTATGGAATGAAACCTTTGTTGCTAGAGGAAACAAACCATGGGGTGGGTTTTAATGACAGAGCTAAGTCCTACTTCTTGCCCAATCTCTCTTCTTTCTGTATATACATGAACTGTGGCTGGGCGGCTTTCTATATTGTGGCCAGGCCATGCTTTCTCTGTTGTTATGGACTCTAGTCCTCTGGAATTTCAAACCAAAATGCCCTTTCTTCTATACATAGATTTTTTTTCTCACATTATTTCATCACAGCAATAAAAAAACAGCTTATCCAGATTCTGGTAAATGATTGGTGATGTTGTTTCTGTAAATAACCTGACATTGCTCATTATGAAGGAATATGGGAGTCTTTGAATGTTTGGATGATAAAGGCAGTTGGATGCTATAAGCAAGGTCTGGAAGACAGCAGTGCTGAGAGTAATGAGAATAGTGCAGACCCGACTCCTGAGATTTGAGAGAACAAAAACTCTATTGACAACTTGCTAGAGGCCACTCATGTGAAATGGCAAAGAATACAGCTTCATTCTGCCTATGTTTAGAAACTTACTTGAGGCTAAATTTTAAAATAATGAACTAATTTATTTGGTGAAGAAAGTTTCATGACAACATAGCATTGATTCTGTGATTGGTTATTACTGATTACTCTTATGCAGATCTATAATGAAAAAGAGCAAATTGGTTAGAAAGAAACACAAAAATGTGCATTGGTGAACAAAGAACACTAAGAAGCTTAAGGATGCCCACAAGTCATGTACTGAAAGAATCTATAACTATTAAGGAGATCAGTGCCATTAAATAAAAGCTTCCTGCCCTGCATTGAAAAGATACAAAAGCTAGCCTCAGGTAAAAGCCCCATCCAGCTAATCTTCTAACTTGTAAATGAGAAAGCTGTTGCATATGTGATCCAAGGAATCAAAGCTCCTTCTCAAGCAGGCAGCAGAACTCATAAAGGATCTTTTATATGGCAGTACTCTTAGAAGCAAGAGTTTTTGAGAGGACTGTGGTTGCTTACACCCCATGGTTTCAGAGAGCCTCTGATTCCTGGCAGTGTGTGTCATGTTTGGATTCCTTGAAGGGGACTGAGAAGCCACTGCATGAAGCTGTAAAGAAAAAGATTGTGTTGAAGTGGAGGCACCAAGATGTCAAAGATGATTGCGTTTTGAGACATCTGCCAAGGAAAGCTATATACAGGGAAGATAACCAGCCCCCAAAACAACAAAGCTGGACAGGAGGAACCACTCATTTTCTCTGATGCTGAAGCCCCTGATTTCAGACATAGAGCTATAGGATTTGATGTTTTCCTTGTAAGATTTTTGGTCTTAATTTGGTCTAATCTTTCCTAACTATGCCTATGTTCCTAGGAATGGGAATATATATTCTGTGTCATTATATGTTGGAAGTATGTAATTGTTTTTCTGATTTTACAGGTGGTCACAGAGATACCTTTGAGTTTTAGAAGTGACTTTTGTGAAGGCCAAAGACCTAAAGACCATGGGGACTTCTGAAGTTACACTAAATATACTTTGTATCATGAGATGGCAATGATTCTATGCAATCTCAAAGTGGAATTAAGTGGCTTAGGTAAGAATTACTCCCTATAGTCTTATGTTTTTGAATACTTGGTCCCCAGTTGGTGATTCTTCTGGGAAGATTGTGGAATGTTTTGGAGGTATAGCCTTACTGACAGAAATACGTCAGTGGGTGTGGGCTTTGTGGTTTTATGGTCTCTTCCCACTTTCCTGCTCTCTATATGTGGATGAAATGTGATGAACCAGATTTCTGATCTTGCAGTGTGACATTTCTTCTTCTTTATTATTCTATGTTAATCCTCTGGAACTATAACCCCAAATAAATGCTTCTTTAAATTCCTTGTTATGCGTTCCATCACAGCAACAAGTTAGCTGATACAGTTTCTATCCCTTTCCATCCAAACTCAGCTCTGCTGCTTCATGTGGCCAGGGCTAGGGATTCCATCCCCTATCACAACCAAAGAAATAGAGAGCACTATAAGAGATTATTACAGTTATAATCCAACTGCTCAAATAGTCTAGAATAAATGAAGACATGTCTAGACACAAGAAACTATCAAGACTGAATAATGGAGAAATGGATGCTCCCTTTTGTCCTATTCCTTCGCAATGCCTATAGAGTGATTTTGGCCTTCTTATCCTTGAATTATTTGGAAATGTGCCACTGAATTGCTTTAACCTTGGTAGGATCCTGGTATTAGGAAACAGTTGTATTATGTTGAGTGTGAAAATGTACAATTGAAGTAATATGTAAACACTATTTTAAAACTGAAGAAATGGTTAACTTCTGGTATAAAAATACATGAAAGATCTGAGACTTTTGACAGAAAATATATTCCAGCAAATGTTAAGTGCCCCATAAAGAATCATGTAATTCAGTGGATATCAGTGACTAATGGAACTCTGCAGGTAGATTTTTTACTTTTTTATGGTGAGATTTGTATAATTGTGGTGGTTTAGGGTTTTAAATATGAAAAAGCTTATGCCAAAGATGGAGTCTCCTATATGAAAAGAAAATAGCTTGAAGGTCATATATAGTACAGAAGAACTGAAGCAAGGCTCTCCACTCTTCTGGTTGCTGATACAGTAACATGGTTGACCATGAAATTAGGCACACTTTTGTCTTACAAATCCCAGGTCACTCCATACAATGACTCTTTGAAGTTAGTCAAAATACAATTCTCTGTTTACCAATTTCATGAGTGCCTTGCAATAGTTTTATGTGGGTAACATGTAATTATCTTTAACTGTATTCTCTATGAACATCAGAGGTCTCCTCTATATGAAAACAACAATAAAGAAAGTGGATTGGCCTTTGAGAAGTGGGTGGGGCAAAGCAGACATCACTCTCATTTGAAGATGCCCTCTAACTGCTAGCTAGACATCACATTTTATAGATAATTGTGTTCCAAGATGCATTTGTCATTGGTATATCTTTCAGAAGCATTAAGGGAAGGCAACAAATCATTATTTTCAATGGATTTCCAGGGAGGAAGTGTCTATACAGGTGTTACAGTGATTTTTTTCATTATCACTATACATAGAGGGTCAAATTAGTCCTAATACAGTATTTTCCTACTGATTTATTCGTATATTTTCCTAAGAATAGATTTTCTAACATATTACAGCAGAAATATGCAAATTAACTCTAGCCTATGCGATGAAAACTGAGGAGGAAAGGAGATACGGAACCGGCTGAACACATTTGGCTGCATCCATTCAACTCCAGAACCAACTGAATATGCTTGGCAGTGCCCACACAATACTTATGGAGAGCATCACTCACCAGTGTGATCCCCACCTTGCCACTGGGAACTCAGGCATTAGATCACTGTTTCCTACGGGATATAATCCATCTTAATCCCTTACAGGCATTGTAAAAACTCACATTTCTCGATTCTCCAGTTTCTTTCTCTGTGCATTACAGCTTGATAATTTATATTTTGATCAATTTCCCCAGCTATGTTAAATGTTATGGTCCTAGGCCAAGCCTCAGAGCCACTGCTTTACATCACAGGAAACTTCTGATAATGAACACCTTAATGTAATAAGTCTCTCTCAGCTTATTTATTCGTTTTCTCCACTGTCAAGAAGGAATAAAATATTCCAGACATGCCAATCTCAGTTTTCACTCAATGTTTATGTTCAGCATCACAGAGTTCACTGATTTCCCAGATACAGCATCAGTCTCCTCCAAGCAGGCCCTATCTGTTTCCTAAGGTTTGACTTCATGCAATTAAGTGAGAAAGCTCTAGAAAGAAATGAATAAAAATATTAAATAACACTTTGGTTACCAAAGTATTTATCTACAAAATAAATATTAACAAGTTATGATTGGAACCCATTTGCAATCCCACCAAGCATCATGACATCCAAAACATGAATCGGCTGGTTTGGCCTGTTATGTTTACCTCCGTAGCCACCTCATGCTTATAGTGCTGGCATTGTAGCACACACATGATCATGCAAAGATTCAGCCTCTGCCTCATGAGTCATGAAGCAAACTGACTCAAGGTGTGGGGCTTGGACAGGATATCACTGAGCGCTACTTAGAGAGCTAGCAATAACAAAGAAGAGGCGGTGACAAACTGCCTTAAAATAATCCAATCTATCCACACAAATGTGTTCCGAACACAGATTCTCCTTAATGTTTCTCAGACATGTGAATAATTCAAATGCAATTCTCAGAGCACTTGGAATGTTTAAATGGAAGGAATAGTAGATATAACCAACCAGAAGTAAATGTCAGATCACATGAGGCCATTATGAGACTGCCTCACAAGAATTTAGAATGATCCATGTATAGAGAACCAGAAACTGGAGCCTAGATTTCTAGCAAAGACATGGAGAGAAAAATGGAAGAAAGGGCCAAATCTGATTGGATCACGAGCTCTGAGAATGCCTGGGGGCTAAGTTCATAAATCTACCAATTGGAAATTGGTAGACTTGGATTCAAAAAATAAACTGGAAACACATCTGACCACCAAACACCATATGCCAACATTTGAACAGTCTCAGGGGCCTTTGGCCTTCTGCAGCTGGGATATGTCCCTATAGCCTGCTTCTCTTCTGCACTCACTTTTCTCTAGATAGGAAGGAGCACGAAGGCCATAAGAGTCAAACAGGAAGCTTTGGAGGCATCTCCATAGGGAGATGCATAGGTATATCAGAAGTCACTCAAGCTATGGAATCTTGCTACCTTGCTCTCCATTTTTGCTCTTCAGAAGCTTTAATCCCTTGACCATGTTAATCACTGTGTGCTAGAACCTCATTACTCTAATAAAGGAATAATACTGCTTCCACCCTTTTCAGGTTTTTCTAAAGACTGAGTTAATAGATTGATAGAAAATTCACAAGTGCTCAGGACACAGTAACCACTCAGGGAAACTTAGCCATGATCATTTGGAAAGCCTCAGGCATTTAGAAATGTAATTTTTGAAGCTATAGCAGAGATTTTTGGCCTTATTTCCACTTTCCTTTTTAACACTAAAGTTAGCATGTTTCCCAGTCCAGTTCCTGGGTAACTGGTGCTACTATTCTTGGCCATCTGTGATCTTCAATAGCACCAAGTTTGGCGTTTCCAAACCACAACCAGACTCCATCACAACTCCCAGTGATCTGTTGTCTGTTTATTTGCAGAATTGGTCATAATTTAGTCCTTTCTGTATAAATTGTCTACATTAGCTCTAAAAACTCTGCAGTTGTCTGCTGGGCCGCCAGCATTTGGATGGGTGTTATAACACTACATTTTCTCTTCATTACAAGTCCTAAAAATAGGGTGCAACTGACTAACGTTTTCAGCCTTCACAGCAAGATTTGGTTTGTCAGGAAATGGTGTGGGAGTAGTTCCCGTATTCACTGAAGGTGCAAAGTGCAAAACAAAAATAACTCAACAAGAGTTTAACAGCCCTTCTTTACGTACGTTATTTACAAAGGCCACAATCTGGAGTTCCAGGCACAGCCTTGGGAAGCTCAGGAGATCCTTCTGGAAGGGGGAAATATGCCAATCCAGAGTGACAAAGGGGGAAAGGAAGGAAGACAGACAAGACTGAATTTGCTGTCTCTGCCCTCCTCATCAGTACTGACTTCATGATGTTCAAGTGTCAATAATACTTTAAATTTAGCCAATTTAGAAGACCTCTTCAACAATACAGTTCATCAAAACAGTTCTCTGTTTTCACCATCTTCACCCTTTCCCGTGAGTGTCTTCTTTAAATTGTCTTATTTTCCCCTGCAAAGCAACACACGTTGTATTAGTGAATCTTAATTACCTTTTCATTTTCTGTGGCTTCCTAATGTTTGGAACAAATATTTTGCAAACATGGAGACACTTCAGAATTATCCCTCCTACTCTTCAATAGAAATGCTAAATACAGGCAGAAGAAAACATTTCTCTTCATTAATGCGACTTCCATGGCAAACAGCAAGCACTGATGTTTGATTTGTCTCATCTCCCTGCTCTAACAAACACCATATTCTTGATGTACCCAGGGTTCCCAGATAAACATAATTAAATAATTTGATGATTTTCGTTTCATTTATTTTTCCTACACTGCTGTTAGTCTTTCCATTACAAACGTAAAAGAAAATTCTAGTGTGTAACATAACATTGGGGGTGAATTCTTTATTTTCATGCCAAGGAAATACTGCAGTAAACACCATTCTCAGGCAAAAGGGTTGGGATGGCTCTGCTCTGCCACAGCCTCAGGTGTACTTTGGGAGTTAATCAGGTCACATATGTGAAGACACAGGTTTCCTGTTTTCACTTTGAGCTACTTTCTCATTAAAGTACTTTTCCAATTTTATAATACTGAAAACTTTTTCTTTGTACTTAAAAATAAGAAAGGGAAGGAGAGAGAAGGGAAGCGAGAGAAGCACTAGATTTTTTTCTGTGAGAGGCAGAGAGGATGATGGATTAAAGCAGATGTAGAATGTTTGCAGTTATATAAGACTATTAGAGACCTCTGCTTGGTCTGGTTTTTGTAATTTGTCCATGTCCTGCTTTATATAACTCAATCCATTGTGAACCAAACATGGAATAAGTGAATGCAATGTTCCATACTTCACTTTGTCAGCAAATTTTTTTAAAGTGTAGAACAACACAAGTGTTATCATGGTTCTAGAATAGAGAATGAAGCATTTTTCAAATCTCAGGCACTGGTGAGAAACACAGGTTAAGGGGGTTAAAAACAAAACAAGAATGAACAGATGTGTTTGTTGTTGCTGATGGACAATCTTATCCATTTACTTCAATTAACGACAAGAGTGAGCACATCAATGCATGAGCTTGTCTGGGGCCTTGATTTTTCCAATCTGACAGGTAATAGAGGGGCTGGGAAAATGTCACAGAAATTTAGTGCTGCCTCACTGACCTTAACCAGCTCAGTGACAATGTGAACATATTTTTACAGTGATTCCTTATGATTCGTAATAATATTGTGTCTGTCTGTTCTTAGGAAGGGTTGAAAACTAAGTGGCAATTAATGCTTTAAAATCAAGTCCTTTCATAGGTTGTTCATTTGGGTGCTAAGTAAAATCAAGTTCAAATATTTATGAGCAGTGTGAAAATGTGGAAACTTTCTTTAGGAACATGTCTTTTCACATTGAGTCATAAATGAAACCAACTATGTTTGACAAAGAAAGACCATTTCATCATGCAGCCAAGATGCTAGCCCTTCCTGTGCTCTAAAACATCTTTTCTAAAATTGAGCAGATTATGTCACAGAAATTTAAGTATATTTAAAAAACTCACGATTTTGCAGGTTTTATCATGTGAGAGTAAATTATTTCTTCTGTAAAACTGACAGTTGTACCCAAGCACAATAGGATCTGCAATTCACATCAGTGCCAGCCGGCCCAATAAATAAATACTTTCCTTTTAACAGGAAAGCATCACTAGTAACCACATGGAAAAAGAGAAGGGAAATACAATTTTAAAGAGAAAAAATAAGATTCCATTTGTACAATTCTAAGAGTTACTTCAAAAAACTGCCTTGGAGGCTTTATGGAAGTATAGCAGAACTCAGACAAAACCAAGTCCATCCATGAGTTTCTCCCTTCATCAAAGGAGTATCCAGCCACTTTTTAATCTCCACACCTTCCTGCAACACCTTCTAACCTATGAGGAGCTCAGGTGAGGTTCTCTAAGGAGCATCATGCTTCTAAGACTCTCAGCAGCTAACAGAATGTCTTGTCATAGAGAAGACACAATGCACAAAGTGTGAGGCTGCTAGGGAAGTGTTCCTTTGGTCACCTCAGCGCTGATCATTGTATACACCTCAGTTTACCCCACAAGCTCTCCACTCTCTGAGGCCTTGCTGATTATCTCAACACTCTCAAAATGTGTCACATGTTCTCACATCTATGTTGCCTCTGTACCTATACATAATAATTATTTTTGTTTCTGCAATCATAGGCAAAGTCTACAGACCAATTTCCTTATTTGTCTTTGAATCACTTGATTTGAAAAACCAGCATTGATTGTGGATGCCATATCTAAATCCTTTGAGCAATTTTGTTATGGAGAAGCTAAAATTTAGTTATAAGGAGACAAGACAAACTAGAATAAAAAACTTTTATGCATTGTGGTGTGCCTTGCCCTCATGACAGGAAAAATCTAATAAAATAACTACAGTGTAGAAGTCCTGAGCCGCAGACCCTTAGGGTGTGTCCTTCTCTGGAAATAGGGCCCTTATGCGGGAATCAAGTGAAAAGAAGGCCATTAGTGTAAGCTTACTCTGATGTGAGCGGTATCCTTTAGGAAGGGTCAATTTGAACAGACATGTAGAAGGAGGGTAAAATCCTCTAGCAACAAGCAGTCTCAGTGCCAAGGAGAAAAGCCTGGAAAAGGTCCCTCCTTCTCTCCTCAGAAGGAAGCAGCCCTAGGGCAGCTTTATTACAGATTTCAAGTTTCTATAATTTGTGAAGAGAGATATTTCCTTGGTCTAAGCTACCCTGTTTGTGACATTTTGTAGTCATAGTCCTAAAAAAAATGAAGACAAGTGTCTCATTTCATCTGCATGTTAATGAGAACAGCCAAAAGAAAACAATGTGCTATGTTATTATGACATTTGTCACATCAGGTAGATGACATAAGGACTCAAATATGACCTCTACCGAACGTGATGAAAATGGGAAGCCTGCCTTCCTCCTTCCTATAGAAAAATATTATCTCTGTACTGTGACTATTCTGCCATTGCCCACTGTTCAAATGCTTTGTGTAATATAAAAATGGACCTCAAGTAGGATGGAAAATTATGTTTTCTATAATCAATCAGCTGGCTCTGAAAAACAGATTATTAAAAAATGCCTTCATTTGATTATGTGAGTGAAAATATAAATGGAAAATAACAATTCTCTGTGTAGTGGATGTATTGATAATGCGATGGCTGAAGAAACTATATTCATTCCTAACCTGAATACATTTTAAAGCTTTATTAATAACCACAATAATACAGGTTTGTTACACTAACCATGATTTGCTTGGGCTTATCAACACAATGACTATAGGTTATACTAAAGGGACTGCTATTTCCTGAAATGAAAGTAGAGACAAAGGAACAAAGAGCCACATTTACTGTGATAATACATCAGGTGGTAGGGGAGCAAGTCACATAAAATGCAAATGTAGCGCTTACTCATTTACACTGACTGAGGTAATCCTCCTAAGAAGGCAAGACTTCGGATTGGTTGTCCAGCTTTGTTTTAAAGATTTGTATTTGATTTCAGCTTCAGAGAGTTTAATTTTGCTTTCCTTCAGAGGAAAGCATAGCTCCTATTCTATGGAAAAATACTTAATAGTAAAGAAATTGTTAAGAGCTGAATGGGAGGAAAGTAAAATTCTTAACTTTAAAAATCACACAGTCAGGAGGGTCTCTGAGTTCTAGGCCAGCCTGGTCTACAGATCAAGTTCCAGGATAGGCTCCAAAGCTACACAGAGAAACCCTGTCTTGAAAAACAAAACAAAACAAATCCTTATTGATTACTGGGTGACTTAGGTGGATGTTTGGCCATATGTTGTGTTTGCATGTGCAAGAAAGCATACTGGCTAAGCTTTTAGTTGATTCTAAAATGGAGCCATGAAAGCTCTGAGAAGAGACATAGTGATGCAGAAGGAAGATGCAGAGTCTACAACACCTCTGGAACAACTACAAAGAAAGACAGGTCTGGGGAAAGACGTTTCCAAAAAGGGGACTCACAAAATTGGAAGGAAAGATGGCAGAGGGGAGCCTCCAACAGAGGAGAATGGCAAAACCAGGACCACGGAGGCAAAGGGTGTGAAGAACCATGGGAGTGTGGCTATAGGGACAAAGAATATGGCATTACTGAGTAGGGCAGGTCCTTGGTCTGTATGTAGTGGTATGTTTTCTCCAGTCTCACCTAGACAACTGACCCTCAGCTGCTTACAAAATAATTATTCAGAAGCTTACTATTAATTATCAACAATATGGCTTATGGCAGATCTCTTGGTAGCTAGCTCTTATATCTTAAATTAACCATTTCTATTTTATTTATTTATTTATTTATTTATTTATTTATTTATTTATTTATTTATTTAGGTTTTTCGAGGCAGGGCTTCTCTGTGTAGCTTTGCACTTTTCCTGGATCTTGCTCTGTAGACCAGGCTGGCCTTGAACTCACAAAGATCTGCCTGGCTCTGCCTCCTGAGTGCTGAGATTAAAGGTGTGTGCCACCAAGGCCCAGCTAACATTTCTATTAATCTATGTTTTGCCACATGTTCTGTGGCTTTACTGGTTCCCTGGCATGTTGCTCCTCAGGCAGCAGGCTGGCATCTCCCCAGACTTCACTTTTCTTTTTCCTGTCTCCCTGGATTTCCCGCCTGCCTTTAAGCTGACTTGCCATAGGCCAAAGCAGCTTATTTCTTAACCAGTGGGAACAACATATATTCACATTGTACAGAAAGATATCCCCCAGCACCTATAGGTTGGCCCACAGCATGGAGCTGCTGCTGCTCACCCTGATAGGAGGAAAGGAGAGAGGGGTAGTGGCACTGCCCACAGCCCACAGGCTGCAAGCACAATGGTCATACATACCTAGTGGGTTCAGGGGGCATCCAACACCTACAGTGGGGAGATGTGTGTCAGCCTGGAGCTCAGCGGTTCTGTCTAGCTGGAAGAGCAGCAGCCTGACTCAGGACAATAGTAGGATATCCAGGGTGAGTCTTGGTGATGGTCTCTTAAATATGTGGGGATGGTAGAGGGTTGGGTGGAGGGTGCTATGTTGATGTCTGTGGTCTGTACTGCCACTGGAGACAGTGCTAATGTCTGTGGTTGGTGATTCTGCCAGAAATCATGAGCAAGTCCATGATCCACATTGCTACTGACTGTAAAGGGTGAAGAAGCTTCTTTTGCAGTGGGATCCATGACTGCAGACTCACAGTTGAGAGAAAGAGACATAGAAGGCTTCTATGACAACCTTTCCAACATCCCCCAAAAGAAACAGGATAGATAGGAAGCAGTTGAAGAGAACTCTTAAAAATTCTGCTAGAGATGCTAAAGTGTAGCTCTTCACAGGTGATGGATTCTCTTGGGGGTAGAGAAGTACTGGGGTTCCTGTAAGCGGCTGGCTACTGGGAGTTTGACCATCCTCCAGCTGACAACACTGGGGCATGGACAACACAAAGTGTTTCTTTCTTGTTTTCTCCTTTTGTGGGGGGGAGGTCACAGGGTGGGGTGGACCTGGGAGGACTGGGAAGCGAGTGTGATTGAGGTGCATTATGTGAAATTCAGAAATAATCAGTAAAAATATTGTGTCAGAAAGTAAAAAGAAATAAAATAGAGGCACATTGTGATATTTCTTAGAGTAAATATACTTTATTTAGATAGAGACCCCTTCAAATTAATTATATATATATATATATATACATATATATATATATATATATATTTACAAAGTCAGTCTATGTCTACTTTGAAAGAACAAATAGCTCCAATAACCCCATTCTAAGTAAGAGAGAAGAGAATTCACAGAAATAATTTAGATAGAATATGTAGAATCTGTCATTAAAGATTTCCTATAAGATAGCTCCAAACCTGTCACAAGTGACTTCCGTGACCTCAATCTCCATGTTTTTAGGAAGGATGGGCATGCTATAGTACAATGATGAAAATTAAGCTAATGGCAGTTGTGGGGATGAAAAAGACAGTCAACAGGGCTCGTTAAAGTCCTCTTCTATACTCTTCTTTTGTAGCACTCTCCTCCACAGCACAGGGACCTCAGATCAGTCTAATCTAGTGCTGTACTCCTCTGCAAGGATGGGTGGGGACCCTCAAGGAACCAAGAGGACAGGAGCATCTGCCTTCAGCTGGGTGTTAATACTGCCAGTTCTTCCTGCAAGTTCTTTCTAGGCTGCTTTGGCTTTGTCCTGTTGATTTTCCAATTTTGGTTTCTCCCCTCTCTCTCTGTCATTGTCAGATGACCTAGTCTTTATTTCCATGAGCAAAAACAAGAGATTTCAGGAATAAGATTGAATTGCTTTACTCAAGACTTCCAAGTGAGGCATATATCTGTGTGCCTTTTTCCTCTGTGCTAAAGGCTCTGAAAGCCAGTTAACCTCAGGAGCAATGACCTGCTCCAGAGACTCAGTGGACTCAAGAAAACTGCTCTACTCATATTTGATAAGAGTGGAACAGTACAGACTAAAATCAGCATAGGGAATGTAGAGCAAAATTCAATGATATAGGCACAAGGTTTCAGGTATGTCTGCTAGGAAGGCACCAAGGATACTTGTAAATCTTTCTGCAACAATGTAGGGCAGTGCCAGTAAACCAGCCCAGATGCTTGCCTGAGCCTTGGTATCCAGTGTTTTTATTGGGGAAACACATATAAGCCTGCAGAGCCATATCATTCATCTTAGCTACTCAGATTCCAGCACCACTCTACCCAGATCAAAGTCATATGTAAGCAATAAATCACACTGCCAAGATACACTTACCTGTTTAAACTAGCACAACATGGCCCAAACATTAGGTGCACACAAACAGTCACAGAATTGCAACATTCCTTGGCAGAATGTTTCTCTAGCATGTGAAAGGCCCTGAGTTTGGTCCAAACACTCTTACTGGGAAAGGTATTTTGACCTCACATGCTATCCTCCAGAAATGAATAAATGCCAGTCTTGAAATAAGGGTTCTGATTAGAATCTGAAAGGGTTGAGCAAATAGGGCCTGAGAAGTTAACCTTCCCTGCTGTCTTAGTTAAAGTTTTTATTGCTGTGAAGAGATACCATGACAACAGCAACTCTTACAAGGAAAATATTTAATTGGAGTGGCTCCCTTAAAGTTTCAGAAGTTCAGTCCATTATCATCATGACACAGATCATAGTGGCTTGCAGGCAGACATGATGCTAGAGCTAAGAGTGTTACATATTGCAGACAACAAGAAGTCAACTGATTGACACACTGTGAGGGAAGTTTGAGCAAAAAGATCTCAAAGCCCAACCCTACAGTAACATACTTCCTCCAACAAGGCTATACATCCTAATAGTGCCACTCTCTTTGGGGGCCTTTCCTTTCAAACCACCACACTCCACTCACTGAACTTCAAAGGCTTATAACCATATCATGACACAAAAAAATGTATTCAATCCATCTTCAAAAGTCCCCATAGTCTATAACAGTCTTGAACTTGTTTCAAAGTCCAAACTCTCTTCTGAGAGCATGGCTATCTTTTAACTATACATATACCTGTAAAAATCAAAATCCGAAAGCAGATCTGTGCTTCTAACATATAATAGCACAGGATATACATTACCATTCCAAAAAGTAGCGAAGGGAGAATAGTGAGTAAATACTGAATAAATCAAGACCAAAAACCAACTGGGCAAACTACGAATTTTGAAGCTCCATGTCTGATGTCAAAACACTCTTCAGATCTCCAACTCTGTTCAGCTTTGTTGACTGCAGCTCTCCTCAACAGATATTCCATGACTCTGGCATCTCTAACATCTTGGGATCTCCAAGGCAATCCAAATTTCAACTTCACAGCTTCACACAATGACCTCTCTAGACCTCAATTCAGGGACATACCTGACACATGCTTGACCTCCATGGCTTTTCCATAACCCCTTTTTTCTACCCTTAACTCTAAAGCCAGAACCACATAGCCAAAGATGCTAAGTTCTTCTGCTTGCTGGGGCTGGAACATGGCCCTGTTCAATTAAATCTTCACCAGCTCTCTGTCTATCACAGCTTGCCTGTCCTGAAACTTACTCTATAGACCAAGCTGCCCTCAAACTCAAAGATCTGCCAGCCTCTGCCTTACCAGTGCTGGGAGTAATGGTGTACCTCACCACACCAGGCTCTAAGGTTTTCTTTAGTTCTTTTCACAAATTTAACTGGGTGGAATCTTGCACTGAGGTCACCACTCCCTTTATTTTATTTTTTAAACCATTTATCTCCTTGAACACAGAATTTAGCTCTATTCTACTTCCTAGTGCTCTTTTTTTCCTCAAAATATTTGTTTTGTAATTTACCCTGCTCAAATAGCTCCTTTTCATTATAAATCTCCATTGGAGTTACTACTAATATCCACATGACAGAGCCTGTACTAGGCTATTTTGAGATTTCTTCTGCCAATGGAATTAAACCAAAACTCTTCACTTTAGCCTCAGGCAGACTCTTCAGACAAGGACAAAAGGCAACTACTTCCTTCACCAAAATATTACAAGCATGATTTCTAGGCAGCATCCTAAAATTCTTCTCTGAATCTTCTTGAGCCAACTCCCAAAACTTAAAACCATTATCAGCACCACTGTCTTTCATCCTTCTACTGGCATTCCCCATTAAGCAGTACTTAAAGCATTCCCCTGCCTTCCTAACCTGAAGTACCAAAGTCCAAATTCCTCTAAATAAACACATAGGCTTATCATAGCAATACCCAGTCACTGGTACCAATTTCTATCTTAGTTAGGGTTTCTATTGCTATGAAGAGACACCATGACCACTGCAACTCTTATAAGGAAAACATTTAATTGGAGTGGCTTTCTTATAGTTTCAGAGGTTTACTCCATTATTATCATGATGAACAGCATGGAGGCACACAAGCAGATGTGGTGCTGGAGCTGAGAGCGCTACATCTTGCAGGCAAGGGGAAGTTGACTGACTGTCATACTGAGGGAAGCTTGAGCAAAAGAAACCTCAAAACCCACCCCAACAGTGACACACTTCCTCCAACAAGGCCACAACTCCTAATAATGCCGCTCCTTTTGGGGGCAATTTTCTTTCAAACTACCACACTTGTCCATCTTCCTTTCCTTTTAAACTCTCACACTTTTCCCTTTTCTGTTCAAGTATAGTATTTTTTCCTGTTTCTAATCCCCTATTCTTATTCATGTATTTTATACTAGCTATAATTCTATATGAAATTGTAGAAAGGGTTCCCTTTCAATCCAGGGTGTATATGTTCAAGACTCTCCTTTAAAAATTAATCATAGAGGCTCCCAGTTCCACCAAAATGGAGCACATCTCTATTTCATCTAATTTACAAGCCTTGGGGAAACCCCCAACAAGCAAACACAGAAAATTTCTAAACTTCCTAAGGAAATTGGAAAAAAAGCAGTGGCTGCCTAGGGACTTCAAGACTTGGGAAACTTTGTCTATCTCTGTGTTTCCTTATTGTCATCTATACATCTCTGAGCTGTGTACATTACTAATCAAAATGTCCCAAGAACCACCTGTGTCCAGAAACCATGGGCCTCACTGAAACATGGCCTAATAACAGAAATTCATGGTTTTATCAATAGTCACCCTACTTTCTACACCCCCCCCAAAAAAAACAAGGCACTGAGCTCATCCTTTGTCTTCCTAGAACATGAAGGCATCACCTCAAAATAGTGTCAATGTGTACAAAAGGACAACTGATCATCTAGTTCCCTCCTGGCAATCAATTGTGCTTCAAAACCACAGTAAGTGTCTAGAGATAAGCAGAGAATCCTTCTACCTTAACAGTAAAATTACCAGTTAGGCAGCAGAAGGGAGATGCCGTCACCACTGGACTATGTCCTCTTTCTCAGAATAAAATTACCAAATAATCATAGAACAATGGGAAATTAAACAGAAAACATCTAAACTATCAGTGGTCAAAGTGAAAATCTCAGTGTTTATTAAAAGTAAATTAAATACATTGAAAATGGAAATTTGCTGAACTATGCCATATACTCCCAACATGATAGTAAGAGGCAGCTGTTCAGTACTAAGCTCAGAACAGGAGAGACATCAAAACAACACTTATAGTTCTTGCATCAACACACAAAAGTAAATATAACCAACTAAGCTCTGGATACACAGAAAGAAGGAAACATGCTTAAAAAAAAAATCAATGACAGTAAAAATAATAAAGAATACAATGAAGTCTGGTGGTGAAGGCCCATGCCTTTGATTCTGGCACTCAGGAGGCAGAGGCAGGCAGATCTGTGTGATTATGAGGCCAGCCTGGTCTACAGAGCAAGTTTCAGAACAGCCAGGATTGTGACACAGAAAAACTCTGTCTTGAAAACCACCACAACAAAAACAAACAAACAAAAGAAAACAAAACACAAACGAAAGAATATAATGAAACAAAAAGCTGATTCTTCAGAAAGGCCAGTCACATTGGCTGATTACACACAAAGACAAGAAAGCATGGAGTCTCAGTGTGCAGGGTAAACAGAGGCTACCATAGAGATTCTTCAACCATTAAAGAAGTGGTCGCTGGATGCCTCATAATAATTAATGCAACAACTTAGAATAAATGGACCAATTTCTTAAAAATAACAATGTATAAAACCTCAATCAAGATGAAGTAGGCACACTAAACTGCTGTGGGATGTTCTGTATGTCAAATGTGTTAATCTGATTGGTTAAAATAAATAAAGTGCTGATTGGCCAGTAGCCAGGCAGGAAGGATGGGGTAGGCTTGACAAGGAGGAGGAATAGGTTGGAAAGTGAAGGTTGGGGCAGAGAGATACTGCCAGCTGCGGCCATGACAAGAAAGAGATAAGGTAATGGTAAGCTACAAGCCATGTGACAAAGTATAGATTAATAGAAATGGTCTAAATATAAGAGTAAGAGCTAGACAATGGTAGACCTGAGCTAATGGCCAAGCAGTTTAAATAATATGAATGTCTGTGTGTTTATTTTATAAGTGGGTTGTTGGACTAACAGGGCTTGGCGGGGGCTGGAGGGAAGCTCTCCAACTACACTAAACAGCCTGATATTTTTTAAAAATTGAATATATAAGTTAAAGCTCTCAGAAATAATCAGGAATGAATGATTTCCCTATAAAATTTTTCCAGGTATTTGAAAAAATTAGCATCAATTTTATAAAACCTCTTTTTTAAGTGGACAGAAAGAATATTGCCAATGAATTTCATGGAATCAATAGTCCAATCAGATAAAAAGCAGACAAAGAAGAAAAGTGCAGACAAATTGCTGCCACTGATTTAAACACGAACTGCACAACACAGGATCAGCAAATCTAGTTCAGATGTGTATTTCTGTTATGCAGACTAGTTGAGCGTTGAAACATTCACCAGTGCACTGGGCATATCAGACAAGTGAGAAAACGCAAAATCTTTAACAGACCAGTTGACACAGAAGAAAACTTGATAGAGTCCTCCTCGTCATGATTTAAAAACCAAAAACCTTCAGCATTTGCAAAACATAAGGAAAATTTAAAATTTCTTCCTAACATCGGGAACATACTCTTTAATATACAATAAAAGTTCAAGGCAGTACTATAAAGAAAACATATTGAATGTACATAAATCCAAAAAGTTGGGGGAAGTTTTCCTCTTTTCAGCCCATTGGCCCATTGCTCACTCAACCAACAAACGAACAAATCTTGCTCAATAAAAAACTGAATTCAGCAAGGTCAGAGGTCACAAAACCTGAAAGTGAATAATTGTCAAAGTTATTTCTCTTTATAGTCATTCCTTATGAAAGATATGAATTAATTCTCTACCTAAATTTGTGTGTGTGTGTGTGTGTGTGTGTGTGTGTGTTGTTTCATTTGGAATATAAATGTATAAAGATAAATGTATAAAAGATATATTTTATATATAAGTTTATATGGACAGTCATTAGTAATAAAACTCATGATGTTGCATCAAAACAGAAGTAAGGCTGATGTCATGGCAACCAAGACAGTGTGTTATTTTCACAAGAATAAAGATGTAGGCTATTGGAACTGGATAGAATAGAGAAAGGGTCCCACACAAATGTGTTCTTGTTTCTGACAAGCTGTAAAAAATAAGGAAGGGCCCTATGTTAATAAAGCTAATATGAGTCAACTGGACATCAAAAAGAACAAAAGTCCTTGACTTACACATGACATCTTTTATAAAAGTCAGTTCTGAATGTATCCATAACTTAATTGTAAAATAAAAAGCTGTAAAAGTGTTGTTTAAAATAGAACAGTTTGTGATTCGAGGCTAAGCAAAAAGAACTAAACTTGACACTAAACAAGGTGAACGCTAAAAGAATATTTTATAAATTGGGTTTTTTTAAGCATAGGAAGATGTAAAAAACTAGCTAAAAACAGGGACAAAGTGTTGGTAAACCATGAGTGCCATAGAGGATTAGTATAGAAAGCATAGAAATAACCATATGAGGTGAAGATTAAAATACAACTTTGAAGTAGACAATTACCACAGGCACACATATACTATGGTGAGTATATAATATAGTGACATCTATAGATGTCGAATGAACATGTGAAAAGATGTTAACAACATCAGCGACTAGAAGAGGTGTAAATTAGGACTATAACATATGCCAAATATCTATTTAAATGGTAAAATAAAAAACACAAAGCAAAATGCTGGCAAGGATGAAGAAAATCTGAATTACTCATTTAAGACTTATGGAAATTAAATATACTGAAGATATTTGGAAAAACAGTCAGTAGTTACCATATAACCCAAGAATTTATTCTTGGGCATTTATTCTAAAGAATTGAAATTTACTATGTTAATCCTGCATATCCATGAACATGGGAGATCTTTCCATTTTCTGACATCTTCTTCAATTTTTTTTTCAGGGACTTAAAGTTCTTGTCATACAGGTCCATCATTTGCTTAGTTAGAGTTACCCCAAGGTATTTTATATCATTTGTGGCTATTGTAAAGGGTGATGTATCTCTGATTTCCTTCTCAGCCAGTTTGTCTATTGTGTATAGGAGGGCTACTGATTTTTTTGAGTTGATCTTGTATCCTGCTATGTTGCTGAAGGTGTTTATAAGCTATATCAGTTCCTTGGTTGAATTTTTGGGGTCACTCATGTATACTATCATATCATCTGCAAATAGGGAAAGCTTGACTTTTTCCTTTCCAATTTGTATCCCCTTAATCTCCTTATGTTATCTTATTGCTCTGGCTAGAACTTCAAGTACTATATTGAATAAGTATGGGGAGAGGGGACAGCCTTGCCTTGTTCCTGATTTTAGTGGAATCACTTTGAGTTTCTCTCCATTTAATTTGATGTTGGCTGTTGGCTTACTGTAATTTGCCTTTATTATGTTTAGGTATGTTCCTTGTATTCCTGATCACTCCAAGACCTTTGTCATGAAGGGGTTTTGGATTTTGTCAAATGCCTTTTCTGCATTTAGTGAGATGATCTTGTGGTTTTTTTCTTTGAGTTTGTTTATATGGTATATTACATTGATGGACTTTCATATGTTGAACCACCCTTGCATCCCTGGGATGAAGACTATTTGATCATGGTGGATATTGTTTTTATGTGTTCTTGGAGTCTTCTGTTTGCCAGTATTTTATTGTGTATTTTTGCATCAATGTTCATGAGGGAGGTTGGTCTCTAGTTCTCTTTCTTTGTTGCATCTTTGTTTGTGTTAGGAATCAGGGTAATTGTAGCCTCATAGAAGGGGTTTGGTAATATTCCTTCTGCTTCTATTGTGTGGAACAATTTAAAGAGTATTGGTATTAACTCTTCTTTGAAGATCTGGTAGAATTCTGTGCCTAAAACCATCTGGTCCTGGGCTTTTTTTGGCTGGGAGACTTTTAATGACTGATTCTATTTCCTTAGGGGCATAGGAGATCACTTCCTAAATATAGCACCAGTAGCACAGACACTGAGAGAAACAATCAATCACTGGGACCTGTTGAAACTGAGAAGCTTCTGTAGAGCAAAGGACATTGTCAACAAGACAAATCGACAGCCTACAGAATGGGAAAAGGTCTTCACCAACCCCACATCTGACAGAGGGCTGATATCTAGAATATATAAAGAACACTAGAAAGTAGACATCAAAATGTCCAACAGTCCAATTAAGAAATGGGCTATAGAACTAAACAGAGAATTCTCCACAGAGGAAGTTCAAATGGCTGAAAGACATTTAGGGAATTGCTCAACATCCCTAATTATCCAGGAAATGTAAATCAAAATGACTCTGAGATACCACCTTACACCTGTCAGAAAGGCTAAGATCCAAAGCACAGAAGACAGCTTATGCTGGAGAGGATGTAGAGGAAAGGGAACTCTCCTCCACTGCTTGTGGGAATGCAAGCTTGTACAGCCACTTTGGAAATCAATATGGAGCTTCCTTAGAAAATTGGGAATCTATCTCCCCCAAGAACCAGTTATACCACTCTTGGGCACATACCCAAGGAATACTCAATCATATCACAAGGGCATTTGCACAGCTATGTTCATATCAGCATTGTTTGTAATAGCCAGAACCTGGAAGCAACCTAGATGCCCTTCAGCTGAATAATAGATAAAGAAAATGTGGTTCATATACACAATGGAGTACTACTCAACAGAGAAAAACAATGACATCATGAGGTTTGCAGGGAAATGGATGGATCTAGAAAAAATCCTGAGTGAGGTAACTCAGACTCAGAAAGACAAACATGGTATGTACTCACTCATAGGAGGATACTAGATGTAAAACAAAGATGACTAGACTACTACTCACAACTCCAGGGAGGCTACCTAGAAAACAGGACCCCAAGAAAGACACAAGGATCGCCCAATGACAGAGAAATGGATGAGATCTACATGAACAACCTGCACTAGAATGAGGGTAATGAAGGGCAAGGTTCAAGGGAAAGAGAGCTTAGGGGAGCAGGATCCCAGCTGGATCAAGAACAGAAAGGAAGAACAAGGAACAACAGACCATGATAAATGAAGACCACATGAGAACAGGAAGAAGCAAAATGCTAGAGAGGTCCCCAGAAATCCAAAATGATACCTCCACTGTAGACTACTGGCAATGGTCGAGAGAAAGCCCAAACTGACCTAGTCTTGTGATGGGATGGCTAAACGCCCTAACTGTCATGCTGGAACTCTCATCCAATAACTGATGGAAGTGGATGCAGAGATCCTCAGCCAGGCCCCTAGGTGGAGCTCCAGGAGTCCAATTGTTGAGAAAGAGGAGGGATTGTAAGAGTGTGAATTGTTGAGGCCAAGACTGGAAAAAGCACAGGGACAAATAGCCAAACTAATGGAAACACATGAACTATGAACCAAAAGTTGTGGAGCCCCCAACTTGATCAGACCCTCTGGATAAGTGAGACAATTGAATAGCTTGAACTGTTTAGGAAGCACCCAGGCAGTGGGAGCCTGACCTGTCCTTAGTGCATGAGCTGGCTGTTTGGAACCCGGAGCTTATGCAAGGACACTTTAGTGAGCCTGGAAAGAGGGGACTGGACCTGCCTGTACTGAATCTACCAGGTTGAGCTGAATCCCCAGGGGAGTCTTTGCCCTGGAGGAGATGGGATTGCACGGGGAGGGGCTGGGGGGAACCCATGGCTGATATGTAAAATTAAAACACAAATATCCGTATGAAAAAAAGAAAATAAATATATATATATTTAAAAAATCTTGGCAAATATAAGCAAAAAACAACAACAAAAAAAAGAATTGAAATTTAAGGTTCATTAAAAAAAAATGAACATGATTGTTTATGCAAACTTAGCCCCAAAGTAGAAAACACTCAAACACTCAATCCTTCAAGTATGAATGTTTACACAAACTGGTAGGTACACTCAAACTACATAATCACCAATGAATTCTTTACATATCTACTGCCTTGTATAATATTCCAAGGAATCACCCTGTGTCAAAAAACAAACAAACAAACAAAACAAAAAAACACTCCCTGGAAAAATTTCCCCTCACCTACAAACAAACAATGATTACCAAAAAAACCCAATAACTTGACCATTACACTATGGTCTTAGTAATCTATGGCTCCTTTGTTTGAAGTTAATTTTCTAATTCTTAGTTTGGTATCTGAAAGCCATTGCAGTCTGTCTTCTCTATAGTGCCTATGCTGAAGTCACACAGAGTTATAGTACTTGAGCTCTAGCTCCACATTTTGATAACCACTCCTTTTCAGGTCATATACTCATTTACTTCTTCAATGAAAATTTTTTCCAGTAACATTGCTCAGGCATCATCTTTCTAAAGAACTTCACAGTCTGTGGTTCCATTTGGAAATCTTCTGTGTTGTTGATTGCCATTTTGAAATGAGGGTAAAACAACCACAGACAGTTTCACTTTCATTAGAGATGTTCAAGTCAGAATTAGCAGTGAGATTTAACCTTTGTTACCTCCAAGGAATAAAATCTAAACTCATGAAGTATGTACAGGACCTGCACAGATATAGATATAGGTGGGGTCCCAGCATTGAGAGGGGAAATGGACACAAGCCTAACCCCAAAGCAATCTCCATGATAACTACACACAAATGAAAAAATATAAGTTTTCTGCAATGGCGTCTCACTGTGTATACACACCACTGTGAAGAGAAATCCCTGTGCCCAGCAGTAGACAGCAAACACAAAACAAGCTCAATAGTATTTTTGGAGGGTTCTGTTTTGTTTTGAGTTTTGTTTTGTCTCATAGATCTTTGTCTGGGCTTTTTGAATTTTTAACCATACAGATATTATAATTTCCAAGTTTTTTTATAAGTTTTCTATTTGTGCTAATGTGTATTTCAGCATCTGTATGTGTTTCTTGTACTTTTTCTTTTGATCTTTTTTCTTTTTTTTCTATTCTGGTTTGTTTTTATATTATTATTATTATTTATATTATTTTAGATTTGTGTTTGTATTATAGTGAAAGAGAGAAAGAAAGGAGTTGAATTTGGTTGAGTGAGGAAGTGGAGAGGATCTTGGAGAAGCTGAAGGAAGCTGTAATCAGAATGTTTTGTATGCAGAAAAACCTTTGTGTTTTTGCTTTTTCAAGACAGGATTTGTGTGTAGCCCTGGCTGTCTGAGAATTTGATCTTTATACCAGGATACGCTTGAACTGAAGACATCCACCTTCCTCTGCCTCACAGGTGCTGGGATTAAAGGTGTGCCACCATCAACCAGCTGATATCTATTTTAAAAAATAATAAAATTATTTACACAATAAAACAGCCTGCCTCTGAGCTTTCATGTCATAGAACATTCCTCAGGGTTCCCTTCAGGAGAAACTGTTTAACTAGATTGACACTATTAATTCCCTTCTCTCAAAAATGACCCATTACAATCCTTGATTTATAAAAGCCTTCTTTCTCCAACACCAGAACTGGTTCTCACATTGACATCTGCCCAGAATACCTCCTGCCTGGCTGGCCCCTGTGTTCTACTCACTATTAGAGGAGCAGCTATGGCCCTCCTAAGGATAAACTGGGGTAAAAAAGACCAATGTGACACCCACCTAAAGGAAAAATTCTACAGTCTCCTTGCCATACCATTGTCTTTGAGGTAGGGTGGTTTAATCCAGCACTGTAGAAATTAGCTTTCCCCTGACACCTCTCTCTCAATAACAAAAGGATCACACCTGGACCCTCTCAACCTCTGCTGTCACATCATAGACTCTTCAAGTGGTGGAAATGGAGGGATGGATCCATTGTTCTCTAGGAATAGTTGTTTCAACTAGTGTAATTATACATAATGGTGGTAGGAAGATATGTAATTTAATCATAAAACAGGTAGTTAAAGAATACTGAATTCTGTCATCTTCACATCTACCTGGTGTCATTCATATACAAGCACTTGAATAGACAGAGGTTTATACTTCTATACATTAATAATTTTGTCTGTTTTAAAGACTACAGATTTCATGTGATGCTTTTAGGAATGATAACTAAATATAGCAAATTATGTAATGTTTTACTAAAATTAACTACACTGAGTAAATCTAGGAGATTTTTACCTTTTGTTCGCTGTGCTTCAATGCATTGTTTCTGCTTTCTGCTGGTCTCATTTACATAAATTAAAAAATAAAATGTTATTTTTGTTAAAATGTGTTTTCCATTTGAACTGTTTTCCACTTATAATTACTTAAGAAATTAATGTTTTATCTTGCCCATTGAAACACATTAGTGAAAAATGTCAATTAACTAAAAATTGCTAGTTATCTCTCTTGCTGATAAATTTTGATGCAGATGTAAAAATGTATCTCTCAAAAGAAATGTTGATAATTACTGAAAGAAATGTATAGTTATAAAAATCTATTTGTGATGAAGACAATATATAAACAATAAAAACACTTTCATGTTTATTACAAGGAAATTTACCATATTCTTTATTAAAAAATGAACTTATATATAGATCTTAACAAAAGTTATTTATTTAAAAGTATAATTTGCCAAGAATGAAATCATTCTATTTTTCCAGACTGCATTAGCCAAAGTATTTGGAGACATTAAAACCAATAAGCATTTTAATTTTAATTTTATTTAACTATAATAGTAGCACCACAAATCAAGTATAAACTGGAAAATTAAGAGAAAATAAAAGCAAGAGTTAGAAATTAACTTGTTTCAGTCTCTCCTGAGGTTGTTAATGCCTCAACAGAATGGTAATAAGCTAAGAATACCAGGCAATAAAAATCCTACTTGATTTCACAGGGCCTAGCCCTTACCAAATTATATCAGATTCATTCACTTCAGAGAATTCTTAATGCTAAGTAATAGTTTTAAGAACATAAAAGGCAAAAAAATAGCATTTAGTCATGCATTTAATTTCCCATTCATGAGCATGGTTTCTATTATTTGCAAGCTTTGTAAGAGGTGAAAAAACAGATAAAGAAAGTAATAGAAGTGAAAAATTGAGAGATATGTCCCTTCACAAAAGACTAATGTCACAAGAAATAATCTGAAAATTAGGGCAAGTCAGAGAAAGGTGCCCATTTCTGCAGCACCGTGAACTCACTATGGCCTGGACAGCCCATGCCTGCTAATGGAATATGGTTGCAGCTGATCCTTGCTTTCTCTCTCTGGATTCCTCTGGAGCAGTGGTTCTCAACCTTCTTAAAGCTACAACTGTTTGATTCATTCCTCATGTTGTGATGACCCCAAACCATAAAATTTTTTCATTGCTGATGCATAACTGTAATTTTGCTACTGTTATGAATCATAGTGTAGTAAATATCTAACATGTGACCCCTGCAAACCACAGGTTGAGAAAAACCACTCTAGATCATTGGTTAGCACTTTATTTAGGTTATCCATGAGATCTACCGAATACTTAGTACACTTAGGTGTTACAAGATATTTGATTATACTATGTAAACATATGTCACTATGATTGGTTTAATAAAGAGCTTAATGGCCAATAGTTAAGTGGAAATTCCACACAGAGAATATGTTAGGAAGAATGGGGATTCACCAGTGGACACAGAGGGAACAGGCATGTAGGAAAAGAGGTAAGAGCCATGAGTCACATAAATGAATAGAAATGGGTTTATTTAAGTAGAAACAGCTAGTTAGAGACAAGCCTAAGCTATGGGATGAATTTCATAATTAATAAGAAGTCTCTAAGTCATTTATTTGGGAGCTGGCTGGCAGGACAGAGAAAGACTCCCAAAAAAATTGCCCAGCTTCCAGGCATGTATTTCCCCGTTAAGACCCAAGAAAGCTTGAAAAAAAAAAAAAAGATTGCAAACACACAAAAATGAAGTCAAATGTGGCTTCCTAGTCCCATAGTCTCTCATGTGGGCTGTGATACAGAGATGCATCTCCAGGCCAAAGCCTGTGGGCAGTGTGCCATGAGCTAAGCTACACAGCAGTTAAGGTTTTGCTCATTCAGACAAAATGATGTTATAGATATGCAGTAGAGCTGGTTCAGATGAAAAAAAAAAACTCTAAATAGGTTGCAATGTGTTTAACAATGTGCATAGGCTTAAAAAGGAAAAAGAATATAGACAGTCATAAAGTAAATAAGTAGTTTTATAAATAAAGATAAAGTCTTTAAAGAGGGTATAAAATAATATAAAAAAGATAAGCCATGTAAGGATGGAAAATACAGAGTCTGCATCCTATGTGCTGTCTTGTTGACTTTAAATTTTTTGATTGCTGATGAGCAAACAACAGCTACTGAGGGACATTGGATTATGGAAACTGCTAAATTGAACCAACCTACATTAAAAATGTCCTAACTTCAAAATGGAAGTAAAAAAGCATGTTGCTTTGGGGAAGAGGTTATGCTTTTGTCAGTTGCTAGGATCCCCAAAGCTCCAAGGTGTACATAACTTAATTTTTACCATTACTGAAGACGCATTTTAGAAATACAGTTTGCTCTATTGCACTCTAAACTTTGGTCAAGGCTCCTTTGGACAGCTGTTTCTGCCTTTAGTGAACACAGGTGAAGTGACAATGTAAGTGAAAATCAGTGCTTGCATGTTAGTTCCTGCCCTCAATCTCCAGCTGATGCCTGCCAGTGACTTAACAGGCAAAAGAGAGAGAGTATACATAACATTAGGGGACAGATGCAACACCAATCATCAACAAACAAATAATGTTTCACAAAATGGAAAAGGCAGTGAAATTATCTTCACTGACAGTATTAAAAATAGTCTTCTCATTTTTTTTTATTTTAAATATATTTGTTTATTTTTTTTTCATTTTACACACCAACCCCAGTTCCCCCTACCTCCCCTTCTCCTGCCTCCTCACCTCCCTTCCACTCTACCCCCATCCACTCCTCAGAGTGGGTAAGGCCTCTTCCTATGGTAGTCAACAAAGTCTGGCATACCAAGTTGAAGGAAAGCCTAGCCCCTCCCACTGTATCAAGGTTGAGCAAGGTATCCCACCACAGGGAATGGGCTCCAAAAAGCCAGTTCATGTACCTGGGATAAGTCCTGGTCCTGCTGCCAGGGACCGCACAAACAGATCAAGCCACACAACTGTCACCCACATCAGTGGGTCTAGTTTAGTTCCATGCAGGTTCCTGGGCTGTCAGTCCAGAGTCAGTGAGCTCCAACTAGTACCAGTCAGCTCTCTCTGTGGATTTCCCCATCATGATCTTGACCCCTACTTCTTCTTCTTCTTCTTCTTCTTCTTCTTCTTCTTCTTCTTCTTCTCCTCCTCCTCCTCCTCCTCCTCCTCCTCCTTCTTCTTCTTCTTCTCCTTCTCCTTCTACTACTACTATTACTACTACTTTTATTTTTTGGAATGCTGAATGGCGTTTATTGAAGGAGGGAGGAGCTCTTAAATACAGGCTTACAGCACAGTGGGAAAACCCTGGAGGGCACAAATTCGCTTCTGATTTTTTTTTTTTTGAACTGAGGATTGAACCCCAGGCCTTGCGCTTACTAGTCCAGAGCTCTACCACTGAGCTAAATCCTCAACCCCGCTTCTGATGTTTTACAATCTTGTGTCTAAGCTGTTAACGCCCAATATGCTGGATACACAGACAAGGAGCTTCCCTTAAGCATTCAGGAGGGTGGAATCTTGCAGGGAATTAGCATAGGGATGGTATCAAGGTCAAGGTCAGCAAGCAATGCAACAGTTTCCCAAAACGGGAGCCAGGGAATTACAGGTCCCCTCCTATTACTAAAAAAATGAGCTTCTGACTTAGGTTGCATGGGACATCAGCAGGTCACCTTACCCATCATGGAGATACCTGTCCAGGCCACACAGACATTCTGTCTTAGGTTGGTGAGCACCCCCCCACCCAGGTATTACCCATCTCTGAATACTCATTATCATACAGGCTCAATTGTGTGAGAGCTGCTGAGTTAACTGTTGCCAAAGATCTCTAAGTGGCGCTAGGCTTGCAATCTGTGTGTTTGACACAGAAAAGACCAACAGAAGTCTTAACCCACCTACAGCTGGTAGGCTAAGGGCAACTGAGACATTCCCTTCCTTAACAAGCCTTACTCAAATTGGAGTCCTTGTAAGATGGTATCCTGAGAGCAAATGGAACTTAAGTTTGTAAATTTATAACTTTCAAAGCCAATCAAAATGTATATAACTATTGAAATTTGTCATGCTCAATAGAATGAAAGATTAATTAACTGCAGTAGCTACTTTTGCTGCCAGGGTCTCCACTGTGCTAGCTGTAGTAACTAATTATGAAATGGCAATCCCAGAAACATTAGTAGTGGAGGTTGTCACTGTTATACCAGCAACAATGGCAGCAATGATGTCAAATTCTCTTCTGGAGCATGTGGGTATCTATTGGCATGGACACAACTCCAGGAACATGTTAAGTAGGATGGTTGTGAATGGAGAGGTGTGGATTAGTCAGTTATGTTCCTCTCACTATTACAATAAGTTTGGGGCCAAGACCACAAGTATCCTAAGACAATGATACTGAATGCAGTAGTCATGAGCCCATGAAATAATTGACACAGACCAGAGAGAGACTTTGTAACATATGTGTACATTCTCTAAGCTTTGTGCATAAAAGCCGTCACAGACATTTGTTGAATTTAATTTTTTAATGAAATGAACATATATACAGATCTTTGAGTAAAATGTATTTCAAACTGCATAGTACAACATATTGGGCAAGTATGATTAGTCCAGACAACAAATAAGTCACAATATTTGTGACTTGTGAGAGAAAGACATTCTTAAAGCGCAATCAGCACAGTACCTGCAACACAAACACAAACAACAAATGGAACACAAAAAAGTAAAAATGATCACAAAGCAGATGTTATAATTTTTTTAAATTGTCTTTAAGTAATTTTAAAGAAAAAACAAGTTAGTAAAATGTAATACAGTACTGATAGAACAATTAAACAGAACCGTACCCATGGGAAAAATTAAAATTGTCAAAGAAATCATTAGAAATACCCCACCTTAAAAAATGAACAAAAATTTAAATATCCAGGTAGTTTTATAGGGAATTCTAATAATATTTTTTACAGAACAGAAAACCTTAATCTATTTCAGACTGTAGTAAAAAGTGTGAAAGATTTCAAATCATTTTTTAAAGTAACTTTTATTGCATTTGTTCTTGCATGATGGCATGATGCCATCCATGCTTCTAAGGTGTTTAATATGTTCCCGACTACTGTAACCCCCACCTCAGATCAACAAGTCACCTTCTCACATTCATGTGCTTTGTTTTATCTTGAGAATCACTGAGCTTGTGTAACCATGGGTTTGGAACTCTCCATTGGTAACTGGAAGCTTCTAAGTATGAACACAACTGAAAACAATGACTGCCTCTGTCTCAGAGTCCATCAGTAGCTAATACTTCAGAATGGATCCAAGGGACTCCATTGACCATTTCCCATCAATTGTCAATTACTAACAGACTGAGTCCTACTCATGTCTATTGCAGACAAGGCCTCATCTGAGTTTATAACTAGCACTCACATGGATGATTCACAATGGTCAGTAACTCCAGATCCAGTGCCCTCTTCTAATGTCCATGGGCATCAAGCACACTTGTGGTGCACATTTATATATTTATATATAAAATTAAAATAAATACTGTTTAAAATCTGTGTAAAATATCAGCAAAGACATTGAGAAACAATGATATGATATTTATTCTGAAAGTTCAATGATAACTTTATTAGGAAATAAATACAAAACTCACCACAAGTAATGGGTAAAATTTCCTTAGTTAAATAGCTGACTCTGCTGGAGAGCCTATTGGCCAAATTTGGAGGAACGTGAGCAGCAACATTATAATGACAGTGTAAACACAGTCTATTGAATAAAAGTGTCCCTAACAATGTTAATAAGACATGTATTTTGATAGTTGGATGGGTAATAAATCATTTCCATACTGAAGAATCACAAATAATAAATAGGGAATGAATGACAGGAGTAAGAAGTTACATTTTGCAAACTATAATAGTAACTGGTTTAAGGTAAATTATGGATAAATTCTAAGATGACTACGTGGAATTTTATTGGCGAAAGGACAGTTCATTAACCCCTTTATTTATGAGTAGTTTTGTTGGTGGGGGTGTTAACTGGGACAGCCATTATTGAAATTGGTGTAGAGATTTTCAAAAAACTAAGCAATAGTATTGTCATAATATTCAGCTATACCTTCCTGGCATTTCTATATCCTACCACAAAGACACTTGAACACACATGTTTATGGCTATTCTATACACAACAAGGAAGAAAATAGAATCAGTCTTGATGTCCATCAACAGATGACTGACAGAGAAAAATTCTGGCTTTAAATGGCTAAAAAAATAATTGGTATACACACACACACACACACACACACACACACACACACACATATATACACACACAATCAAGGATTATTTGGCCATAAAGAAAGGCAGATTTACAAAATCTACCAGAAAAAGGTTGGCCCTATAAAATATTCTATGAAGTTAAGTAATCCAAGTTCAGAAAGTCAAATACTACATATTCTTCCTCATATTTGGATCCTACATTTTAAGTTTTATATATGTATATGTATGTGGAACATTGTGTGAGTAGAAGCTAGGAAACTAGGAGGTGTCCATGAAAGAGGGAAGGAAGCTTAAAGGGATGAGAGTGAGGAAGATAATTGAGTACATGTGATATGGAGGTGGGAAATGAATGGAGGGGCTAGAAAAATACAAATAGGGATGGGCCTCAGAGAGCCAGAACAGTGCAGGATGGGAGAGGATCAACCAGAACTAGGTATGTATGAAAATGACATAAGGAAACTTATTATACTGCTGTTAATTAGAAAATAACAAAAAAGTCATTATCAAAATTTTTAAAAATGGCATTCACACCATTTCAATGTACCCATACAGAATGTTTTTTTTTTTTTAAATTATAACGGTAAAATGCATCATCTTGAGCAGGTGATCATATTTTTACTGTGTCAATAACAGGACAAACTAGTGCTTGATTTTGTAGCAGAAGTGGTGTGTCAGTGCTAATGTAGTTTGGGTTCAATGTAGATGATGACTAAGAGGAAGGATGATGAAACCTGATTACTAAAGAGCCATTTTCTAAGGTTTACATCTGGCTTGTCTCTAGAACTAAGACAGTTTAAAATGAGAGCATGTGATTCATCTATGGATTAGAACTTCCATGAAACCAAAGCAATATAGGATGCAAGACACACTACTTGAGCTATGTGGGAGCAGTTAATACTTGATGGCCCCAAGAATGGACACTGCTGTCTTGCTTGCCATCTATACTCATTTACAACCCATGCTTCCACACTTCTCCATCATCTGTCCAGACATACAGCAAAGGAGTTATCTTCTACATGGACTAAGAGAGGAGGCCTTGTCAAACTGCAATGTTTTGATGTCTTTGTTATAATGTTGAATTGAGGCATCATATATTCAGTGCCTTCAATGTAACCTCACACAAAATATGCTAAAAATTTTATTTCTTGCCTCTAACAACAGCCATATTTCTTCTTACCAGTATTGTACCTTATTACTGAAGAATGTACCTACTCTTTTTCTCAGATAACTCAAGGAAAAGCTAAGTAAATAAAAATATCTTTCCTTGAGAGATTCATGAAACTTTCTTAGGTGATGATAGAATTAGCCTATAACTCAGAGTGTGAATAATTTCATTTCTCAGGTTCCTTTTTCTTTACTTGCTATAGAAATAGTTAAAAAGAAAAAATAATAATAGAAAAGCAAAAATAGAAAGGAACAAATGTGTCTTGCCAGAATCCTCTTCTCTAGCTTTACACTGAGATGGATGACAATTACCACTTCCTTGTTATTCCCTTTGCTTTCAAAGCATTGCAAAATCTGACTGAAGCATTTGATCTCATTGAATGCATAACTGTTGGCCCTTATGAACCTATTAACATCTTGAGGGAAGGAGACTTTTTTTTTTTTTTTTTACCTATGGCATATGCCATTTCCCAGTGTGATGACTAGACTGTGATGGACACTCAACCACTGCCTATAGAACAGAACCTACTGCCTTCACCCTTCTACCTCTCCCTCGTTACTGTCTCTCTTACTTTTGCTTTAGAACTGTTCATGTAGTTTCTGTTTCATGTTATTAAAACTGTATACAGCTTTATTTGATTTTTAAAGACATTTCCATCTTCTGTGAATCCATAAGAGAAAAATTTCACAAAATGTCTGCTTTACCTTTGCCCAGTATGCTACCCATCAAAATTCACCACTGTACAAAGATGTGCCACTCATCAGCAGTCAGCTTTCTTCCCAAGAAGAACAATAAATTGTAGCTCTGCACACCCATGTAATTTAGCATGCTAGCAAGCCACATCCAATGTTTAATCACTGAAACTTGATTTTTAATTTTGAGGAAGTAATAATGTTCCATAATTTCCAAATATCCAGTGAGCTCTTGATATGACCCCAACAGGCCAGATGTGCTGAATCCTTCACAAGAATTTCTGTGCATAGAGGAATGAGTTTGAGAATCAGGATTATTTGTCAGGTTGTAAACACAGTTCACAACTTATTTTTAATGTGTGAATATTGTGATCAAAATGCATTTTTCTGCCTCATTTAAATACACACACACACACACACACACACACACACACACACACACACCAAAAAAACCCAAAACATGCAGAGTTGATTTTCTTTTTTTAGAAATTGGAAAATGCTAAATTTAAGTCAATTTTCTCTTGAACACTTTTCAAGTCATTTTTGTATATCATTGATTTTTCCCTTTCTTTTAGAGCTAAGACATGAAGACTATAAGATGTAAGATGCCTGGCAGCCCTCACAAAGGCCTGCTAAAACATTTGCTTTTTCTCCAACATTTACAGTGCCTTAACAAAGAGACTTTTGAGAGATTACAATTCTTCTAAAATGCCCCACTTTTACTCTGCAGTACCTAGAATGTCTGTCATTTTACAGATCAAAGACTGTGCACAGAGAGCTTTATGATGTTCAGAAGAACACAAACACCAAACCAAAGTTCACTCACATGAAGCCAATAGTTGTAATTGTCTAACGAGATATTTTAATGTCAATATCTATAAAATTAATATATGTAGGATGTATTCTTAAAAGCCTCGTTCAAAGCATGTGAGGAATGAATGTTCCAACCTTTCATATGTCTGCACATGGAATAGCTTCTCTCAGTGTGAGACTTCATCCCTAGTCTGTACTCACATTAATTTAGCAAATGAATTAACCATTTTTAAATTTTTTTTCTCTTAACTATATCCAGGAGGGAACATAAAATTATTACTACATTGTTTAGGAAACAGAATAGCTATAGTCTCAGAATCTCTACATGTACATAGGAAGAATTTAATGGTATGAAATATATATTTCTTATATATTATATATACATACACATAAGTTATATATTGCATACATAACAATACTACAAGAAAGTCAGTAAAGATGATGTACCACTTTACTTTCTCCATATGTTTAAAGGTTCCCTATGCATATGGGCCATTTTTATCTTTACATAAATTCATGTAATGTATATAATGAACTATATTAATTTGGTCATATGTTAGAGGATAAGGTAATTATTACTACTTAGCTGGTTCACTATAAATTTCTATGTTTAAACCAAATTACTCTAAATCATTTGTATTTTAAGAGATTTTCAGTTGGCAATGATACATCATCAAAATAATATATCCTATTCCTTGAATATTCATGTCTACAGGGGCTCTGCTGTGTGCTAGGTAGAGGTTCGAAAGCATAGCATGATGTCTCTCCAGGTAGCCACCAGCCAGTATAAGGCAAAATTTGAATAAACCCTATGAACAGTTACATGTGACTGTGTCCTCTCCATAGCAAAGATTTGAGCACTGGTGTGGGGCTCATTATGCCTGGATATAGTCTCTCAGTCTTGGGGAATTTAATGTTCAGTTAAGGCATCATGTCCATAGGTCGAGATTTTCATTTCCCAGTGAAAAGAGTGGAGAGGAATATGGAAAAGAGTATAGCACATTGGCTTATGTTTGTTTACTAAAAGATCTATCTTTAGAGATCTTGGTGATGTAAGAAAGTAAAATCAAGTGGGTTTGTGAATCAGAATAATTTCCTCCATTTGTGAACTTCATCTTTCAGGTACATTGAAACTCTCACAAGGCCCCTGGAAGTGTGAATTTGACCCACACATTGTGAATAAACTTTATATCCACATACATTTGAATAGAGATACTTAAATACTAACAAAAATCAACTTTATATATATTGTTACTAAATTCATAGACTAACTAAGGTTTTATCGAAACACACATACTTTCATGAAATTCTACATCCAAGTTTTTACATGAAAGAAGATGAGTCTTCATACTCATCCATAAACTATCTAGAATAAAAAGTAATTTTTTTCCATGGCTAGCACATTAGGAATCAAAACACAAGAAAAAAATGAAATATATTGGCACAGCCAAAACGATAGAACACAAATTTTCTTTTGCACATAAAATAATTAATTCTCAGAGAATTTCATACAATGTATCTTAATCACACTCACATCTCAGTTCTTCCCTCTCACCTCCCAAGTCTCTCCCTCTTCCCTGTTTCCAGTAGCTTATTTAGAAGACACTATCCCACAACAGATGTCTTCTGGCTTTCACAGCTGACACTATGACACAAAAACACTATGTATGTTGACCTTCACTAACTCTACCAGTTTTATTTGGATCCTATAAAGCAAAAATTTAATCTCAGTCCAGGCCTATTGGTCCATGTCTATAATTCAAGCTACTAGAGAGGCTAAGTATAGCAATGCCAAGGCCTGTCTATACTGCATTATGAGACACTGTCTCAAAAAAGTTGTTTACATAAAAAAGGAACTGAAGATATATCTCAGTAGTAGAAAACATACTTAGCATGAATAAGACCCTGGGTTCAACATCCAATATCAAAAATAATTAATACAATAAAAAAATAAAATTTAGTTTCAGATAACTTGCAGTTGGGCTATGAAAACCCAGGATAGACAATTCTCTTACACAGAAAACCCTGTTACATTTTTTTGGTTAGGGAAGGATTAGGTAGACTAGATGACTGATTATTTTGATAAAATAAGTACAATAAGCCAAAATGTGGGAAGATTTATGGCTTCTAACATCATGTATATAAGGGTAGGGAAGAAAACCTTGGTTTGGTTACACAAAATGATAGCATCCTAAGACACTAACGGATGTTTGGTTTAGCAAATGAATTGTAGAGACAAACAATGTTGTAGGCTTAATTGAATTTTTTGGTTTGTTTTTTTTTTTTTGTTACAGAATCACATGTTTTCTATTTTCAAATCTATAGTGAGATCTTTTGCCTGTTTGTTTGCCCATGTTGACTTAGAAAATGAAGGGAAATCAAGAGTGTCCATTTGAGGAGAATCTGAGCAAGAAGCAATCTTTGCAGGAAGTGAAAAAGAAGCAGGATTGCTGAGTCGGGAGTGAAACCATGAGTGAAAAGGATGACAGAATACATGTCCATGGGGGAAAAAAATTTCAGAATTTGGAAGCTGGCTGTGCTTTTGTTAGGCAGTTAGGAGTCTGACTACTTTTCTGAAATTTGAAAGTAGACAGAAAGTCAACATACCAAAAGAATTAAGACTTGTAGACACAAAACACACTGTGTAATCTGCTCAAGAGTGGCTTGTACCCCAAGTAAAGCAAATATCTGTATGGGGCCTAGGAGTGGTTATGGGGCAGGGCAAGTAGATGAAGATACACAGAACACCAGAGAAAAATTGCATGCTTGAGGCTCAGGTGCAGAGTTGCAGGAAATGTGAAATGTGACCTACATTTTACTTCCTCCACAGCTTATCAAAAATTATCATCCAAAACGTCTATCAAAACATTTTTTCATCTAATGTAAAGGAAAGGTTTAGGGTTTGCTTTGGGTGTCTGTAAATATAACAAAATATTTGAAAATTAAATTTAAAGAGGGAGAAGTTTAGTTTTACTATAAGGTTTGGACGTTTTGGCCAATGGCTTGTTGGCCCATCCCTCTGAGCCTGTGCTGTGACCATGCGTCATAGAGGAGGTGCTTAGTGGAGGAAAACCATTAGCCTCAGGGCCAGAAGTAAAGAGAGAAAGGCAGCACAGTGCCCCACCACACCCATAAATGGCATCTCCACATCAAAAACGACACCTGGGGGGTTTATCTCCTTATATTTTTAGCAGCTTCCAGTGTTAAGAACCAGAGAGCTAGCCCATGAACATGCAGGCCTTTGGGGAGACACTTAGTATTCAAACTGTCCTGCTTTTCTGTACAAAGAGGAATAAAGAGATGACAATGGGAAATCATCATTTTCTTCTTTCTGTACCAAAGGGCAAGAAAATGTGAAAAATGTAGGAGTAATTTTAAAATAATTTTCATTCATTCTAATTGTAATGGATGCTCTGTTCTAGTAAAATAAAGTTAAAATGGTTCCATTGTGCAAGTTGTAGTGATAAATAAGCAAAATTTCAGGGAAAAATCATATTTTGATAGATTTTTGTTTGTGGAAAATCATGCTTTTTTGACCCAATACCCCAAAGGACAAATATATGCATCTACTAAATTAAAGGAGAGCTATAAAAAAATTGGAGTGTGTATTGCAACCCATAATCAACTACTAGAGCCAATAAAGAGAAACGTATGCAGAACAAAAATCATGACATGTTTTTCAAAAGAGTAAAGCCATTTCCTAAAAATAAAATCTTGTGATGATAGGCACTTGCTTACTGCTGTACCAGTGGATCAGTAAGAATACAGAGTTTTCCTTTAAAATGTGCTGAACTGTTCTCAAAAGTCTTGGATGCATCAGACACTTAAAGCTTAGGATTAAGTCCAGAATATTTTTGAGATGTTTGCAAAGATGCTTTAATAGCAACAAACAAGTAAATGCTCGTGGAATGTTCAAATGCATTTGATGTTCTCAGAAGAAGAAAGAAGCCTCCACTCCACCCTCCCCTTCTCCATGCTGCCCTACTTCAGAGCCCAAAGCAGTGCATTCTTGCAAGTTCCCTCCTCAACATGGTGGTATCTTTGTGCAGGCTTGTGCTAAACCTCTTCAATACAGATGAACACAAAATACCAGCATATTTCTCATTATGCAAGCAAGCTCCCACATACAAATTCGAAAGGGAAGCAGAGAACAGCTGCATTCCACTTTTTTTTTGGCATGAATAGGGCCTTTAATATCAATACTGAAATGGAAGTGATTAGTACTATTTACTGAATTTTAAAGCACCTTGGGATGTTCAGCCAGACGTTTATTTGATTGGCTGAACATGCGGACACCTCATTTTGGAAAAAATATGTTGGCAGAGGCAAAGAAACAGCTATCTGGCTGCTTCACACACATTTTCAAAGGATTGGAGCTGTTTTTCTGCTTTAAAATGATGCTCTTATAAAGAATAATATGTTCTTTCAAGCATTTTGGGTCGTTTCTACTGAAGCACTCTTTTTATCTTTAAAATCAGGAGCATCGAAGACAATCATTTCGATTGGCTCTGCTTAGAGAAAGCTTTTACCCATGGTGCTTTGAGGTAGAGCAACCAGGGTTGAAATTACCCATTTAGGTGCTGGAATACTGACATAATGAATATTGTGGGTTTGTACCCCATGTATTATACTGATTTGATCCAGTTCTAATATTAAATGCTTGTTGGTAAATGATTTGCTTTTAAAAATATATCCAATCTTTTCATTTTCTCTTTCTTTTTATTTGTATTTAACATTTGTATCTACAGTACATTCAAGCTGGTTCAAAACCTGAAAGACAAGGTCTAAGTTATCAGATGTAAATGTCAGCAAGATGCTACTTTGGTAAACATAATGGCAAGGGATAGGACTTGTTCTCTGAATCTTGAGTGCCACCAAGGCCCCTGTGTTAAAGATGTGGCTGATGTGGGATTTCCTGGAGATGGAGTCTGCACAAGGTGAGGCTTGGTAAAGAGTCTTACCTCTTTATTTCTAAATTGACCTGGATCTATTGAACCAAACATCATTTAAATCCCACTAGAATTTAAATACTGGCTTAAAAAAATGCACTCAATGCTAAACAATTCAAAATTGTAAATGAAGAATATCAAATGTAGAAGATAATACTTTGCTACCTGAAGATGCTATAGAGATTTCACACTTAAACAGTATAATATGTCTAGACACTTAACCAAAACAGACAAAATAGCAAACCACAGATTATGGGAACACCCACATACACTGAAAAAAATTAAACATGTGGTTATATCCATGCTTTTAGTTGACTGGAGTCCACCCATCCATAGTCTACCAAGTCCAATGCTAGTCTCAGAGCAGCAGAAGTGAATTGAATAAAATTGCTAAATATTTGAGCACCTTCAACCTCTGGATCAATCAAATCAACAAAATAAACTATCAGAATTGCCAGATTACCAATATTTACCTCTAACATTTTGAGCAGATTGCATCATACTATTTCTGTTGCCAAAGGAAAACCTTTCAGTCTAGTTTTCATAACTTGTAGCTGCTCTTGTTGCTTTTTCTAAAAACTTTAAACCACATCAAGCATATTCTCAAATCACAATGAAATCAAATTATATGTTGATAAGAGAAATTATGGAAATATCTAAACTCCTGAAAATTAAAAAGCATTCTCCTGAATAACAAGTGCTCAAAGAAGAAAGGAATGCTCACATCAAATTTAATCAAAAGAAAAGTAAATTTACCCACTCACTTTTTGCTACATTATTTATTTATATATTTCTTGTTTTCACACCCCCCAAAGTTTCTCCTCCCTCCCCTCTTCCCAGTTCCTCCCCCCATCTCTCTTCTATCCCCCCATCCACTCCTCCACTGTTTCTTTTCAGACACAGATGGGTCTCCCATGGGTATTACCCAGCCACGGTTTATCAAGTTGAAGTGAGACTAGGTACCTCTTCTTCTATCAAGGCTAGATGAAGCAACCCAGTAGGAGGAAAGAGTCCCCCAAAGCAGACATTAGAGTCAGACACAGCCCTGATCTCACTGTTAGGAGTTTCACAAGAAGACCACATTACACAACTAGAACATGTATGTAGAGGGCCTAGGTCCATCCCATGCATGCTCCCTGGTTGTTGGTTCAGTTATTGTGAACCCCTATGAGCCCAGGTTAGTTGGTTCTGTGGGTTTGCTTGTGGTGTACTTGACTTCTCTGTCTCCAAAATCCTTCCTCGCCCTCTTCCATAGGATTCTCCAAGGTCATCTTAACATTTGGTTATGGGTCTCTGCATCTGTTCTCATCAGTTGCTAGGTGAAGTCTCTTGGACGACAGTTGGGTTAGACACCAATCCCAGCACATCTTGTAGGAAAGATAAATAAATGGAAAGGTCTCCCAAACACTCCTTTGTAAAGAATGCTATGTAGTGCTGTGAAGAGGAAACATGTTTTGCCTCCTACTGAGCCTTGTTGCTTTGGGGAATGTGGGGAGTGGAACACTGTAACTTGGACACAGGAGGGGCTCTTGCTCACTAGGTGTGCCAGAGATAAAGCAGGGCTAAGGCTTCCAGGTTTCCCTTTCAAGGTAATGTCCCCATTGCGCTCTTTCTCCAAGAAGGCTTCCCCCTCTTCCACTAGCTCCACAAACTGAAACTAACTCTTCAATACAAGACCCCTTGGAAGATTTTCTAGATCTAAGCCACAGATACACAAGGGAAACATCCACATTAAAGAAGGAAAAAAAACTCAACCTAAGTATAGACCACATTGACCACTCACTTTAAGTAACTAAGAAAGGAAGACCAAATTAAAGCCAAAGTGAGCAGAAGGACATGATAGAGATGAATTTAAGTTTAAATACAAATTAGAACAGCAGTAAATTTAGTATCACTAAAAGGTGGCTCTCTGAACTGGCCAACAATACTGGCAAAACCTTAGAAAATGATGGAGAAAAGACATAACTTAGATCGTTATAGTAAAGAATTAAAAAGGTAAATGGCTTTGATTTTACAGGAATAAAATATACTGTGAATAATTGTCCAAAACCTAGATGGAATGGAGTTTCCTAAAAAGACAGAAACTGACTAACAGGGATAAAAAAGCCATACAAATAAAACCTAAATAGTCTTATAACAACTACTGAGGCCAACTTAATCATAAAAAGGATCACATTGAAAAGTTCATGACTGTAGGTCAAATGTTTCCCTTCATGTGAAAGGCAGACCAAGAAAATGAAACTATAGATCAACAGCCTTTTGAGTAAAAGCAAACAATGCAGCTATGTACATTATCAATTATTCATATTAGCAAATAGAATTAACTCAGAGTTTAACAATACAAGATGAATTAATGGAACATATTGGATTTATAGAATGAAAATGAAAACTCACACCCTGATCTTCTTTCTGCAATCTAATACACTTTCATGATGGAAAGTGCACAAAATCTTAGAAGACAGCTTCAATATGATCAAGGACATATACACAAACCACTGCTAATACATTCATGGAGGAAAAAAAATCCTTCCCTAGTTTAGAATAGTAAAATGCCTCTCCCCTCCCTCCATTTGTATTTCATGCTGTTATTAAAAGCCCTAGAGACAGGAAGTGGATTAATACTTCTGGAGGATGGAGGACTAGTGAATCGAGAGCAATTGTTATAGACATGGGTTACGTTTTGGAAAATTAAATAGTATAGCTTCAAATAGTAGCAATAATCTCACAACACTGCAATTATACTGGAAGCCACCAAATTATACATTTAAGAGAGCAAATTGCTTGTTCTCTGAATTATTTCCCAATTAAAAACAATGAACAAATATAGTCATCTAAAACTTTCAATATAATTTGTTTAATAGTGATCATAACAGTTAGTATAGTGCATGTAAATTTATTTAACTAGTGCATATCATCATGTTTCTGTGTCATGTGCCCTGAAAATTGTACATTAAAAAACACTTGAGAAAATGGCAGAGGGACAGTGGATAGGTATATAGTTAGGACCTTTGCAAATATTATGCATGACTGCATGTCTTTAAGTCTTTTATAAATTCTATAATTAAGCAATATATGCATGAAAAGAATGTTTCTAGGATAGAATAGGACAAAAAACATCAACCATAGGAAGAAAGAACCTAATAAAAATGAGTAGATAATTTACAAATAGAATTTAAACATTTGAAAATATAGCAGCAATTTAAATAAGCCTAAATCATTTAAATTTATCCATAAAAGATTAAATACTATCAAATATAATATTTAACTTAAAATTTGTGAAAATTTCAGCGTAAAAAATCAGAAAAAGGAAAAGAAATATTAAGTGAGGACTCTGGAATAAAAATGATGCTCATTATTAATATAAATTGAAATCTTACATAAATTAAAGCTTAACAAGTACTGTAAATAAAGAGAGAAATAAAAACATAATCCACAAAAAATGTGAATAAGACTTGTATATATCTTATAACATAAGCTCAAACTATATAAATGAAATGCATGATAAGGGGAAATGGACAGGATTGTTTGTGATATTTTGCTTCTATTTTTCAACCAGATTAAGTGTGAAAAAACAGTAAATATAGCTTTGTGAAGTACAACTTACATATTCATCCAATGAAAAGAATATTGGGTAAGAAAGGACTTGGTGTACAAGCCAGAAAATGTGCAATCTAGAAATAATAGTCAAATTTCATTCCAAAGAGGTTAAAAGGAAAATGTGTATAATTTATATGTTCTAAGGAATGCATAATAAAATTCATGATTTAGCAAAATAATATGACTTTTACTTATTGCCTAGGTCAAAATATTTAGTATTTGGAAATGTTGAATGTGCATATAAGTTTACACATATACATATAAGTAAATCTCAAGATTATTTACATATGTGTGTTAACATATTATAGTTATACAATAATATATCACAGAGTTAATAATAAATATATAAATATTATTGTGTTTATAAGTTGTAGAAAGACACAGAAGCAGAGAAACAATAGGAGACAGAAAGAAAGTAAAAATGCAAAGATATGCCAAACCTTATAGTATTTTAAAATGTCAAATGATATTCAACTGCTCTACAAATCATTTTTAACAATCAGAAGTATTTTAAAATGCTTTTATTAATTCTTTGAAAATTTCATACTCTATAATTTGATCAAATTCACTCCCAACTTCTCTCCTAACTCCTCCCGATCCACCCACACTTCCCTGTCATCCTCTAGCTTTTTGTCCTTCTTCTGAGAAGCTAGGGACAGTTGATGTCTTCTGTTTTCCCCAAGGGAGTGGCTCCTGGCTGGTTGGCCATGATCCAGGGTATGCCATCACACGCAAGAGTTTATTAGCATCACAAATTGGAGTTGATGGGTTATGTATGCATGGCCTTATCATTTGTTAAATGTGTCAGGAAAGTCCATCCATGGGCACACCTAAACATTGTTCACAGACACATCAGTTGGTACCCGAATTCCTCTGTTCACTCTCTTTCACTTACTCTCCCTATTAGCTCTATTAGTTTTCCATTCTTCTTTTCCCTGCTCTCCATCCCTAAGTTCAGCTTCAAATAAAGTCTTTTGATTATTGGCTTCCTATTCTGTTCAGCAGTGGACTGCAAAGGCAAGAGACTAAAAATAGAAAGAGTGCCCAGTGTTCATACAGAGAAACTAACAGGCAAAGTTTTTCTCTCTGGAATTTTAGCATATCTAATTGTAAGAGAAATTGTGAATGGTTGAAATTTTTATACTCTTATCCCATGCAATTATGATTATAAAAATGTAACATGGAGAAGCTCTTTTATCTACAATCTACAACATATATACATCCCTAGATCATATATAGATTCTTTACATGTATATTAGTGTGGTGTGTGTGTGTGTGTGTGTGTGTGTGTGTGTGTGTGTGTAGAGAGAGAGAGAGAGAGACAGAGAGAGAGAGAGAGAGAGAGAGAGAGTCTGTGTATGTCTGTGTGCTCATCCTAGAAGCCTGGTGCACAAACATTCAAGGTAAGTAAAAATGTAGGAAACTGCCAACATATCTATATGTAGTTTAAAACAAATAAATGATCCAATGCATCAATAAAAATAAATAAATAGAAATACTATCATATAATAATACACTATACAGTGTGAAAACAATTGTTTAAGTCCCTAGGTAAACAGACTTTAAAATACATGCTTTAAATTGAAAAGATGAACTGAGGTCAGCCAACTTTAAGTGCAAGCCAAAACACAGTCTCTGGAAATAACCTCTAGAAAAGAACTGAAAAATGAAAATTAGCGGTTCTTCTCTGGTGCTTTAGAGAATTGCACCACAGGGCAAACTGCTCACTCCAAAATTAGAAATAAAGAAGAATACAGAAAAAAAAACCCTCTCGTTTTCCCAGGATGGAAGGCAGACATAGAGCCAGTATTTTGGAGGAAAATCAAGCTAGGTTGCCATTTTTCTTTGATCAATAGCAGGAGGCAAAAAAAATGAGGATAGTCATGAGACTTAACCATGGAAGTCAGTTGTAAGAGAGAACCATAGTTTGGAAGACTTATCTAAAGGAGTACTATGATAATTTCAGGGTATAGATCAAATGTGAATGCCCATCAATAGAGAAGAAAGGCAAAATTTAAAAAAAAAATGTTGTTCATTTGTTTGATATTTGAGAAAGGGTCTTACTTTGTGTAGCCCTGGCTGTCTTGGAACTCATTATGTAGACCAGGGTGGCCTCAAATTCACAGAGATCTGCTTGCCTTTGAATTCCAGGTGCTAGGATTAAAGACATGTGGCACATAGGAGATCACTTTCTACATATAACACCAGTAGCACAGACACTGAGAGAAACAATTAATAAATGGTACCTCCTGAAACGGAGAAGATTCTGTAAGGCAAAGGACACAGTAAATAAGACAAAATGACAGCCTACAGAATAGGAAAAGATCTTCACCAACCCCACATCTGACAGAGGGCTAATCTCCAAAATATATAAAGAACTCAAGAATCTAGTCATCAAAATAACAAACAATCCAATTAAAAAATGGGCTATTGAGCTAGACAGAGAATTCTCAAAGGAAGATTTTCAAATGGCCAAAAGACATTTAAGGAATTTCTCAGCATCCTTAGTTATCAGGGAGATGCAAATCAAAATGACTCTGAAATTCCATCTTACACCTATCAGAATGGCTAAGATCAAAAGCACTGCAGACAGATTATGTTGGAGAGAATATGGAGCAAGGGGAACACTCCTACACTGTTGGTGGGAGTATGAACTTGTATAACCACTTTGGAAATCAGTATGGCAGTTTCTCAAAAAATTGAGAATCAGTCTTCCTCAAGACCCAGCTAAACCACTTTTGGGCATATACTCAAGGAATGCTCAATCATACCACAGAGACATATGCTCAGTTATGTTCATAGTGGCATTATTCATAATAGCCAAACCTGGAAACAACCTATATGCCCCTCAACTGAAGAATGGATTAAGAAAATGTGGTACGTATACATAATGGAGTACTACTGAGATGAGAAAAACAACGACATCATGAAATTTTCAGGCAAATGGATGTAACTAGAAAATATCCTGAGTGAGGTAACTGAGACAAACCTGGTATGTACCCACTCATAAGTGGATACCAGGTGTAAAGCAAAGGATAATCAGACAACAAACCACAACTCCAGAGAAGCTATCTAACAAGGAAGGTCCAAAGAGGGACCTATGAATCACCCTGGGAAGGGCAAAGAGATGAGATCGCCCCGATTAAACTTGGGATGAGGGGTGGGAAATGAAGGGTAGGGCATAGAGGATGAGAAAAAAAGAGAATGGGATGGTTGAGCTGGAACAAGGATGGAGTGGGAAAGCAAAGAAAGAGATACCATGATAGAGGGAGACATCATGGGGATAGAGAAACCCAGTGCTAGGGAAGTTGCCAGGAATCCACAAGGATGACCCCAGCTTGACTACTAGAAATAGTGGAGAAGTTGCCTGAACTGAACTGTCTTACCAAAGTGATCAAATCAGTGAATACTCTGTCATCATAGAGCTTTTCTCCAGTGATTGATGGAAGTAGCGTGGAGGTTCACAGCCAAACACCAGGCAAAGCTCCAAGAGTCCAGTCAAAGAGAGAAAAAAGGGATTCTATAAGCAAGTGCATCAGGATCATGATGGGGAAACCTGCAGGGATGACCAATCCAAACCTGTGGGAACTCAAGAAAGTTGGATAAATGGCTGTGGAGCCTGCATGGGACTTGACTAGGACCTCTCCATGGCAAGACAGTTGTGTAGTTTGATCTGCTTGAGGGAGGGCCCCTGGAGGTAGAATCAGAATCCATCCATGGTGCATGATGGGCTTTTGGAGCCCACTACCTATGATGGGACTTTTGTACAACCTTGAGGCAGGGGAAGGGCTTGGACTTGCTTCTACTGGATGTGCCTCCCCACGGGAGGACTTGCCTTCTTATGGGAGGAAGTGGGGTGGGGTGGGAGTCTAGGGGGGCAGAAGGAGGGAAGAGAGGGATCTTGACTGGAATGTGAAATGAATGAAAAATTTTCTTGATAAAAAATAAATACAAGCAGTCAACCTGCTAGATAACTTTACATTAGTAATGACTTATAAATGCCACTGAAAGGCAGCTCTGTCCACGGGAACAGCAATGATATCATAAAAAATGCACAGTACTATAGTGGCATACATTGATAATAAATGGATAATGACTTTTACTGTTTTATTTTCACTAAAACTACATATGTGAATCTATCCAGCAATTCCTGGTGTTCGAGGTCTATGAATCAATGACATATTTGTAATAAAAGCAACTGACCCATTAAAAAAGGCATGTGCCCCTATGTATGGCTGTAAAACAAATTTTTAAATATGCCAAACAGTTGGCTAACTTGCCTGCCTGAGACCTCATTGAGACAATAAGAGAAACAGCACAGGGCTGTAGAGTAAACTAATAAGCAACCATACACCTGCCCCACACTAAGGGGAAACTCATGTCCACATTCCACAAATAACAACAGAATCACAAGGTTTTCTAGTAGACCAAGGAAGAAGGGGATAGATTGGAAAGACAAACAAACATCAGAACATGATTTATACATAGCAGACTTTTTCGAGTTGTTTGTTTTAGGAAATAGGCATAGAATTTTCCAAAACTAGGGAACAACACCAAACTACAAGTCTACAAAGATCATGTTTTGGCTAGCTTTCCTGCCCAAATTTTCCTAAAATTGAAGACAAGGTATGGCTCAACTTGGCTCTTAAGAAAAAACTCTTAGTGCTTTTAATCCTTTTACCCTGGAGGCAGAGGCAGGAGGATCTCTGAGTCACAAGCAGAAGCCCCCCCCCACACTTACCCCTGACACACATATGTACACTGCACACACACATACACATGAACACACCATAAAAACATGTTTTAGGTGTGTGATCTTCAAACTGCAAATGATATAGGACGGGGATTTGCTGTGCAGACAACAAGCAGCCTCATCAGCTTTGAGTGAATTCTTCTTCCTCTTCTTCCTCCTCCTTTTCTACTTCTCCTCCTTCTTCTTCTTTTCCTCCTCTTCTTCTCCCTTCTTCTTCATCATATTCTTCTTCTCCTCCCCCTCTTCCTTCTTTTCCTCCCTCTCTTCCTCCTTCTCCTCTTCCTCCTCCTCCTCCTCCTCCTCCTCCTCTTCCTCCTTCTCCTCCTCTTCTTCCTTCTCCTTCTTCTCCTCCTCTTCCTTCTTTCTTCCTGCTCCTTCTACTTTTTCTTTATTTTGTTTTTTGAGACAGGGTTTTTCTGTGTAGTTTTGGCTATAGTGGAGCTCTCTCTGTAGACTGGGCTGGCCTCAAACTCTCAGAGATCCACCTGTCTTTGTCTCTCAAGTGCTGGGATTGAAGGCACTAATAGTTTTTCTTAAGATTCTAGTGGAATCATACCTTGTCTTAAGTTTTAGAAAAAATTGGGCAAGAAAGCTAGCCAAAGCAACTCACACTACAGACCTGAAGAACTGTAAAGGGATGGATTTTGCACAAGCAGCAAAATTTATGAAAATTGTCTTGGCACCAACATAAAACTGACACACTGGCATCATACCTTATAAAGTATGGTCAAGTGTCCCCATTTTGTTTTAGTTTCTTTTAGGATATATTTCCCCAGTTTTGAATTAAAGAATGTGTATATTCTTACCTGAAAATAGAAATTTTGAAAAGAGAAAAAGAAGAATTATCCCAAATTCTTTATGAAAAAGGAGTAAGGAAATCATGCAAATAAGACTGGAGTAAAATGTATAAAGAATAAGTGGAAAAAACAGTCCTGATTTAGGTTTCTCTAATCAGTGAAGATATCCCTGACAAGTTTATTAGTCAGTCAGGTTCTCTAGAGAAACAGAGCTGCAGAATTTTATATACATATATATACATATATATATATATATATGTGTGTGTGTGTGTGTGTGTGTGTGTGTGTGTGTGTGTGGTGTGTGTGTGGTTGTGTGTCTGTGTGTGTGTGTGTGTGTGTGTGTGTGTGTGTGTGTGTGTGTGTAATTAATTAAAGTGGCTATCAGGTTGTTATTAAGCTAGTCCAACAATGAATTTCTCTTAGCAAGAAAGCCAAGAATTCAGTAGTTTTTCAGCCCATAAGGTTAGATGTCATAGTTGGTCCTTGGTAGAAATCAGAGTCCCCAAAAAAGGCTCTAATCAAGTTAAGGAATGGACTTGTTAGTGAGAGGGAAGGCAAGCATCGAAAGAGCAAATCTTCCTTCTTCCATATCCTTCATATAGCTGGCCACCAGAAGGTTTGACTCAGATTTAAGGTAGTTCTTCTGTCCTCACATGATCCAATCAAGAAAAAGCTCTCATAAGTGTGCCAAGTTGGTTGAGTTTTAGTTAATACCAAGGTGTAGTCAAGTTGAAAAACAAGAATAGCCATCACAAGTAACATAATAGTAATGCTTTCTCACATGACAAAATGCAGAGGGTTTTTTGTTTTGTTTTTTATTGCCAGTAGACATGTAAGCAAATGTGAATGGGTTTTTTTGGATCAGAAACTCAGACATACATGTAAGAAGAATATTGTAGAAGAAATAAGTAAAGACATACAAACATTTTATTTCTGTTTTTCCTAATTTATCTGGTAGGTTGCAGTAGCCATTATATAATAATACTATGAAACTGTGGCTGGTTCTGGTGATTTTAATTTTTAAAATGATATATAAAATATTCTTGGCATGACCTCTCTGAGGCTATTAGTCCCTAATCTCCATTGTATTTTTGTCTACTCATGACAAGTTAGTTTTTAATAGTTTTGGTCATTTATTTGATGATTAGTAGCACCAATAACTGAAAATATCTTGTTGAAATTTTAACTGAATTTCCAGTATTTGAAAACACATTAAACTAGATTTACCATAGTAGATACTTGAAAAATGAATCACTTTTCTTCCATGAACATACAAAGAATTATCTCTAAAACCATTTTCTTTGACTCCAGGAAAGGAACTAAGAATGGATCATGGAAAGTCAAATAATCTGAGTTAGATTCCCCTTGAAATGGGTTCCTTAGAATATAGTTCACACAAACCACCCACTATGCTCGTGTAGGAGATTGAGTGTTCCAAGGAGGACTCAATCCACATTTTCTACAATTTATAGATACAAAACATACTGAGAATTTTAATAAGATTTTGAGTCTATAAAAAGCTTATTTTCCCTCTGAAGGTACAGCCCACTTATTCTGTAACATTTAGATTAGTCTGTTAACACATAGTAACACATAGCAAAAGAAAAATAGCATGGTATAGAAAATACTTTAGATATATATCCTGTTCTCTATATGTATCTATATAATTCACACAATAGTAAATACACAGTCAAATGAAAAGCTAGCATTTTTATTGAAAATTAAGTAACAGCCATAAATATAGGCATAAAATAAGATCTTTGATTTTGCTGATAATTCTTAAATTTGGATATCACAAATTAAAAATTGATTCTAACTCTATTAATCAATGGTTAAGAGGACTTGCTGCTCTTGTACAAGACCTGAGTTCATTCAGTTCCTAGCACCTCCATGAAGCATCCCACAGCCACTTGTAACTCCAGCACTTGGGGAACCACAAAGTCAATGTATATACACAGAGACAAATGCACATATACATGAATCTTTAAACAATAATTGATTCTAATTCTGAAAAGATGATACTCTCATTAACCTACACACTAAATCCTTGAGTAGATGACTTCATTACATATTAGCCTTGTAATTTTCTCTCAATTATAATTTTATTGCAAATGAGAGTGGAATGCTGTGGGATATCATTTTGTATGTTGTGAATATGTGTTCGCTCTGATTGATTGATAAATAGAAAGCTGATTTGCCAGTAGCCAGGCAAGAAGTGAGCAAGAGGACAAGGGAAATTCTGGGAAGAGGAAGGATAGAATCAGGAGTCACCAGCCAGACACAGAGGATCAAGATGACAAGGCAGAACTGAGAAAAGGTACCAATCCACTTGGCTAAATATGGATAAGAATTATGGGTTAGTTTAAGTGTAAGAGCTGGTCAATAAAAAGCCTGAGCTAATGGTCATTCAGTTAATAATTAATATAAGCCTCTGTGCATTTATTTGGGTCTGAGTGGCTGTGGAACAGCTGGGACACAGGAAAACTTCCCACTACAATGGGAGCCTCACCATTGGGCATTGGTCCCCATAGACCTAAGAAAGCTTAAAGATTCCAAATGCATAGAAACAGAGCTACATTAGGTTTCCTAGCCTCACAGTCTCATGCCAGAAGCAGCACAAATTTGTCTCCTGACAGCCTGTGAGATAGAGCTGGCCACCAGCTGCCACGAGCTAAACAGTAAGCAGACTCCTGCCATAGTACACAATGGTGTCTCCAAGCCATGTAGCATACTGCATGGTGGATTTAGCCTTTTCTAGTATAAAAGAAGAAGAAGAAGAAGAAGAAGAAGAAGAAGAAGAAGAAGAAGAAGAAGAAGAAAAGGAGGAAGTTGTTTCTGGGCTACAAGCTGCTAGATGGAGGCATGGACACACTACCTCCCAGAATCATCAGAATGCATGGCTCCCAGAGCTGGCAGTAAATGTATCACCACCATATTGGGAAGCAGAAGTAGGTGGAGTCAGCAGCCAAGGCCTTCTCTTCAGTAATAGCCACTGCAGTTTAAAGGAATAGATTCACAATAAGGCAGACTCAGGTGGAATAAGACTTTAAATGGTTTACAGTGTGTGGAAAATGTACATAGGGTTGGAAGAGAGAAGAAAGAGAATATAGACAGTTATATAAAGAAAGAGCTTTAAAAATAGTCTTTAAAGAAACAGTAAACATGATATAAAAGTAAGCCACATAAAGATGTATATTACAAGATAATCTAGATTGTGTTGGCTTTGCGATTTTTAACTGCAGAAAGACATTTAATTGTAAAGGCTGCTCAGTTAAACCAATATGTATATTTTAAAGATATCTTGACTTCAAAATTTGGATCTAAGGCTATGTTGCTTTGTAAAGGAGGCTCTGTTTTTGTTTCCGCAGGAAGCAAGAGTCTATGGATTTGTTTCATGTTAAGATGGATCAGATTCAATCAAGCCAGACCTCCTGAAACTTAACAGATGGTACTTACCCATAAAGGTTGTAGCTGGTCTTCCCAGGACTTGACCATTATCTTGAATTTTCTCAGGGTCCCTATAAGACTACTAGTGCCCCCTATCAGCAGGAAGTACCCTGGAATACTATACCCACATGCCCAAAAAATGGATTATGGATGTTTGTCTTTATTTAGGTTGTTAGTTACAAATTGTTATTGGTCATAGTCAATCTCTAAAAGAAAAAAGGGGGATATGATATAGACATATAGGATATAGATATGATAGGATAAAAGGGTAGATAATCGAATCTACTTTTAAAGAACAATAATTGTTTAAAATATTTTACATTGCTATTGATTTTAGTTTATTTTGTTATAGTGTATGTATATCTCTATTCTTCTTTAAAGTATATTGTTTGTGCAACTGATTTGAAATTGTAGTGTATAGTTGAGAAATACAGATTAATAATTAGTCATCCATGATATTCAAACTTATAGTCATGTTAGTTAAGTTTTCTAGGTATACATAGATATATCTCAATTAGGTAGTTAATCTTCAAACACTTCAAAGACCTACAGAATATGGCATTTAAAATGTTTTAAAAACTTATGCTTTCTTGGACAATGAGACATGTCTGCTCCTGGAAGCTCTGATTTGCTTCAAAGAGCAAGATGGGCATCAAAGACACTCTATATGGAGTTTATCTTCTTCTTGGCAAAAATAGTCATTTGGGCAAGAAAATATTCTTGCCTGGACTGCTTGACAAAACATTGTATCAGCTGGACATTTAGGACCCATAGGAAGGTGACCATAATTTTGGATAAACATTAGTATATAATTTTCCTAACCAAGACATGGAGGAACACATTGATAATTAAGTTAGGATTGCTCTAATTATCAAGTGAAAGATGTTTAACATGAAAAGTCAAGGCAGGCTTTTGTGTGTGCATGGAGGTACCAATACTATTCATGCTTATGAACTCACTAGGTATAATAATTACCATGACTAAAAATAGGTGTGTTCTTGTATTCACAATGACATAGTTACATCATTCATTGTTGTGCCCATCATGTACACTGGACAATGAAGAATGCCTGTACCTCCAAATGCAAAGACAGACATAGTATCAACATAAAAATGTAGAACAAGCCCTGAAGATGGTGTGCTTTATGGTTATTTGACAAGTAGGACCTCTTTTAAAAATAGACTATTCAAAGGTTAATTTCAAGGAACTTCTAAATTTGGAGGGTATTATCACATTACTTGTCAAAAATCACTAAGACATCAATCACAAGGAAAAGGAGATAGGCAGCCAGGAGTCTCTGCTCTGAGATGGCAGTGGAAAGATAGATGAAGAAACTTAAGCTGATTGTGTTGGAATGGAGTGAATGGAACCAAAACATTTCTTCTCATCTCATCATACATCTTTACTGTTGTTTCCTTACCACTGTACTGGCTTAGTACTTCAGACGATCTATTGATTTTGTTTTTCTTTAAAAACATACAATTTCCCAAGTTCATCCAACGGTGTGTTTACTGAATGATCACAACATTGGTTTTATTGTAAAAAGTGATTAAAATAGTAAAATATTTTCCCTTGAAAGCTTTGCAAATAATTCACTAATACAGGTTATACATTTATTTCCCAAAGGCTGAGGAGAAAGCTATTTGTAGAGGGATCTTCTTCAGTTCATTGTCCCTTGGGTCCATGTTATTACTACTTTTAAGACCAATAATGAGAATTTGATGACTGGATATGTGTTTTTTAAGAGTAACCCAAGGACAAGTAATCAGGATCACTTATTATTTTTTTGCATCATAGGGACAGCTATTCACAAGTCTAGAATATGATTGTGTGAATCTCCTAAGTGTATGCAGTCCAGCCTCTGCACAGGTTCTAGAACACATTAAAATCCCTAGGAATATATAAAAATTCAAGAATTTTAAGTTATATGTAGTTTGTTTACAGGAAAATTTCATAATCATAATTCCCCCTGAAATTAACCTTTGATGGATCAAGAAATAGAAGGAAATAGGTAGAAATTATTTTCTAAGACCCTGCTTAAATTTGGCTCCAACATGTAAATAAAGATATATGCTTTAGTATCTATGTAACCAGAAATGTATGATGATCAAGAACTTACACAAAGGCATATAATATCTGCAAAGAGAATACAAAAACTCTACTATTTTTTTTTTTTTGAGATAGAGTTTCCCTGTGGCTTTGAGGCCTTTTCTGGAACTCACTTTATAGCCCAAGCTGGTTTGAATTCACAGAGATCCACCTGCCTCTGCCTCCCAGTACTGGGATTAAAGGTGTGCACCACCAACGCCTGACTTTATACTATATGCTTTAATATTTCTTTTTAATCAAGTCTCTTTTGATTTGCTATTTCTACATTTCTCCTGTCACTATGACTCCTTTGTTTTACCATCAGCTCTCTACTGATAGCTTTTAATAATGCCTCTTAGTGTTAATAGCACATTTGTATATGTTTCTGAGAGTAACACAACTGCCCTCTCTCAGGAAGAATTTAACTTTCATTGCTTGTTCTCATATCTACAGGATAAGGTATTCTCATGCTTTCCCTGGTATACTAGTTGTCTCTCTTCTGACCTGGCACAAAACAAAATGAAAAATAACAAAAGAAGTAGAACCAAACTACTAGAACCTTCTTTTACTTCACAAGTCATACAAATTTCCTGTTGTATTTTGATCATCTTTCTGCTATAATCACCAAATCTGATCACTTTTACTAGGTGGAGGCAGCAATATACTTCGTGCACTGTGCTTTGGTGTTATATCAATTCTTTTATTGCTTGACATAAGTTAGATTGCAAATGGAGTCTGCTTTCTTGGCACCCCACAGAATACCATACTGGTTTACTTCACCACTGGCGTCTCACCAAGTGGACACTATAATAGCAAAGTTATATTCAGTAGTATTCAGTAAATATGTGATGACTGTGTGAGGCATAATTATGGCATGGCATGAGAAATCTACTGTGAATGTTGGGAAAGTCTCCAATTGAAGCAAAATTGGAGCATGCTAGGATATACTTTCTAATAGGAAATACCATTCCTACCACCTATATCTGACACACTGCTTTGAGATGCCCTCGTTTGTAATACTTAGAAAAAACATTTTATGAGTGCCAGTTTTGAATTATGTACAGAGAAAGTCACTATCTACAGTAAGTCTCAAGCTGCTCCGGCATTGGGGACTTGTGAACATCAGCTACCTGGTAACTGAGTGGCAAATAAAGATGCTGTGTGAAGATATTCACAGGCTCTTAGGATTCACAAACTGACATGTAAGGATTAAGGAGAAATCCTTCCATTCCTCTGTAGATTACTTTTCTTTTTTGGAGAAATATTTTCTAACTTGCTGATGGACCACTGAAGAGACAGAATCCATGACAATGTCATGAGTGAATGTCAAAATGTGAAAAAATATTCCAGAGTACAAATTTAATCAAGAACTTCTTATGACTCTTGTGATTTATATGAGCCATGGTTCAGAACCACAAGCCTTGTATCTTGTATCACTTTACCTCCTCAATCTACGTGCATTACTAACCACTGCATTTTATTTTTCCATGTAAGCAGACAAAAATTCAAAAATCAAGACACAGAAAAGGAAAGTCTAAGGATATTTATTATTAATAAGTATTCATTACTATATTTAAGACATCTACTACTTTCAAAATATATATTACAATACCTGATCTTGATTACTGATATGACAATTTGAATTGTATATTGATTTATTAGTCACAAAAATTGCTCATTCACTAGTACTTTTTTGCACAAATATATTATTTTTCTAGGTAAGGGTATATCCTTATGCTGCTTTGTTGTTTCTATTAATCTTAAATCTCAGAATTATACTTTCTTCTAGCTTTATTTCTGTGCTTTTGTTCATTTGGGGTTCATATCTTTTATGTAAACAAACAAACATTCAAATATTGACTCACATTAGAATTATACAAATGCTATGAAATTATGTTTGTTTGTTTTATTTTTGCTGATTTTTCCTGAAAATATCAAGTTGACATAGAAAGACCTTCTGAGTGATTGGACTTTACATCTATCTGGTTTTATGAATCTATATAAGAACATTTTTCTATCTACTTCTTCTAAGGAAATGGTTTATAGTCTTTGTGAACTTTTTTCCTTCCTATTATAATTTACAAAGATATTCAAATAAATATTATAACAAAATGTCCCTTCCCACATTATAGAAAATTTGCAAGGATTCAAAAGTGTTCTCACTTTTCCCATCAAATGATCCAAAGCTCTGAGAACTTTTCTTCTTCTAATGACAAATATGAATGCTTAACAATCCCTTGCAGGGTTTGTCCCAAGGATCCACTTAAGTTCTAGACATGTGGACAGTTATAAAGCATAAACATATCTTACAAATGTTCCTTATTAAGATATATAATATTCTTCACACACTGTAGTCTGATCACAGGTTCCTCCTTCTCAGATTCTCCCCCACTTCCCCACCCATCCAACTCTATGCCTTCTATTTTTCTTTCTCTTTTCAGGAAACAGGCAAACAAACAGAACGGAATAGAAAACAACTAAAAACAAAGAAACACACATACACACACATATAAAATAACAAACCCCATAAAAATCATAGAATTGATTTCCTATGCCAATGTGTTCAAGACTACTTCCTGCTTTCTCTTTTATCAGGTTCAGAGTAAATGGATTTATGTTGAGGTCTTTGATCTACTTGGACTTAAGTTTTGTGCATGGTGACAGATATGGATCTATTTGCAGCCTTCTGCATGTTGACATCCAGTTATGCCAGCACCATTTGTTGATGATGCTTTCTATTTTCCATTGTACATTTTTGGCTTCTTTGTCAAAAATTATATGTTCATGGGTGTGCAGATTAATGTCAGGGTCTTCAATTCGAATCCATTGGTCCACATGTCAGATTTCATGCCAGTAACCAAGCTGTTTTTATTACTATAGCTCTATAGTGGAGCTTGAGGTCAGAGATCATGATGCCTCCAGAGGTTGTTTTATTGTACAGGATTCTTTTGGCTATCCTGGGTTTTTTGTTTTTCCATATGAAGTTGAGTATTATTATTTCCAGGTCTGTGAATAATTGTGTTGGTATTTTGATGGGGATTGCATTGAATCTGTAGATTGCTTTGGTAAGATCGCCATTTTCACTATGCTAATACTCCCTATCCATGAGCAAGGGAGACCTTTCCAATTTCTGACATCTTCTTCAACTTCTTTTTTCAGGGACTTAAAGTTCTTGTCATATAGGTCCTTCACTTGCTTAGTTAGAGTTACCCCAAGTTATTTTATATCATTTGTGGCTATTCTAAGGGTGCTGTATCTCTGATTTCCTTCTCAGCCTGTTTGTCTATTGTATATAAGAAGGCTACTGATTTTTTTGAGTTGATCTTGTATCCTGCTATGTTGCTGAAGGTGTTTATAAGCTGTATCGGTTCCTTGGTTGAATTTTTAGGGTCACTCATGTATACTATCATATCATCTGCAAATAGGGAAAGCTTGACTTTTTCCTTTCCAGTTTGTATCCCCTTTAATCTCCTTATGTTGTCTTATTGCTCTGGCTAGAATTTCAAGTACTATATTGAGTAAGTATGGGGAGAGGGGACAGCCTTGCCTTGTTCCTGATTTTAGTGGAATTGCTTTGAGTTTCTCTCCATTTAATTTGATGTTGGCTGTTGGCTTACTGTAATTTGCCTTTATTACATTTAGGTATGTTCCTTGTATTCCTGATCACTCCAAGACCTTTATCATGAAGGGGTTTTGGATTTTGTCAAACGCCTTTTCTACATTTAGTGAGATGATCTTGTGGTTTTTTTCTTTGAGTTTGTTTATATGGTGTATTACATTGATGGACTTTCATATGTTGAACCACCCTTGCAATCCTTGGGATGAAGACTATTTGATCATGGTGGATTTTTTTTTTTTATGTGTTCTTGGAGTCTTCTGTTTGCCAGTATTTTATTGAGTATTTTTGCATCAATGTTCATGAGGGAGATCAATGTGTAGTTCTCTTTCTTTGATGCATCTTTGTTTGGTTTAGGAATCGGGGTAATTGTAGCCTCATAGAAGGGTTTGGTAATATTCCTTCTGCTTCTATTGTGCGGAACAATTTAAAGAGTATTGGTATTAACTCTTCTTTGAAGATCTGGTAGAATTTTGTGCCTGAAACCATCTGGTCCTGGGCTTTTTTTGGTTAGGAGACTTTTAATGACTGATTCTATTTCCTTAGGGGCATAGGAGATTACTTCCTAAATATAACACCAGTAGCACAGACACTGAGAGAAACAATCAATCACTGGGACCTGTTGAAACTCAGAAGCTTTTGTCAAGCAAAGGACATGGTCAACAAGACAAAGCAACGGCCTACAGAATGGTACATCTGACAGAGGGCTGATATCCAGAATATATAAAGAACACTAGAAAGTAGACATCAAAATATCCAACAGCCCAATTAAGAAATGGCTATAAAACTAAACAAAGAATTCTCACCAGAGGAAGCTCAAATGGCTGAAAGACATTTAAGGAATTGCTCAACATCCCTAATTATCCAGGAAATACAAATCAAAATGACTTTGAGATACCACCTTACACCTGTCAGAATGGCTAAGATAAAAAACACTGAAGACAACTTATGCTGGAGAGGATGTAGAGGAAAGGGAACTCTCCTCCACTGCTGGTGGGAATGCAAGCTTGTACAGCCACTTTGGAAATCAATATGGCTTTTCCTTAGAAAATTGGGACTCCTTCTCCCCCAAGACCCAGCTATAGCACTCTTGGGCACATACCCAAGGAATGCTCAATCATACCACAAGGGTATTTGCTCAGCTATGTTCATATCAGCATTGTTTGTGATAGCCAGAACCTGGAAACAACCTAGATGCCCTTCAACTGTATAATGGATAAAGAAAATGTGGTACATATACACAATGGAGTACTACTCAGCAGAGAAAAACAATGACATTATGAGGTTTGCAGGCAAATGGATGGATCTAGAAAAAATCATCCTGAGTGAGGTAACCCAGACTCAGAAGGACAAACATGGTATGTACTCACTCATAGGAGGATACTAGATATAAAACAAAGATGATTAGACTGCTATACAACTCCAGGAAGGCTACCTAGAAAACAGGACCCTAAGAAAGACACAGGAATCACTCAATGACAGAGAAATGGATGAGATCTTTATGAACAATCTGGACGTAAGTGGGGGTAATGAAGGGCAAGTTTTGAGGGAAAGAGAGCTTAGGGGAGCAGGAGATCCCAGCTGGATCAAGAACAGAAAGGGAGAACAAGGAATAACAGACCACGATAAACAGACCACATGAGAATAGGAAGAAGCAAAGTGCTAGAGAGTTCCCCAGAAATCCACAATGATACATCCACTGTAGACTACTGGCAATGGTCGAGAGAAAGCCCGAACTGACCTAGTCTTGTGATGGGATGGCCAAACACCCTAACTGTCGTGTTAGAACTCTCATCCAATAACTGATAGAAGTGGATGCAGAGATCCACAGCCAGGCCCCAGGCGGAGCTCCAGGAGTCCAATTGTCGAGAAAGAGGAGGAATTGTATGAACGAGAATTGTTGAGACCAAGATTGGAAAAAGCACAGGGACAAATAGCCAAACTAATGGAAACACATGAACTATGAACCAAAAGCTGAGGAGCCCCCAACTTGATCAGGCCCTCTGGATAAGTGAGACAATTGAATAGCTTGAACTGTTTGGAAGGCTCCAGGTACCGGGACCTGGACCTGTCCTTAGTGCATGAGCTGGCTGTTTGGAACCTGGGGCTTATGCAGGGACACTTTGCTCAGCCTGAGAGGAGGGGACTGGACCTGCCTGTACTGAATCTACCAGGTTGAGCTGAATCCCCAGGGGAGTCTTTGCCCTGGAGGAGATGGGTATGGAGGGTGGGCTGGAGGGAAGGTGGGGGTGGGGGTAGGAAAGGGGAAGACAGGGGAACCCATGGCTGATATGTAAAATTAAATTAAATTTTAACAAAAGAAAAATCATAGAATTGAAAAACATAACAAACAAGCAAAAGACCAGTGAGCCAAAAAAAAAAAATGCCTAAACATAGCAATATGAGACAAAAATATCACTGAGTTTAGTTTGTGTTAGCTTTCTAACTTAAGTGTTGTTGATCCACCAAGGCAGACTACATTGTAGAAAACTAAATTTTGTTTTGCGAGCTGTTTCATTGTAAATAGGATCTTGGTTAGGGATGGGAATTCGTGTCCACTTCCCCTCTCAGTGTTGGGACTCCATTTCACTTGAACTTGTGCAGGTCCTGTATATGCTGTCTCATTCTCTGTGAATTCATGTTTGTCAGTCCTGTGCCTGGAAATCATGCTTTCCTTGGTGTCATCCATCCCCTAAGGCTTTCTATTCTTTACAACACTTGGTCTATATAGCTCCTTGAGCCCTGGCGGGAAAGGTTTGATGAAGACTGATTGTTTGCAAGTCTCCTACTCTCCACACATTGTCCAGTTGTGGCTCTTTGTGATAGTTCCCATCTACTGCAATAAGAAGCTTCATAGATGGTGGCTGAGAAAGGTGCTGATATATGGGAAGAGTGGAATGACATTAGGAATAATTTTATGTTCCTTCAGCAGAACAATGGTATTTGGTTTTCACCTAGGCTTGTAGCCTATCTAGTTTCATGTTCTTCGCCACCTGAGGAGTGTCAGGCCTGGGTTCTAGCTCATGGTATGAGCCTTAAATTCAGTGAGAGAGTGACCGGTTGCTCTCATAACATTTGTGCCACTATTGCACATGCTTATCAGGTAGGCAGGTCACTGTTGTAGATTAGAAGGTTTGTGGCTGGCTTGGCATTTGCCCTTCACCAAATGGTAACATGCAGAGAAACTTTCAGTACCATGAACACTAGTCAGTAGAGGGTGAAGATTCTAGTTTAGTACCAGCTTAGTTTCTCCATGTTCAATGAGATACGTAAGTGGTATTTCCAGAAATTAAAGCTTACCATCTGTTTGTGGCTAGCAACCATTGGCCTTGCCAACAGTCAGATGTTTGGACATTTCAATGGGGTACCTTTGGCCAACAGCTAAATTAGATATAACCCATTCCTGGGCCTGGAGATTTCACTTTGTGGCAAAAGATATCTAGCTGGGACATTTACTCCCTCATTATTTGGTGACTCTATTTAGAATTCTTTCATATATGTATATATTTTAAGAAGTTTCTGTAGCATGAATCTTAAAGAGTCTTATTAACAAAATCAAACCTGAGGGCAGTTATTGGGGTGAATGCTGGAATATCAGAGGGACAGAACAAGCCACACCTACCTTACCTTGCCAGTTCCTCAGCTGATCCTGTTTCCACAGACTGAAAGCCTCTCAGTCCTCATCCAGAATAAATCTCAGCTGAACTGCTGTTCAAAGCCTAAAAGCTTAACCAGCCAAATGCTTCTAGTTTCTGGTTCTCACACCTTATATATCTTTCTGGTTTTGCCATCACTCCTTGGGATTAAAGGCTCACTTCTTGGGATTAAAGGCTTGTGTCACCATGCCTGGCTGTTTCCAATGTGGTCTTGAACTCACAGAGATCCAGAGGGATTACTGTCTCTGAAATGCTAGGATTAAAGGCATGAACACCACCATTTTCTAGTCTCTGTATCTAGTGGCTGTCTGTTCTCTGACCCCAGATAAATTTATTAGGGTGCACAATATTTTGGGGAACACAATACCAGCACAAGTTTCTATTATAGTAGGTTTCCATATGATCCCTCAAGTGGCCTTTAGTGTTGCTGCTCCTCCACTTTTTCTTCCCCCTCCCAATTTATTTCCCCAATCTAGTTTCCCTTCTGCCTCTCTCTAGTTATATATTCTTATATTGAATTCATTCTTCCTTGAGAGATCTTACCCTCCCCACTACTTCTGTACTTTCTACCTAACATTTGTGGTTTTGTGAATTGTAGCATGCCTATCAGAGGCTTTGTTGCTAACATTCACATATAAAAGAATACAAACAATATGTGTCTTTAATGGTCTGGGTTACCTCACTCAGGATGATTTTTTTCTATCTTCATCTATTCATCTGTTAATTTCATAATTTTGTTCATTTTTAAGAGTTGAATAATATTCCGTTGTATAAATGTACCATATTTTTATTAGCCATTCTTCTGTTGAGGGACATGTAAGTTGTCTCTAAATTTTGGCTATTATGAATAGAGCTGCAGTGAACATGGATAAGCAAGCATCTCTGTGATAAGACATTGAGTCTTTTGGGTATATGTCCAAGAGTGGTATAGCTGGATTTTGTTGTAGATCTGCTCCCAGCTTCCTATGAACTGCCACACTTGTTTCCAAACTATCTGACAAGTTTGCACTCCCACCAGCCATGAATAAGTGACCTTTTTCCCCCACATACTCACCAGCATGAGCTGTCATTTGTTTTGTTGATCTTGGCCATTCTGACTGATGTAAGAATAAATTTCAATGTAGTTTTGATTTGCATTTTCTAATGACTAATGTTGTTGAGCATTTCTTTAAGTGTTTCTCAGACATTTGTGTTTCATCTTTTGAGAACTCTGTTTAGTTCTGTACCTAATTTCCTAACTGAGCTGTTTGTTTCCTTGATGTCCAGCTTTCTCTAGTTCTTTTATATATTTAGATATCAAACTGTATAGGATATTCAATTGGTAAGGGTGTTCCTTTTATTTTGATTGATTGCCAATCTGTAAGCCCCCATATTGTGAAATTGGTTAATGTTCTCTTTTTTATTTAATTCTGAAATCTTTTCTCTATTAGAATTTGTAAGAATTTATATTTTTATACTGGGTTCTAAGGAACAGTTTAGTGAAGATCATAGATAGATAGATTAGGCTACAGAAATCAGATTTAAATGGCCACACAAATTCCATGGGACCACGTGAACAATATAAATTTCCAATGAGTACATGAAATCTGAAATATAAGAGATATTCTAGGGATGGTAAGATTGCTCAGGGGGTAAACCCACCACTCTGAGTTCAATTCTGGAAATCCACATGGTGGAAAGACAACTGATTCTCAAAAGTTGCTCATGGGCATGCTGAGAATCACATGTGCAAAAACAAATGCACACAAATGAATAAGTAAGTAAGTAAATTGATTAAATATAAAAGGTAAATATTCTTAGTTGCTGCAGGGTAAGATCTACATGTATCATGAGGAAACTACGAGTATCAGAATAAAAGCTGAAATCATTATCTTCAAAGGGTGACTGTGAATCAAAGCACAATACAAAGACTTAACTAAGGAAGGACAATACTGTGATTAACATAGAGATATGGATTTGTGTTTATTATTTTAAAAACTAATAAAGTTTTCAGTCTAGCCATATCCTTGCAACATTTAAAGTGCTAATGTTTAAAATCCTCTAAAATTACTTAGAAGTCAATTTAGTAACAAGTAAGCAAACATTTGATTGCTTTGTATGAATTAGGAAATTATTCTAGCTTCAAAAGAAGAGCATAGAGAAAAACATGATAGAAGGAATAAGAAACTGATACAAAAAAATCAGTATGCACAAGTCTACTTCAAAAAAGAAATAATCACTGTGTATAGGCCAAATTAATTTAATGTAGAAGTTAAGGACCATGATTATGTAAGAATTATTAAGTTGATACTATCTATACCTTGAGTACATACATCACACTAACCCCTCACAGAATGATTAATAATTAAATTAAAATGTAATTCAAAAATTTTAAAAAGTACTGCATGTGCTAATATTATTATAAAGCATCTTATATATTGGATTATATCAAACTATATTGTAGTATACTGTTGTCTAACAATGTAAAAGTTTCCTCAAATAATACTATGTATTACTGACACTATATTACATTCTATCCCATTAGCTATCTAAACAATTGATATTCCATTCATTATATGCCAAGTAATACTTCTTTACTATAAAGCATCTCATATAATAGGCCACAACATAGAAAATAACTATATAAAATAATGAAATACAGAAAATGTGCATGTAGAATATTACAACTGAAAACATCTTCCATAACACAATAATGGTTATCTGTGACCTTCCCTTGATAGACTTAAAAAGTATGCCTAGTAGCTTCATAAGGTATTTTAACAATGCTCAGGCGATGTATAACATTCTAAGTGGTTCCTTTTAAAAATTTATTAATTGTTGTGAGCCTAGCCTTTAATGGCTGAGCCATCTCTCCAGCATTATATACATACATTAATTGTTTAAGTGACAGTTCCATAAATGTATATAATGTACTTTGATCATAGTCACACTTTTATTGTCCTTTCTTTCCCCACTTTTTTCTTCTACATCCCTAATCTGTCTTCAAGAAGCAATTAATTAACCACAATCTTTCCATATTAATCAAGCAGAAGTTTATGATGATTGTAAAATTAAGAACCTGTTGGTAAAGAGCATGAGTAAACTTTAGTTGACTTTTGGAGGTGAAAACAGTGCTTGATTCTTTACTGGATGTGAGCACGAGAGACCAGCCAACTCCCTAGGCTTCTGTCTTATATGAGTACATCCTTCTGTCAGGACAGAATAGGAAGGTGAGCGTGAGGTGATCTAAGAACATTTACAAGAAGATAAGCAATCAAATATTTGATCAGAGCTAGAAGTAAACATTGAAGTTATAAATATAACTTGTGTAACTGTCAAAGCATATTAATTCAAATACTTGTCAATTGTCCCAATATGTGTTCTCCTACTTTAATTTTCTCTTAAAATACAGTAGTCTTGATAGGAGTTGAATTTGCCTCTTCAAAATCCACACATGGAAATCGGAGCCCTCAGTGTGATTGTACTGGAGACAGGGTTTCTAAAGAGCCCTGCAAAAAAATAAGATGTCATGATTTGAGCTCTAATCCAATAGAGCTGATATGTTTATGGGAAGACTCATCAAAGATCTTTCTGTCTTCACACTCACTGAGAAAAGACATGGAGAACACAGTGAGAAAGTACACATAGCTACACAGCAGAAACCAAACTTATTGACCCCTCAATCTTGGACTTCCGGGCTCTCCAACCTCTAGAATACTTCTATTGTTTCAGCCACCTAGTCTATGATAGTTTGTCACAGTGTTGAGCTTATGTACTAGAGTAGGTGTTAGAAATGTACTACTTCATCACATTTATTACTCTAAGATACATTTTAGTACACAGCATAAACTCTACACAGTGCTTAAAAACAGAAACTGAGAATTGTCACACAGGATTGTCAAGCAACAAGATATACATATATACATCAGAGATGTTAAGTAAAAAGTATGACTCTATCCTCAGCAAGAAAAGCACCCTCAGCTCCACCAAGGAAGGATGACAGCAGTTACAGTCCAGAGAGTCTGGAAATTGCTGTTAGGATGGGAGCCTCCTAATGCTACATCGAACAATTAACCACATCCTGCCCAAGGACTAAATCCATACAGAATATATATGTGTGTATATATACACACACACACACATACACACACACACACACACACACACACACACACACACACACATACATATATATATTCTTAAATGAAGCAGAGCTACAATATTGCTAGGCAAAAAAAACAAACAGAAATCAAATGATCACATAAAAATAATAGATATGAAATGATAACCAGAGGGAAAAGACTGAAACATGGAGTAAAAGAGTAGATAGAGCTATGGTCTATGACTTATCAGTAGATAGAGCTATGGCCTACAGCTCATCATTAGGTAAGAAGAGGGACCCTACAGCAAAGCAAAGGTCAAGACCAAAGAAGAAGACTATAATTTGGAGAATATCTGAGAGATTTGACAACAATTCAAGAACAAGAAGGAAACTTTTCTCCCTTTGTCTATCAAGAGGACAAATGCAGAGACATCCATTGGTAAAACTCTTTTTTCAGCTTTGGGAAACCACATGACTTTCATGCCATGCTATTTTGATTTGGTTATTCTTCTGCTGTGGATGAGTGAAGGAAGGAATAGACTTTTCCGGATGAGTTCGAGTTATCAGTGTGACATGTGAGATCTCTGTGACAGCTCTAATTTTAGGAGAACAGCCAGGCAGAAGAGAGGTGGTATTGCACTACTTGCCTGGATATTATGTTTCCCTGCAGCCTTTTATTATACATCAAGTACAGTAGTTTTCACTTCTCCAAACTGGGAACCATTCCAGAGGAATGCATCTGGATAGCATTTGCCCATTACCCTCCCCAGAAAAGAATTAGTCAGCAAGGGCCCTATTCATAAAAACGAATTCCATCCACTTCGACTTGAATGTCACATCTTTATGTGGAAAAAGTGTGGAATGAAACCTTTTTTTTCCTTGACAAAGAATGCTTTTCTGAGATTAATGGAGCCCCCTCCCTGTCTGATATGTAAGCAGACACCTTGTGATTCTATACCTGAGGGAGTGCTAAGACGACAGACTCAGTGAGAGGGGTTGGATGGGCTACTTCTGGCTTGAATTGAATCCTTTCTGAAAATAGGTGCTGATTTCAAGATAAATGCATGCTTTTTAAAGTCATAAAGAAATATACCACAGAATTTTAAGGATACATGCATAAATCAGGTGAAAGTTTGGAGAATCACAAATTCTGTTAAGAATGTATAGTTACTAGATCCCAGGTGATCAGTCTGGTGTTTCACTTCACAAAACCTTAATTCCCAGAAGTAAAGAGTTAATCTTAACAGAGTAATATAGTTTTAATCAGCCCATATGGTTGATAAATTGGTTTGATTGGAATCACACCATTAGACAGCGAATTTTGGCAGATTTTTAACAGTCACCAATGGTGTTTGAGATTTATGGCCTCCTGGTTTATTATTTTCTTTTGCTTGAATGATCTTTTTAATGTTCTATGACATATAGTGTACCTTGCCTACTATGGAATTTGTTCAATAACAAAAGACTTTAGCATGCTATAGGTCCAGATCATTGTATTTCATCTAAAGTACAGAATAAGCTTAGATGTTATGCTTATTTTAGGTAATTCAGGGAGAAGAGGAATCTTACCAAAGATTTTTAATAGTGCTCCAACTGATGCACAAAGCCTCTGCATCAAGGAAATGATTATAAGGTGAACACTGCCAACTAATAAGATTATGGCATTTAAAAAATATTAAATAAGCACACTACCAGAATATCCTCTTGGGTTGTGTCATGTTTATTACAGACACTCAGTAGAGTATTTAATTTTATACAACTGCAATAAATATATGTGTGCATACAAAAGTGTACAAGTAAATTTTTCTTGACACCTTGCCTATTTATTATTTGTCCTATAAATTATTCTCTGTGTATTTTCTAAAATTTTGATTCAAAATATCTCCATATTTTCTTTCCTTTTATTAAAAAAACACAGAGTTAGATTCTGACCCCCCAAAAGAAGAGCACAAAGCTGGTGAGCTCTTCACTGTAGCTGTGAATGGTTCTCAGGTAACTACTTGAAAAGAGCTATGGAGATTAAGAGGGAATGGACCTTATGTAGTTATAAAAATGCTGCCACTGATCTTCTAAGAACATTGCATTATAAAGGATAGTTACCAAGGTGAAATGAGATTCCAGATGTAAATTAATCATGATAAATGGTTAAGAATCTTGACATATTCCATAATAACCACTTGGTTTGCAACATTTTGTTCATCCTCAAAACTTAGATGAAGCAAATTCTATTCTTCCCAAGTTTTAGACAGGAAACTTGTAGCTTAAAGAACCACAATTCAAGCAGAGACTTATAGCTGTACAAGATGCTGAAAATAAGTGTTGGCTGAGTGTTCAGTCCTAAACAAGACATCAAGAAGCACTGAGGAAGAGGGGGAAGAAAGACTGTATGAGGTGTAAGATTTAAAGAAGAGTTATAAAATGTCATCTTTTGGCAACACACAGTCATTGCAATCACAGACTCTCAACACATACAGGTGATCACCCTGAGTCTGCACGAGAATGGGCCCACCAATAGCCAGGCAAGGGTGAAAATCCTGGGCTGCCAAACTGTTTCATACAGATACATTAGGAGCAAGGAGGGCATTGCCTTTAGTTGTATACCTAAGACTTATCCTACCAGCCTCTAATGGATAACCTTATTCCAACAATTACACACTATGGTTAAACTTAGTAACTCTCTCTCTCTCTCTCTCTCTCTCTCTCTCTCTCTCTCTCTCACACACACACACACACACACACACACACACACACACACGATCATGAATCTTGGAAAAGGGCATATAGGGAAAAGTTGACAGGAAGAAATGTAGATAAAATATGGTTATGAGACAGAGTATCCAGAATGCATGAAATTGTCAAGGAGTCACTTTTTTAAAATTAGTTTTCCTGAGATCACATCACGTTGGAGTGACTGCTAGTTCTCCATTCCAGGTGCATGCTGGTGACCAACAAGCATGGTCCAGAGTACAGCATTTGCCTCAGGAGTGACTACAATGCCATTGAATCTCACACCAGGCTAGCAGTGATATGCTTTTCTTCCATGGGCCATACATAGTCCAATTTCATGGAGCAGTGATCAGTATATGACATTATTAGTTCAACTCTGGATCAACACAAAAGGGATACAGAACTCCGGTCTATGGAACATGGAACTTGAAGTAAGAACACTGTGTAGCAGTTGTAGTGCAGGTTAACTATGTTCGTAACACACTGGGGAGAAGGCATCCCTACAAAGCCCATGCTTGTGAGAAATATTATTCTCACATATGTCCTCTCCCAGTCTTCATGTCTGTGGTAGTATTGTGTTCCCCAAAATATTGTGCACCCTAATAAACTTATCTGGGGTCAGAGAACAGGACAGATACAGAGGGTAGAAAATGGTAGCACTCACGTCTTTAACCCTAGCATTCCAGAGGCAGAAATCCACCTGGATCTCTGTGAGTTCAAGTCCACATTGGAAACAGCAAGGCACGGTGACACACACACCTTTAATACCAAGAAATAAGCCTTTAATCCCAGGGAGTGATGGCAGAAAGCATAAAGATATATAAGGTGTGAAGACCAGAAACTAGGAGCTTTTGGCTGGTTAAGCTTTCAGGCTTTTGAAGAGCAGTTTAGCTGAGATTCATTCTGGATAAGGACTGAGAGACTTTCAGTCTGAGGAAACAGGATCAGCTGAGGAACTGGCGAGGTGAGGTAACTGTAGCTTGTTCTGCTTCTCTGATCTTCCAGCATTCACCCCAATAACTGGCCTCAGGTTTGATTTTGTTAATAAGACTCTTTAAGATTTGTGCTACACATGTCAATTAAAACTCATCAGCCCAATTCAAGTTGAGTATCCATCATCCCACTTGCCCAGGCCTTAAAATGTTCCAAGCAAAACATATGATTCTCTTTTGCTCCATAAATACATTGCCTTCAGATAATTGTACACAATAATTTATTGAACATGTATTTTGACTACAACCTACCTCATGAGGTCAGGTGTGTGCTTCCACTAGCAGCATAGTCTTGCTACCCCAAAATATCTATATTTTAGAGCTTCACAAAATTTTGGTATTTTCATTTGAGAAGCTTAGCTTTTACTATTAATATTACAGTCTTTCATTTTTAACAAGCCACAGACTTTCACAACAGGGTAATGAAACAGTCTTTTCTTCTAAACAACAATTACTCTAGAGCCTCAGGGGAAATACTCAAAGATTCTCTCCTAATGTTGAACAGAATAATGAGTCCTTTCTTGGCTGAATGCCTGAAAGCAGGAATGTGCTGCCACAATAACATCTAAAGAATTTAAAGATTTTGCACAAAATTATATGACTTTAATATTTAACAAAAACAAATAAATAAAAATCTAACTTTCTATCAATCTCCATTAAATCAGGAAACTGACATTTGACTTCCAAATGTCTTGTGAAGATAGCTCATTGGCTGTATTAACATAAATGCATATATCTGAAATTCAAATGTCTGATTTCAAAAAACCAGTCATAGGTCAAAAATGTTGGCAAGATCACTCACAGATGTTTCACAGAAACTGGAAAAGGAGAGGTCAACATACTGTAAATACATGTAGTTGCCTGATGTGTCTCTGGTCAATTTCCTCTTCAGTAGAATGCATTTAGTGTAATAAATGTTTCATCTGGAAAGCTTTCCAGATTCATCTTTAAAATAAGAAAGGGAGTGTAGTTTTTCTTAGTGGATCTTTTTCCCACCACACTATCAATCACATAGCAGAGGCATGCTAAAATGTGAGGGTGAGTACCAAAGGGTCAGAAGAGAAATGAGAAAGCAGAAGAAAGGGAAATAAAAAGAATAAGAGAGAGGTAAATTTTACAGTGAAATGTCCTCACTTGTAAAGTAAATTTGAGCTCTCTGCCGCTGTGTCATTGGCTGGCTGATAGCACATTACATAAGGCACACAGCTTTTTCTGGTAATGCTTTGTCCCTGGAATGTTTGTGTAATATACTCTCCTATCTACTGTTAGCTTCTTGTTGTTGTTTGTCTGTCTGTTTTTTTTTTGTTGTTGTTTGTTTGTTTCTTTTTTGTTGTTGTTGTTGTTTTAGTCAGAGGTTAGGTTCATGAAGTGAGTAGTACAGAAGCATGTTTCATAGTCTGTGGATAACCTTCATGTCTCAGATCATCACAAAATCCTATAGATTATGTGGCCCAGACAACAAGTTTCTTTAAGCACAGCTTGGGACGGCAGAAACTATGGTTGGAGGCTGATGTGGATATAGCCTAGTGAGGCCCTTCCTGGCTTGTGTATGACCACTTCCCCTCTGTACTCAGGTCATCTTCTTTTTGTCGACAAGTGCAGCAAGCACAAGTGTTCTGGAATCCCATGAGAATGCAAATCCTAGTCACCTCTGCACGTCGTTCATGTGCATCTATGTTGGTCTGCCTTTCATGAATCTGTGTGTGCCTGGATTATTCTAATTATATGCAATGAAATCTTTCAAATGGACAAGGAAATTCAAATACTTCTTAGGTTAAAAGGAGAAATAAAAATTGTTTTCAGTACCTCCAGCAGAAATGGACATTATCAAGAAAAACAGAAATCCTCTGACAGAGCTGAAGGAACAGGACCAAGGCATCACCACTGCATCTCAGATGCTGACATAGAAAATTAGGAAGCTGCTGCTGTTGGACAAAGATGCAGAAGGATGGAAATGAACCAAAGTGTGCTCATGGCCGTGGGATGGCAGGAGTAAGAAGATGGCTTTATGTTATTCTGCACATGACTCTGTTATCTAAAACCTAGGTGGAGCGGCTGGAAGCTTTGTCTACTGTCCTTGTCTTCCAAAGTGAATGTTTCTGGGAAAAGACCCCAACAGTACCCAGAACCCACAAGCGAGGGAGTCTAGCAGAGCCTTGCAGGGTATGTGAGACAAGGGCCGTAGTGGAAAGGTTGCTAAATGTCAACCTGTGGTTCTAGTCAAAGAAAAATGTGAATAATGCAAGCCCTAGAAATTGAAAGGGTTGAGTTGTTTCTTCCTCCTGCTCTGACCTGTCAGACATATTAATGGGTTTGCAAAGCAATCTATTTAGCTATAATATAGTTTTTCTCAAATGGCCCCAAAGATCCACATGTCAAAGCTTTCATCTCCAGTATGCACTGCATTTGGGAGTAGGAGAATCTTTAAAAAGTGGACCTACTGGATTCACTTTGGGGTGTAGGATATTAAAGGGATTTGGGCACATTGGCCCTTCCTTTTGCTCTTTATAATGTAGCCACCAGGTGAGTGGGTTTTTTTCTCTTTTCATTAAGTTTTTCCCTCCCACAGAGCCATAGAAGCAATGGGTCTATCTGATCATGGCCTGGAATCTACACAACTCCATCAAATGAATCACTCTCTGTTCCTTGAATAAATGCCATTAGAAAAACTTGCAAATAAAAAAAATCCATCACACAGCAAAACTAACCAGACCCAAAATCTATAAAACTCAATGAACTTCTATACAATTATAGAATAGGCATTCAGTTCAAAAGCTGTGAAGCATCACATTAAATTTTACACTTTTCTTATTGAATATATTTTATGTTCTTATCTACACCCAAAACAAAGCAAAACAAAATCTGTTACTAAAGTATAACTAGAAAAACAATTATCTCTGTAAGATATCCTGCCTGCCACCTGCTTTCAGTCCTTTCTTGTCTTTTTGTAGTTAGTATTTTTTGTTAACACGTAAACATACATGATTAACTAGATTCCACATATGACCAAGAGCATGCTGCCTGTTTGTTATTTTTTTCTTTCTGAGATTATATGACCTCATTTAATATTACACATTTTAAGTCTATCCATTTTTCTGCAAATTCATTAAAATAGCTGGGTCATTTGGAAGTTCTATTTTTAATATTAAAAAAATCTCAAAACTGATTTTCACAATGGCTGTATCAATTTGCAGCCTTACCAAGAATAAATAAGGATTGTTCTCTCTCTCCACATCCCTTCCAAAATTTGGAGGTTGATGAAAACCATTCTGATTGGAGTAAGGTGGTATCTCAATGTAGTTTGATTTACATTTCTGTGATGGTTAGTGAAATTTCAGTGAAAAATTTTAAAAATAGCTATTCGATATTTATAGTATTTTAAATAACTACCTGTTCAGTTTATTTGCCCTATCTTTTTATTGGTAGTTTTATATACTTAGTATTTAATTTCTGAAAAATCTTGGGAAATTCTGGATAGGAACTCCTTGACTGCAGTGTTCTGTGAGCTCTCTACTGACTCTGCTGATTGTTTTCTTTGCTGTATAGAAACTTTTTATTTTCATGTAGACCATCTGTTGCTACTTGAGGGTGACTCCATTGCTGTTGATGTTCTTTTCAAAAACTTATTTCATACCTTACTATCATGAGGGGTATCCCCAGTATTTTCTTCTAAAAGTTTCAATATTTCAGATTTGAAATTGGAATTTATTTTGAATTGATTTGAAGTATAAGATAAGAATCTCATATAATTCTTCTGTAGATAGAAATCCAGTTTTGCCAGAATCATTTTTCAAATGGGATATCTTTTTATTTAATTTTTACTCCTTTGTCAAAAATTAAGGGGATATAGCTTTTATGTTTTGTTTCTGGCTCATCTAATCTTTTCCATTGGTCTACATTTCTGCTTTTATGCTAAGATCAGGCTGTTTTATCACAATAGCTCTATAGAACAATTTGAAGTTGAGTATTTCTCTTTATAAGTTGATTATTTCAAATATTTGTTATAATAACAGCAAATTTTTCACATAAATATTTAATATGAAGATAAATATGATGAGTAGAAATATTCTAATAAAATATATATTCATATATTTTCATGTATACTTATTTGTATTTTTATTTCAATTACGTAAAATATTTTTCTTCAAACTATAAAATTGTCAAGAAGAATGTTTCAAATATGGATTTGTAACCAGTATGTTTATGGCTTTCTTCTGTCTCTTATGTATTTTAGCTAATACTATTAGGAAGCCATTATGTTTTAAAAGACATTTAACACATTGCTTCCAGAGCTACAGAAGGAATGGCATTTTGTTTCATGTGTATTTTAAAGTAATGCAAGCTTGATTCAGTACTTCATAGAACCTGACTAAATAGTATCTGGAAGCTTCTATTGGAGTTTATAAATAAATAATTAATGGGGCTAAATTGCATTCTAAAGAGGAAGCAGTTGATCCTGATGATATGGTGAAAGGGTAATAATAGATAGAAAATTTTGCAGTAAACTGGACAGATTCCAGTCAGCAAAGGAACATTGTCAAACATTTGTGAAAAATAAATCTAAAATCACATGCAATCCAATGAGGGACTAAGCAGATACTTCTAGTACACATCATGTTCCTTTCTTAACTCTGTCACACTGATGAGATTCAGAGAGAAGTGACTATTGTTAGCAACTAAAAGGGGGATGCTCTGAGGATACCACTCAAACACTATAATCTTCATAAAGAGACAAGCACCGAAAGGACGAAAACACAGATTCAGTGGAGAAACTCACATGGTGAGAACCAAAAGACAAACACTGGCATTTTCTAGAGCAAGTATGCAGAACTAGTACCCGAAAGAAGTGCCTGTGCCACCAGAGATAGGATGCTGCAGTCAAGAGAAGTGTGGTCCACAGAGGACCATGGATACACAACCAATAAAACCAAGAGCCAGACAATCAAAAACAACCTTCAAGGTACTTGACTATGTGATCAAAAGGGAACATCATTAGCCTTTGAAATAAACAGACTTTTTCCAGTTTTATTACACCAAACACTTGCCAAGGATAGATGCTTTTTTCTGTTTTTCCATGTATAAATGTTTCAGTTCTTCTCACACTCTTGGTGGTAATGTAAACATGCCAAGTGGAAAAGAAACATAATTTTTGAATGAACACATTTCATTTATTCTTTCAAAACAAAGAACATATTTTAAAAATAAATGACAAAATACCTACTTTTCAAAGGAAAAATAATTTGGAAGGATATTTTAAAATTAATGTTATGAATAATTTCATCATTTTTATATGCAGGAAATATAAATGTTCTTTAAAATCTACTGTCAAGAAACTTGGAAAATTCTCAGCTTATTTGAAAAAATAATGAACTCTACTAGATTTTTATATCAAAAATTGATACCAAAAGAAAGAAAGACACAGCACAGAGAAACCCGGTCTTGAAAAGACAAAAACAAAAAAATTCACTTTGCCAGCCCTGGGATTTCTGAAAAAGTCTTGAGGAATTATACCTTTAACTATCTAACTAAAATTCCCTATAATACACCTTTGTGTATAAATGTTCACATATAGTTTAAATAAAAATTTCCCATCTGACAATGCTCCCTTCATGAACCATAGGCCATCTAACAAACCATCACCAACAGGCATGAGAAGCCTTCTTTTGAATTGTTGGCCAAAGTTTTCCAAGAGACTCCCAGAACATTACAAGCTATTGCCACTGCCCTTAGTTGCCTACTCCACAGAGGTAAAAGGTATGTCCCTATCGCTAAGATACCAAGCACTTCAAACTCAGAAGTGTCCTCCAAGCTGGATCTGACCTCATGCTATCCTCCCTGAGGACTGACTTTCATGGTACCAGAAGGAAGCATGCAAGCTGCCAAAGGAGGGAAGTAACCAGCAGTCCTACCTATGGATGAAGGTTATAAGAACAGAAAAGCACAGCATGGTACCAAAACCCTAAGGATGCAGTCATGGGGCAAAGATAATTTCTGCTGGTAACAAAGAGCTCTCTACTTGATTTTATACCTGATCAACAAGAGGGGAACCATGCCTGATACTGGAAACCTAGCTAGCTACCAGAGCTGGCAAAATGAATCTTTGTTTTGTTTTGTTTGTTTGTTTGTTTGTTTTGTTTGGGTTTTGGTTTTTTTGAGACTGGGTTTCTCTGTGTACTTTTGGTGCCTGTCCTGGGTCTCACTCTGTAGACCAGGCTGGTCTTGAACTCATGGAGATCTGTCTGGCTCTGTCTCCAAAGTGCTGTGATTAAAGGTATGCACCACCACCACCTGGCTGAAGTCATGGAACTTAGTGGAGAACCTACAACCACCACTTTACTAAACCAGCACAAACAATCCTTATCTACTTTCTAAATATCTATCTTTGTACCCACAGGAAAGTGCATTCCTCGCTCCACATCACAGAAATATCTATTTGCAACAGACAGAGACCATTACAGAAAACTACAACCAATAAAAATGTCATTATGGAGCCCAATATCAATTGATACATCTAAAAGACAACTCTTGCACCTAAGGCTCAGAGTTAAGAATGGAAATGGTAGGGGTGAGGGGAACAAACAGAAATATATTAGAGCCAGGGAACAGGGATTTTTCTGTGAAACTGTCTCTCCCAGAAATGTCAGAAGCTGTACCTGAAGTCTTACCAACATGGCTGCTGCTGAAACATGAGCTGAGTAAGGCTGGCACCAATAGACATATCAGTGTGGATGGAAGCAGCTCAGAAGGTCTAATCCCTAGGCAAAGAACTGCAGGCAACTAAGGAATGCTGAGAGCATAATATACCAATTAGGTTGTTCAATACCAAGTGGCCAGCCCCGTGAAAATGCACATACAAATAACATCATACAGTCTGAGCAGGTTGTGAGTGTGTATTTACCATGTATGTGTGTGTGCGCATGCATGTGTGTGTGTAAGTGTGTAACAAAAATTAAAGAAAAACAGGTCATAAATTTTTAAAGAAATCCAGAAGGAGGGGTTTCCTTCTAAAGTTACCTGGGAAGGTTTGGAGGGAGGAAATGTAAGGGGAAATGATCTAATTATTTTATAATCTCAAAAAATAAACAAGTTTATAAAATTGGTATCAAAAAAATAATAAAATTTAAAGAATTTTTATTAATAGCATGTGATACTAAAATAAATATTATATCCTGGTTAGTACATTTATATTCTTATATTTTACATGGAATTTTATAAATTTTTTAGAATTTTTATAAATCTTTATGACACATTATAGTCAACAATAGACTAAATGTCTGTTAATGCCCTTGTTTACACTCCAAATATAAGTGCCCCAACATAAGCTTTCATGCTTTCACATCAAGATTAATAAGAAATATAGTGAACAAATTTTCTGCATTCCTATTTGACTCCCTAACAGTTATTCATACTATTATTTAGTATTTTTTCTACTCTCAAATAACATTTTGATTGCATTTTTATGATTCTTTAGTAATATACGTGAGAACAGGTGACACAAATTTGTAGAGATATAAAAGCCCTTCTTGGTTTGACCCTCTTTGTCTCTTTTCCACTCTTACCATCACTTGGTCCAATCTTCCAGATAACCATTCTGTATCCCTTCTCCTATATTTCCACTACATTTAGTTTCTCTTTGAGTCATGTCGTGGCTATATTCCAGCAGTTGGACTATTAGAATACATTTCATTGCCTGGTGAGTGTATTAGTCCATTTTCCCTTATTAGAATGTAATACCTGACACAAGTTTATTCTATAAAGAATAGATGTATTTAGATACTTGAGGGTAGAGTATCAGTATCCTCTTGGCTCTTCTGAAGACAGCATGTGCACTGAAGGACAGCATACCAGAGAGTCAAACCAGATCAGCACATTGGAATCAGTCAGTGATCCAGAGGTCAGGCTCAAGCTTTTATGACAGCTTATACACATGAGATTTCAATACAGGTAAGTAACATTTCTTTCTGAGAGCAGAGCCTCACCAGCTCTCACATAGTCACAATAGGAACAAGCTTCTAGTACATGCGCAAAACTTAGAGAAACATGGAGGTGACTACACATGAAGGTCACCACATTTCTGTTTGTCTAAAATGTCTAGAAAGTCTTATTTGCCTTTGATCTTCAGAACTTTGAGTTATGATTATTCTTGATATATGACCAATGATTGTTATTTAATTCAAAAACATGAGTGAAATATGTGATAAATGAGACATGAAAACCATATGAGAACAGATGTTGAATGAGTTCTGAGGTCCTTACCATCACTTTTCCTCCATAACTATTCTGACTGAACATTAAAGGTGTAATATTTGGTAAATAAAAAGAGTCTGATCAGTAGTGTGTGGAAAGCAAATTAAAATAGTATTTAAAGAGACTTTTCTATTATCATTTGTGATGGTAAATATAGACTGACATTTATTGGTTTAAGACACTCTATGGCATTACCTCAGGAAGACCATTGGATGTGTCTGTGATAGTGTTTCCAGAAAGAACACTAAAGAGGGGGTCCTGTTTTCACAGTATCATGAGCTGTGATCCCAGACTGAATACAAAGAAAAAGAGGAAAAGTTCTCTTAAGTGCCTGTTCATCTGTCTGCTTTCTGACTGTGGACAAACTTCACTACCAGTATTTGTATGTTTTCTGGGATGACTACTTGGTATTGATAACCCACTGGTGTGCTCATCCCTGGAAAACTATTTCTCCTGCTCTCAGCATTCCTTAGTTGCTTGCAGTTCTTTGCCTAGGGATTAGGCCTTCTAAGCTTCTTCTATCCACACTGACATGTCTATTGGTGCCAGCCTTGTTCAAGTCACATTTCGGCAGCCATGTTAGTGAGACTTCAGGATTAGCTTCTGACATTTCTGGGAGAGACAGTTTCACAGCAAACTCCCTGTTCCCTGGCTCTTATGTATTTCTGTCTGCACCCCTTACCCCCACCATTTTGATCCAAGCCTACATCGTAAAAGAGCACACCTTTAAATTGTGAGCCCAAATTAATTCTTCCTTTCCACATATTGCTTCTTGTTGGATATTTTTATTTGGTCAGATTGACAAAAGTAACAAATATGGAGAAATGGTTCTGAGAAGTGGTTCTGTTTCTGTAACTACATGGGAGGTATTTGTAAACAAATTTGTAAAATTTGTATGGATTTGTGTACTGCCAGAGCCCCAGCAAAGCCATAGAAGAGCTTAGTGAGCCAGCCATTCTAGAGGGAGTGTGGAAACTACACACAAAGAGAAATACAGACAGGAAAGTCTGAGATCATGAGGTTTCAAGAGCGGAACATAACCTCGGTTTGGAAAGGGCTAGTCATCCGTGTTATATTCTGCCCATTTCTTGGTAACTTGTAGGGAGAGGAATTCAAATGATTCACTAATGTGTTTGGTGGAAGGCATCCTAGCATTCAGCCTGTGGCATGGTTCCTACTTATTCTTGTCCAGATTTACAGTGAGAGAAAATAGCAAGCGAGACTGAAAGACATGAAAAATGTGGAGTTTGGGAAAGGAGGTAGTATGAACTAATTCAAAGATATAAAACCAGGAAGGTGCTGACAAAGCATCTATTATACTTAAGGACAGTAGTACAACTTAGGACAAACCTTTAACTTTGCACTGGCCCAACAGGAAAGGCTTTCAAGTCAAAAGTTCACCTCTAAATAGATTTTGCTTGTGAAAATTTAAACCTATTTGAAAAGAGATATTAAGCTGAAAAATTCTACTTGAAGAGATTCCTTGATCAAAATCACCCAAGAAAATGTTTTTCCACTTTCAGCTGCCACAGTGTACAGGGGCTACAGCAGCCTTGGCAGAATAAGGCCAAACTACATCTCATGATGGCAACAGAATTTGGCAGTATTTTCTGCATGGTCCTTCTTTTGCAGACATGCAGAATTAACATGCTAGAACATTATGGAGAATGTACTAAGGGACCAGAAAGTTGCTGAGGCCAAACAATGCATCACATTCCCTGTAATGAGGCCCTGAAAGACTACTACATGAAATTGTGAGGTTTAAGTTGATTTGGACATCTCAGGATGGTAGAAAGGTCAATACCCCAGACTACACACCATGAAATGATACAGGCAGAATGGAACAGGCAGATTAAAGAAGCTCTGTCTACTGTTGTGACAGAACTGTAGGGAATGTTGGTTCCCAAACTATTGAAGCTTAAATGATGCTATCACAAACTACAAATGACTAAGATGGAGTTTGCCTGGGTATGGTGTTTGCCTGCATTGCTTTCAGGCTCTCTCAGCTCAGTCTTTCCTTGCTGCCACCCTTCCTATCTTTCAGAGTAGAAACATATGTTTTGTGCAACTGTATCTTGGAAATCTGTAACCTTTTAATCATTGCTTACAGTTAAAAGAGTTTTTCAGTGTTAAAATTGTTGAACTGTTAGGATTTTCAAAGCTGCATTATCAGATGGCCATGAAACTCTGAGAGCTGTGTTTGGTATGGTATATTTTAAAGTTATGTGTTTGCATTTCAAATTGAAAAGGGATGGATTTGTGATGGTTAATTTCAGTTATTTACTTGACTGGATTAATAACACCTAGGCTATCACTAAGGCCTAGATAGATTTAACCAAGGAGAGAAAATCCACCCTGAATGTGAGCTGAACTACACCATGAGCAGAGATTGTGCACTGACATAAAAAGGAAAAGAAAGCATGTCAGCAGAGTGATGGAACTTCCCTGTGTCCTGATGCAGGCAGTGGTGACGGAGCTCCCATGGCCACTTCTATCAACTGCTCCAATGGCATGCCATTCTTCTGTGCCATGATGATAACATCCTCAAACTTTCTTCCCTCAAGTTGTGTCTTATTTATTCTGTCATAGCAATCCAGAAAAGAAGCCAGTACACTGATGATTCCTTCTTACCACTCTTCAGATCACCCTCTTGCCAAGTTCGACCCCCCTCGTGTAAAGCACTTTATATTTATTTTCTAATCCTGATCATTTTAGCAGTTGTAATATCAAAGTCACGACTTGTCTTAGCCCAATTATTGTTTCCTTTGGTCTTGATTATGTCACTTGCAACAATAAAAATGATTATGTGAATTCAAAGCATTATTGTCATATGAGTAAATTTCTTCAAATGTTCACCTATATTTTTGTGTGCTCTGTCTATTAAATAGCAATTACAAAATGATATATTTATTATATTCCTCTTGTTATTGTGATCTTTCAGTACAATTATGGTCAATGTATTTTACGGGAAATTGACTATACAACTTAAATTTACTCATTATTTCTCTGAAGAGCTAATTATGTTTATAGGGGGTTACTAAGGTAAAAACATGATAATGTTTCATGTCATGGAGAAGATCTTGGTTGATAAAGCACTTGCCATATAATCATGAGTTCCTGAGTTGCAGTCCCAGAAGCCATGTTAGAAAAGCATGCACAATAACACACACTGTAACCTCAATGCTGAGGAAGCAGAGACAAGCAGATCCTGCAAGCTCACTGGCCTGATGGCCTAGCCCCATCACTGAGCTCCACCAGGCCAGGGAAAGACCCTGTTTCAAAAAACAAAGAAGACAGCTCCTGAAGAACAACAGTGGAGGTTGATCCTGACTTCTACAGATGCATGACTGAACAAGAGCTAGCACACGCGCACGCGCACACACGCACTATACAACATCACAACACATGCAGACACTGTACAACATAATCATTATAACATTCTCTTTTTAACACTTTTATTTCTAGTCCATGTCTTTACTGAAGTGGATTTATCCATTGAAGAAGTGATGTAATTTTTTTCAGTGCATTTACACTATTATTATTTTCATGAATAAATAAGTGTAGGCGAATAGTCAGTGACAACATTGAATCTGTGAGCATTGGACTTTTCAAGCCCTGATTCTAATATGTTACTCACTGGGGGAGGGAATACAGAAAACAACATTAGCAAGGTCCAAGATAGCATTAAATGATTCCATCATTTGTAAGTTGTTCCCTTGAAAGAGAAAAGTTACATACTCCCACTTCCACAGGGTGAGAGATTTTCTTGTTAGCCATCTATAATCCAGCTTCCATGGCTGTTCTCTCTTTTATTTCCAGTACTGTCATGTGTTTCCTTGAATAGATTTTAGGCTTCAGTGGGGTTGTAAGATCGTCAAATGGCATCTAGTCTATACCTGCCTATAAAACTAACTGGTTAATCTGCGACTTAAAATATTTTATAATTTATATGTTGAAATATCATATTATATTATAAATATGTATAATATGCTTAAATAAAAATTATTTAAATGTCTAAGGATGTAAAAATGTTATGGATTCTCATTCAATAATTCTATCCTTCTATCAAAATATCACATGGAACCTTATGAAATTGATTTGTATAATTAAAAAGTAAACTATATAGAATTATACAATCTTTTCAAAAGGCAAGCAAGTAGTTTAGTCTTTAAAAAAATCAATGAGAATGTCCTTTCTATTTTCTTGCAAGTTTAACTTACAAAATACCACTAAGTAATCATTTTGTCAAATATAATCTATTGCAAAACAGAAGGCCTTAAATCTGTAACATATACTTAGGTAGTGATCTCCTCCTCAGTGTGATACAAATGAAAAAGGCTCGACTTATGGAACTGGAAATTGAATTTCTGAACTTATTCATAGCCTGAGCAATAGCTTTCCATGACCCCAAATGCCATCTAGTTAAAGTGTCATGGCCCAGAAATGAAAGAGCGTGATCTCAAAAAATGAAAATAAAAAGCTTGCAGTGTGCATGATTAGTTTCTATGGAATTTCTCTAAGATCTCCAAAAGGCTTGGCAATGATGATGCAATGACACAGAGTTGGTGAGAAGTCCATATGAGCAACACTCCATTGATCAGTTACATCATCTTAAACTGTGAACACAAGAGGTTTGGGAGCTTAGCCAGTCCTCCAAGCATCACAAACACAAGTTTTGAAATTATTGTGACCATTAGGTCTCCCCTGACCTCACGCCTGCCTGAGTGAAGCAATTGTCCTGCTAGGGTTCCACATGAAGTGCCTAGACTACTCGCTGAAGCCAACAAACGTGAATGCCTTTTCACCTCCTTACTATCAACTTCTCATTCTCCTTATGAATTGTGAAAAAAAGAAAAGGTCAATGAAATCCCAATAAGAAAGCTCAAACTTCCAGTCAATTACTAAACAAATACCATGCCATGCATGTTTCAGGAAAAATACACATTCTAATTTTGTGAGTTTAATTTTTCCCACAACTCTGAGAATTATGATAAAAATTTGCTTGCCCCAACTCAAACTATAATCTACTGAACTTCTATGCCTAAACACAGCTCTGTCCACTGGAGAGCATGTTTACAGATCAGTTGGTAACATCCTAAAGGCATCCAAAGCAGTAATAAATGGAGTATGCCTGTGCTGATTAGATTAGCCTAAGCTCTTTCCATGTGTGATTAGAGGTGATCTAATTGCACAATAAGTAAGTTAGCCTGAGTGTTTGAGTATAATGCATGTATGTTTACAATACCAAAGCACACTAGGAATAGTTGAATTTACTCTTTCTCTTGGCATTGGTCCTGGTGGAGAAAGTTTTTCTCTGTACTTGCCATGACAAGAAAGCATTTGGGGTAGGTTGTCTCCTTATCTAAATCATCAACTCTCCACCGATGCTGCTGCTTCAAGAAAAGAGGGCCACTTTCTGAGTCTATCTTTATTGAACTATATTTGTGATTGCTCTCCCACATGAGGGGAAGGAAGCCTGCTTTCAGCAGTGGGTTCAGTCTTATTTAAAAGCTATATCTTATTCCTTTCTACCACATCTGGCTTTCCATCTAAAGTATAAGCAGTTACAATGGGAGCCAGAAAAAGTTTTATAATATGTACATTGTGACATTCACTCATGTTTAAGGGTCAGAGCCACTACTGTTTTTCTTATACTAACAACTCTTTCTGTATTTCACTCACCAACTATTCAGCAAGGATTTGAAGAATACCTACTTCATGCTGAACACATATCTAGTACATGCAGTCTCAACAAAGCCATGGCATTCATAAGTAGTTAACATATGCTCTACTACTTGACATCTCTTTAGCTTTCAGCATCCATTAGCATTACTTTATAAGACAGAGTAGGTAAATACACACACACACACACACACACACACACACACACACACACACACACGGGGCGAGGGGTACCTGTGAGGAAGGAGGAAAGGAGGAAGTAAGGTGGTCTATAAGAGAGAAGAAAACCTTATTAGAAACCCAACCTATGGGTAATGTGAGACTGAACTTCATACCTATGGGAAAATACATATCTGTTTTTTAAGTTCCCTAGTGTATAATGGTATATATCATCCTACCTAAATGAATTAACATACTCACCCAGCATCCTTGGTCCTAAGGAGCCTTCATGGAGACAATTGTGGCATCAATAAATGGAAGCACAGTCAACAGCAGGGTCCAGCCTATGTTGCTTAATAAATGTATCAGTTTAAATTCTCTGAGAAGCAGCATGAAATATATAATTAGGAGTATAAATGAGACATTGAGAGTAAAAGTTACAAAAAAAGAAAAGAGACAGAACAAGATTAAAGGTATAGAATCTTCAAGTTCTGATAAATTGTGAAAAGAGAGAGAATTTAAAAAGGAGCATGCCATAAAATTCCAAATTACAGACAATCTAAGAGGTGGAAGGCATTCTGCAGTTGAGATTTCAGGTCCACAGACTCTTGCACTGAGATGCAGTAGTCAGGCACTGTGATTTCCATTGAACATAATAACTGGCATGGAACAAGTAGCAAAAACAGGGTCTTGTATTACACGCTGGCATGAATCTGAAGATATAGAAATCCATTATCTAGACTCATCCCATAAGAATTCCTTGAAGAATATTCAATCATCCCACCTCCAGAATCAGTAGTATGTCAAGATTTTTGTTAATTATTTTTTTATTGTTGTGATAAAACACAGTGACCAAGGCAACTTAAAGAGCGGAGGATTTATTTGGTGTATGTTTCAATTGGGACAAGAGTCCATCATGGCAGAGAAATATGACAGCGAGCACATGATACTGTGCTAGGAACAGCTAAAAGCGCACATCTCCAACCACAGGGTGCAGAGAACGCCTAAGTATTCAAACATTCTCACTCCAACCACCACAAGACTCAAAGTTGAACAGTCTGGTTCATCTCCAGTTTATGCTGCTGGGCCATTCACAAAGGTGAGTGTTTTCTGTACATTTGGAGCAAAAGCGTCAAAGGTTTAAGAAGTTGGACCTTCTCCAAGGGCCCTGGTGATGTCTGTGGTCTGTGCTGCCACGAGGGACCATGTTAAGATCTATCTTCTGTGCTGCAGCCAGAGGCTGTGTTGATGTCTGTCGTCTGTGTTTCTACCAGAAACCACATAGAAGTCCATGATCAGTATTGCCCCAGGATGTTACATGCAATGAAGCATCCACATCATCACAAAAGATGTTTTTACAGAGTTCTGAATTCCTCATGGTAATGTTATGACCATACTTACTGGATTCCAACAGCCTGGACCCACTTCCCCAAGTCTGTGAAATGGAAAAAGGCAGGAAGTTCAGTTATCAGAATGTGCTTAGGCATTGAGTTGGTCCCAGCCTTCAGAAGGATGGCAGTATCCGATTAGCACCAAGAGTCTAAAGGCTCACTTTCTGTGTCTACTTATTAAACAGGTTGAAATGTGTCCATGGAAAGTGGCAAGTTCCAAATCTGTCATTTGAGTATCTGACAAAGAAAGTCCCTAAGTGCAATCAAGCTCACCACCCCTTAAGTTAGTCAGAGAATTCCAGAAAAGAATGGCTTTTCTTGGCTGATTGTAGGGTCCTCTCTGAGGGAGCAGACTGAATCATGGGCAAATGGAAGTTGTGCTCTTCAGAAAATGTGTTGAATACTCTACCTTCCTGTGGTAGACAATCATGTCAAGATCCCTAGACTCCCTTGCATGCTGGATCTGATTGCAGCTTTTATGCTGTCTTCACCAGTGCTGGAACTGATTCCTTTGTCTCTTCATGATAGGTCTCTGTTGGTGCAGCCTGCCACACCCTGTAACCACTCTAGACTAGTCCTGGGTAGGAGGTTATGATGATAGTTGTTAGCAAAGATGGTAGGAAATAGAAGCATATATGCCTGGTTTTGTGAGCAGGTTATTATATACTTCTAATATGAAGGCTTTACATTCTCTCACTAAAGAATAATTGGGATGAATTAAAAGCTGTCTTTGCTGGGAGATCAGTATAGTTAGGAAAATTCTACAAAGTTCTTATGTATGTTTGAAACTTAAATCCACACATTCTCATGTTGATGGCTTTTGGAACAGGGGCCTTTTTAGGGTTAATAACATTAGGTAAGATCCTGAGAGTGAGGCACCCAGCATAGGATTAGTGGATCTCTAAGAAGAAAGAAACCCCAGCTTTCATACCCTCACCTTCCTCTATGTATGATGCCTTCGCCCCACCCAATGTTATAATGCAGCAAGGGAGTCTCACCAGGTGCCAGCACTTCATCTCAAACTTTGCATCCTCGAGAACTGAAAACCAAATAAACTTGCATTGTTTATAAAATTTCCCCATTAGTAATATTGTTATAGCAGCAGACCAAAAACTAAGATGTAACTAAAAGAGAATTAAGAGTTTGCTAAGGAGGCTGGCCGCACAGCGACCTTTCACAACCTTTTGGCAATGCTAATCAGAGAAATTACAATTCTATGGGGATGACTTGTATGTGAGCTTTATAAATTGCAAATTTATACATTTGTAAGTTGTGGGACTAAAATAGTCAACTCATATTTATCATCAAAAAATGAATGGAATGCCATAACTCAAAAATGTGGAAAGTACTAAAACACCACAGTTTTGCAAAGGTCTACACTTTGTAAGTGGTACAAGAATAGCTGTTTACAGCTGGATTCCAGAGAGAGAATATAAAACAGATTTCTTCCTCCTATATCAGACTAATAGAGTCATTGCTGAGGAATAAAGAACACACATACAGCATAACATTACACCCTACGGCCTTTACTGGTTAAGATGAATCAACAGTTACTGTGGGAGAGATGTAAAGTATAGATGGTGACAAGGCTTCAATATGACTGTCCTGATGGAATGCCTCACATATCTTATGCACTTTAAAAGCTTGGCTCATATTTCATTTATGTGAAACATCATGTTATTTTCACAAAAATGTGGTTTTGTTGTTTCATTAATTGACAACAGACAGCTTTGGGGATCCAATCATAAAGAACAGTTTTCTTAATTTTTGAAAGAAATATCATAACAATATTGTATTGTTTTGTTTTCAAGGGTTATATAGCTCTTATTACACATTCTTAATTTGTCATATGTTGCAGGTAAAATAACACTATCTTTTTTCTTGTCTCTGTCCTGAGAGATGGCTTACCATAGGGTAACAGTGGTTTCATCTGATTCTGAATTATCTAGAAAAGCCACTCTGCTTCAGCTAAAGACTGAGCCAGCAGGTACAGTTATCTTATTTCATAGGGATGCTTTGACTTAACTTAACTGAAATGCAGCTTATAACTGCTAAAATGTGGCTAGACATGTGTAGGAATAATTAGTTTCTTGCTTCTTACTCCTTTTACTTCTTGGTACACAGAGCAGAACCTGGACTCACTCAAGCTAACAGCATCCACCCACTGGGATGGTGAGTGTGAGACCACCCATCCCTACTTTGTAGCTCACTCACACAAGCATTCTTCCTTAGTATCTGCCCAAAAACTTATTTTATTTAGTAAAAATTGCTAATTCTTCCTAAGAAGTTATCTAGTCAAAGCTAGACCACCAGCTAAAGAGAAAGCTGCCCAGGAAATCCATGTGGAGGGGTGAAGACTCCAAGGAGCCAATTAATTCTTCCAGAAAGATCCAGACAGGCACCGACCTGGGCCCCACCAGACCTCGAGGTAAGATGTGAGCCAACTATTCCATACACTGCAGCCTCCACAGCTTGGTATTCAGTGCAAGCTCCTTCTGAGACTTGAACTGATTTCTTTTTCTGAGATTTGTTGCTTCTAGGAATGAGATGAGACATTCAAACTCATTTCCCTAGAGGCACAAAGCAAATTTGAAAGTAGCAGAGAAAAGAGTGAAAGACCAATAATTTCACCAGCTGGCTCTCCCACAATAATCTCACATTGTATGGGAAGTTGTAATATGTTGTGTGATTACTTCCTCTCTTTTATTTGTTTGCCTCACTCTCTGTTTCTGAGTTATCTTTCTTCATTTTGTGAAGAACAATATAAATATATAATGTTTTCAAGTCGGGAAGAGAAGTTCGCTTGAAGCTGCTGAGTTATTTTTATTTCTGAATACTTTAAACAGAAAGATATAATTTTCAGTTCTGCCCATGTATAAGGGTGAGAAAGAGTAAGCGTGAAGTCAGGTGCATAATGACTATAACAAGGAATTATTTTATTGAACTCCTGCAAGCTCTTGATTATTAGATTACTAGTTTTCAGTAGTACTGGGCCCATTTCAGACTGCAAAATTTACTCAATTTTTATTGGGAACATGATGATATTTCAGATAGTTTTATCTTCTGCTGAAATTATATTTCCTTAGCTCAGATTAAGTAAGGAGAGAATACACGTACTATAAATGTCTCTCTCCAGATTTGAGTTTGCATGTGTATAAATACAATGCCAATGCAAGTCCATGCACATAAATACCAATGTATGTCCATGCTCATAAATGATGATGAGTATTGCATTGCATCCAGCATATTACACATTGCTTGGGTTCCTGAAGAAGTTTTGAATATTCTTTGACAACTATATTGGAGTTACATGAAGATGCAAAAATGAATGTTGGTTCACGTCTCTCATCCTAACACAAGGGAGATGAGGCAGGAAATTACTATGAGTAAAACAGTAAATAGCTAAACCAGTCCTGAAAAATAAAAGAACTTCTATTATCATCCCCAATTCAAGTGGTACAACAGACCTGTATTAAATTTTTTAAAAGCATGGTGTTGTCACAAAAATAGACACATCTATCAGTGGAATCAAATTGAAAACCTAAACATAAATCCACATACCTGATTTTTTGATAAAGAAGTCAGATCCACATACTGGAGAAAAGCAGCATCTTCAACAAGTGGTGGTGGTCAAACTGGATGTCTACATGTAGAAGAATCAAAATAGTTTCATACTTATCACCCTGCACAAAACTCAACTCCATATGGATCAAGACCTCAACAGAAAATCAGATACAGTGAGCCTGATAAAAAAGGGAGTTGTGAATAGCCTTGAATGCATTGGCACAGGAAAAGACTTTTTGAACAGAACATCATAAGAACAGGCACTAAGATCAACAATTAATAAATGGGAACTCATGAAACTAAAAAATGGCAAAGGACACTGTCATTCAGAAATAGTGGAAGCCTGTAGAATGAATGGGAAAAGATCTTTACCAACTACATACTCAATAGAGGGCTAATACACAAATATATCAAGAACTCAAGGAACTACATATTAAAAAAAAAACAAATAACTCAATTAAAAGTTGGGGAACAGATCTGAACAGAATTCTCCATAGTATAAACTCAAATGGCTGAGAAGCACTTAAAGAAATGTCTAGCATTCTTAGCATCAGGGAAATGCAAATCAAAACCACTTAGATATTTCATCTCCCACCATCAGAATGACTAAAATCAATAAAACAAGTGACAACTCATGCTGGCAAGGATGTGGAGTAAGGGAACACTCATCTATTGCTTATGGGAGTGCAAACCTGTATAGTCACAATGGAAATCACTGTGGAGGTTCCTTAGGAAGATTAGAAATTATCTACCTCAAGATCCAGCTATCCCACACTTGGATATATACCCAAAGGACACTCCATCCTACCAACAGAGATGCTTGCTCAAGCATAGAAGGATGGAAATTTACAAAGTAACTGCAGTGTTGGGAGTTGGTGTGTGAAGACATTTGCTAACAAATATCATAAACTATACTAAAACATCAGCCTAGCATGAGTCTTAATAAGTTCTGTTTCCAATCAGTAGTATCAATACTTTGGATATGACCTAATCACATAGAACATTATAACTTACTAAAGATAATTGAAGTTTATCTTTTTCTCCTTTTTTATTTATTATATTTGTGTTTTAATTTTACACATCAGCCATGGGTTCCCTTGTCTTCCCCCCCTCCCGCCCCTGCCCTCACCTTCCCCCAGCCCCTCCCCTCCATTCCCATCTCCTCCAGGGCCAAGACTCCCCTGGGGATTCATTTAAACCTGGTGGATTCAGTACAGGCAGCTCCAGTCCCCTCCTTCCAGGCTGAGCAAAGTGTCCCTGTGTAAGCCCAAGGTTCCAAACAGCCAGTTCATGCACTAAGGACAGGTCCGAGTCCAACTGCCTGGGTGCCTCCCAAATAGTTGAAGTTTATCTTAAGAGCAAAATGCAGTAAAGAGAAATTAGGTATCATAAATTTCAGTTGAGATTTTATTATATTGCCTGAACAAAATTGGTAGCTGCCAGATTGAAGAGAATGTTCCAGACAGGAGATGGAACCAAAAGAATTTTATAATTTGTTATACTTCTGTGATAAGAATGAGGAGGCTGTCAAGAATAGTTTAAAACTTCTGCCTTACAAATAATAAAGAGAATCAGAAAACTTCAAAGGAAGAAAATTATTGGTAAAGGATAATTCTTCAAAAAGATGTTGTATTGAATATAGTGTTAATTTAAATATGAATTTAGTCATAAATGACTTATAAAACAAACTGATGTAGAAATTGCCCTTATATAATAATCACTGTTCAGAAGGTCAATTACTGTCAAAGAAACCAGAATTTTAGCAGAATTTCTTTTCTTATGATGTAAAGCCAAGCTTCATCACTTGAGAACTCCAAATGGGCCTTAGTTCAGTCATTAAAGTGCTCACTACTCAAGCATGAGGACCTATGTTAGACACCCAGAATCCAGGCACAAAAGCACATGATTATATCCAGTGCTGAGAAGGCACAGACATTTCTGGAATACACAATCTTGAAGCAATCTGCCTATTCCTCTGGAGGAGTTGGACATAACAGATGGCCTAGGAAATGGCACCTTTTCCAGGTGATCGTGTAGTTAAGCCACAGTTAAGAGCAAGCAGAGCCAAGAGTGGGTCTGGGAAAGCAAAAGGCAGACATATGGGATGACCACAGCTGGAAATAGGGTCTGTATCCATTGCATATCTCAAAATTAAATGCATGAATCCTATGTAGACGAATATATACACAGTACCATTCTTCCTAAGACTTAGGTACCTATTTTCAATGAGTCTCTCCTGATGAGGCATTAGGACGTATTTGTTCTTACCCAAAACAACTTTGGGTGTTGATAAGGGAATTACAATATACTTGACTGTGAAGGAAAGACATCAAAATTGTAATCTTAACTTCACTGTTAAGATATTGCATAAATTATAATTGTTTATAGTAAATAATAGTTTGTAGTTATAATAGAATTATAATTTTGAAGAAAGAAATGAAAAATATGATGATAAAATATCTTAATTTGATTTTAGCTTTCAAAATGACTGATGCAATATACAGTAGACCATCACTTCAGTTCATGATGGGGCTCAAAATCTACTTGTATACCTAAAGAACCCATTTACAGAGTATTATAGGAATCTATTTGTATAGAAATGGAAGCACTGCCTAAATAGCAATGTATTGTGAGAAGAACAGGAACAAAAGTAATTTTATTGGTCTAAAAAGAAAAAGAGAGAATTTGAAACATGCTTAGTGTCTGCTGGTCCATTGCAGTATCAGCTCTCTGTCACTGTAAGAGATATCTTGAATGACTATAAATGCAATGGATTATATGAATGCAAACATGACTGACTCACTACACATATGAAAGCTTTATTCATCTTAGAATTATCTGTAGGAGTTAGGGTTTCTGTGGCTGTGAAGAGATATCATGACCATGGCAACTCTTTTCAAGGGAAAAATTTAACTGAGAGGGCACACTTACAGTTTCAGAAGTTTAGTCCATTATCATCATGGCAGAGAGCATGGTGGCATGCAGGCAGACATGGTGCTGGAGGAGTAGCTGAGCATCCTATATCTTGCAGGAAACAGGAAGTCAATTGAAACAGAGGGCAGTATCCTGAGCACAGGAAATCTCAAAGACTGTTCCCACAGTGACCTACTTAACAAGGCCATACCACTCCAACAAAGTGACACTTCCTAATAATACCACTCCATATGAGATTATAAGGGCCCATTACAACCGAAGTACCACAGTATCAATCCAAAGTAGGTTCCCATTGCTTTGAAACTGCAGTAGGATTTAGTAGGACTGCATAGTAAAGCAAAACTATTAACTCATGGATAATGAGCAAAAGACTGGAGACATCATTAATAACCTGAAGATATGCATCAGGGCCTACCTTCTAAAAGCTGTAACATTTCTGTGATGGTAAATTTTGTCAACTTCACACAATCTAGATAATCTGGAATGTAGTCCTAGTGGGAACATGGCTAGGTTAAGTTAGCCTGTGGACATGTTGGTGGAGGGGGTTATCTTATTAAGTTGAGTGAGATGGGAAGACTTACCAGTGTGAGTGGTACCATCCCCTAAGCACAGGATTCTGAGATGTACAGCAGTGGAGAAGCAAGCTGTGCACTAGCACGCATCCTCCCTCTGTTTCTGACTGTGAGTCTGGTATCACCAAGTCTTTGAGCTCCTGCTGGAGTGACTTCCTTACTCTACAGCTCTGCTTTAGAGACTTTGGAGGATACTTCTAAGCAAGTGCTTCTCTGTCACTTATGTCCAACCTGAAGGCTTCCATGTCTGGGGCATTCAGCAGATGAATTTAATGGACAGAAAAGGAAAGACAGAAAACAGTTATTTTTCCCCAAAACAAGGTGGAACAAGAAAAGATGTCATAATGCAGTGATCAGAACTGAGACCTTAACACCAATTCTCAGCGTCGAAAAAAAAAAAAAAAAAAAAAAGGGGACTGAGGGGACATTGATGTGCATCTACAGTGATAAAAAATGACTTCATCAGTTCAGACAAGTGTAGAAAGTCATATTAAAATTCCAGCAGATCAGGTAATTTTTGCTTACTAATAGGCCTATGATGAACCAAGGATTACAGGCATATATTGTTGACTATGTGGCTTAGAGAAGGAGAATCAATGCACAGCACAGATTAACAAATGATCTTTGCTATCCCTGAGAAATTTTATAGATGGCCTAATTTAGTCTTTGCACAGATATAATTAAACTCTGGAATAGTTTTGTGACATGATGCCCAACACTGCCGTTGACTTTCCTCTCAACTGCCATTATTTGTGCATTGCAATCTCCCCTCTACACAGATTTGGCTCTGTCATAAACTTTTGGTTTCTATCTTTAAAAGTATCAATATCACTAGTAATTTAAAATACTACATCTTATTTCGTTATTGATGTTTTATTATCTATTCAGTTGTTGGAACTGCTTCATGAAAAGAACATGGTGAGGATTTTAGTGTATGAAAATTTACATCAGATAAAACTAATATATGAAGGTAGCATGTCAGAAAGGGAAGGAGGAGCCCCAAAATTCTCTACAGGAAATCTGACTCTCATGGAAACATAAACATAAACAGGAATAAATAATACTATGTAATGTGCCAATTATAATTAATTTGAAATTTAAAGTTTTATTGCCAATATAGTGTGTGTATCCATAGGTGTAGGCATACACTGTTCACTGTGTGGAGATCAGAGCACAATTTGCATGAATACATTCTCTCCTCCCACTATAGTGCTGAGGAGACAGAACTCACGTTGTTGGGCATGGTCCAAAGCATCTCTATCTGCTGAACTATTCACTAGCCCTGATTTTGAATATTTGAAGTATCCAAATAATATCTAATGCCTTCATTGTCTTTACTTTGTATGGGGGGATTCAGACCATAATCTAAAGTGACTGATAACTAATTATATATATATATATATATATGTTATATATATGTTATAAGATATATGTGAAAAATAAAACACCTATACACAACAATATGAAGATGCTATTATGACAGTACAGTCTTCTGATATATTTCATTATAAAATTTTCATTACTTCTGGGGACAATGATGTACACTGAAGCTACTAACATCTTTCCTGTGGCAATCTATCTTCAACTCGTTCTTCTCATGTGAGTTGTATGGTTTCCAGTTAGAAATTTATAATACAAGGGGATGAGAAAAATAATCACAGCTATAAGAATCTATTCCTATGTGCTACATTTACACTGAGGTTCCAGGATTTAGCGTGGATTTGTCAGGGCAGTACCTGAAGAGACATAATCAATTTTAGTTACATGTACAAATGGCAAATAGGATATCCTGGTCATTTTTAATATGCTTTTCATTCCAAAAATTTCAAGTATCCAATAGATATTAAAAGTATTCAATAATGGCATAAAATGATACATTAAATAGGTACAGATTTGTGTTCTGGACTCTGCTATAAAAATCTAATCTCCATATCATCTGTGACATTTGATCCCGATTTAGGAAGAGTAGAATATAATTTGTGCATGAAATAGTCAGGCTTCTTATTCATTATTAGTGCAAATCACTGATACCTAATCATGAAGTTCATATGAAGAAAACATTCAGATCAACTTAATACAATTCTCTTTCAATACAAGTGAGCACTCATGTTTGATACCAATACTTACGAAGTGTTCTAAAACAGGTTTTACCACTACAACGTGGCTACACACTCTTGTGTGAGAAATAGGGGAAGTGCTCACTAGGTTAGGAATTTAGTCTTCAAATTTTATCAATTTTCTAAAGATAACTTTAAGCTAGAAAGATCTTAGAATGTGAATTCCTAGATATTTCTGAATAATAACTTTCTGCTCAATATTTCATATGGAAACAATGAGATATTCATGACTAATGACAAAATGATATAAAAATCTCAGATTGATTGACCACAGTTTATTTTTATTACCAAAAGACAAAGGATTTTAAAAGTAAATATCCTTGTTTTTCATCCTGCATTTCCTCAGGTGCTACTCTCAAGAGTTGTCATCAAGAAAGTGAAATCTGAATTCACTTTTATGACCTTAACTAGGGAGGTTAATACCAGGAAAGGAGGATGGAGGAGTAATAAAACCAAAATAACACCAAGAATATATGAAAAAGGCATAGTTATGCATATATACATACATACATACATACATACATACATACATACACACACACACACACGTATATGAAAGAGAGAAAGGGATAGTTTAAATAAAATTATGTCTTGTTAAATAGAGTTTCTAACAAAAAGCCTGGTGCTAGGTATTGGAAGCCTCCTATCATGATGTTCAGGGGAATCAAAGAAACTTTAAAAGCAATAGAAATTATGGTCATTGCCCTTGGCTGCTTTACCGGACTTTAAGGTAAAACCTTATTGCTGAAGAGACCACACACTTTGGATACAATACTTAAAGGAATGGATCTGACACTGACCTGGAAGTCTCCTTCCTGAGGACTAGCTCTCATTGCATCTGAAGTTACTGTGCAAACTGCCAAGGAACAATAAGAATCAGTAGTCCTACCGATCTGTAATACATACAAACAAAAAACAATGACCATCCCAGTTCTTGAAAGGTCAGTCCTAGAACTATCCTGGGATTAACCAACAGCCTTCCATCTGTACTCAAAACTTACTCACTAGAAAATGATCTGTGTCTGTTCCTGTAAACCTACCCAACTATTCATGACTGCTGAGATCATGGAATGAAGGAGAATCTACTACTGCTGTGTTCCTAAACCAGTATAATTTCTATCTACATTCTAAATACTTATTATTATATCCATATCTGAGTACAGCTCTCCTTTCTCATCAAAGAAAGATTTTTGCAGAAGATGGAAACTATTACAGAAAGCCGCAACTGGTAAAAAATGCAAAGAACAACTGAGTGGTAAATCTAATCCCAAATACTATATCTGCAGTACAATCTAAGACTTAGGGAACATCTCAGAAAATGCACTGGAAATATAGTAAGAGCCAAAGGACCAATACATTTGTTGCTAGGTAGTGTTTTCTGTACATGGCAGGGAAGCTGTATCAATAAAGTTTCATCAATATGATCACCTAATAAGACCTGCAGAATGGCAATACCAGTTGACATGGATGAAGAAACTCTCATAAGGCTTTGCCCTTATATAAAGAGCTATAGGCTATTAACATTTATTGAGAGAGAGAATCATTTTTTTCCTAGGGACAAGCCCCCTGATTGGTTAGCCAATCCTAAGTGGTAAGCCCAAAACAATGTACATATAAGCAATACTAAATAGACAAAGCAAGTTACACAGACAGATACACACACACACACACACACACACACACACACACACACACACACAGCAATAATAATTTAAAAAGCAAAGGTCAATAATTGGAGACAGGTTGTGGGTTATGAGATGAGTTAGAAGGGGAGAAAAAGAGGTGGAAATTTTGTAGATACATTACTCATACATGAAATTTCCTCCAAAAAATAAAGAGTTAAATTTAAAAAGAAATCTTTCCAATAAATAATTTAATAATATATCCCAAGAAATTTTAAAAAGAATGGCAGATAAAATCCTAATGAGCATCTGAAGTAAAATAACATAAAATAGAAATGAATTATAAGAAGTTTCAGGACAGCAAATTACCATGTAAATCAGAGGACTAACTTGCTTGCTGAAAAGGAAACTAAAGAAATAATCCACTTACTAAAGAAATAATCCATTTACAACAGCAACCAAAGTTAAACACTCAGATGTGTAATTGATCATCAAAATCATTACTCATTTTTATCTTTATAAAAATATTAAGCAAATTCCAGTTGATATGTCACAACAAACTAACCAAAACACCTGATAAGTACTCTTCAAGACAGTCATAGATCACCTCCTTTGCGAGTATGACACCCTAGGTTTAATCCCTATTACTGCTCCCCAAAAGTAAAATATAAAAATGAAAGAAGGTGTAAGGCTATGAGATAGCTAACAGGTAAAGGTGCTTGCTGCTGTGAGTGACAACCTGAATATAATTCCCAGAACCTACTTGCTGGCATGAAAGGACTAATTTCTGAAAGTTATCCTCTGACCTCCATGTGAAGACCACAGCATATACACACCTACACCTACACCTACACACACACACACACACACACACACACACACACACACACACACACACACAAATAATAATATAAGTGTAGAAAAATTGAAAAACATACAAGATCTTCAAAAATAATGGAAAATAAAAAATTTTATGGGCAAAAGTAGCAAATACAAATTTTCCTGAAATGACAAAAGTTCCTGAAATCAAACAAAATATTGGGAAAGAACTGAGGAAATGTAATAATTTGACAGATACTTTACCTAATAATTCATTTATTGACTTAGTGAACAATTAATTCTTATGGTAAAATGTTAGTAATAGGGATCTGAATGATACATATGTGGAAACTGTGCTACTTTCTGAATTTTACTATAAATTAAATATATTTATACTTTAAAATAATAATAACATTTAAGTACTATAAAATAAAATTGCATTCTAAGAGCACTCATAGAACTCCAACATCCAATGGTCATTTTTATAAGCAAAATTCAACATGTCTTCCAATTGTAAGAACAATAGTTTCCAGATAAAATTTGCATTTGAATAGCTATGTGCCTAATCTTGTACAGCCATCCCTTGATACCCATCTAAGATTGGTCCCATGGCCTACTGAGAACATGAAAGTCACAAATAATCAATCAAGTACTTTATATAACAGTGTATAATATTTACATATAACACTCATGAATACTCACCTAAAGTTTAAATAGTCTCTGAATTTCTTGTAATATAGTTATGTAAGCAGTTGTAGTATACTGCTTAGGAAAAAATGACATGGGGAAAGTCTGTTCATGTTCAGTAAGATGAACATTTTAGAATTGGTTTTGCTATATAGTTGCCAGAGTTTGAGGTGCATAATCTACAATTATGGAAGTCAAACTCTTGGTGGAAGTAGACTCACATAAACATATATAAATTTTTCAAGGGGAGAAATGGCCTACAACTTTCCATAGAGGACTGCAGTTCATATATAAGGATGAGCAACCAGCTAAGCTCCCAGTTTCTTCCACAGTGATGTAAACTTTAATAATTATAAATTAATTAAATTTTCATCTATATTATATAAACCAAATCTGTCTGACAGCATAGATCTAATAAGGCAAATTTTAATGTGCCTTATTAAAACACATAACAAACAAATGCATATTATTTCCCTGTAGCTGGAGCAATCTCCAGTCCTGCCCAGGCCTGCAGCCATTCAGACCCAAATATACACACAGACACTTGCATTATTTAAACTGTTTTGCCGAATGGCTCAGGCTTCTTGCTATCTAGTTCTTATATCTTAAATTAACCCATTTCTATTAACCTATAAGTTACCATGTGGCTTGTGGCTTACTGCTACTTTACATCTTGCTTCCTCTATGTCTGGCTGGAAACTCGTGACTCAGCCTTCCTGTTCTCAGAATTCTACTCTCTCTTTGTCCCGACTATACTTCCTGCCTGGCTACTGGCCAATCAGCACTTTATTTATTAACCAATCAGAGCAACACATTCACAGCATACAACTAATATGCTAATCCACAGCATTTCCCAATAGTCCTTTCCTTAGAATCTATGCAAAGATACATTCCTTAAAAAGGAAAGGTGATCCAGAACAAAGGAGGGCAGTGGCTATAGCACATCAAAGGGTTCATTGCAAGAGGAGATCAAAGGAGGCATATGAATCTATGGTAAGGAGACAACACAACTGAGAAAGTTTGTAGTGAGCAAAAGGAATATATTCCATATGTGTTAGTTAGAGGACCCCAGAGAGAAGTATAAAATGCTGATGCTTGTAAACCTAAAGAAAGACAACAGGCAAGCTTTGTGACTGAATGAATGGCACACTGAAATTAATCTAATTTTAAACCAAGGGGAATTCCCTAGGAAAAACAGAAGTTACAGAGGAAAGAGAAAATTTGTAATCAGATTACATCCTTCAGATGAGTCTATCCCTTTATAGAAGCCTGGTAATGTAACAGGTAAATATTGAAATAATCAACATCCAACTATTTACACATTATATTGTTAAGTGTGCCATAATAGTGGTATGAGAACCAAAAGAGAATGGAAAGGAATTATGTGCATATTTTGGGTGTATAATAGACCTCAGTAGTGAAAGACAGCAAAATTCATAGTTTCCATATTGGGAGTTACCTACATAATGATGACCATATAGAGTTCAATTAAGAATCATATCCAGAGATATGGTGTTAAATTTCAAAAGCACATATTCACATAAGTATGTGGAAGCATAAAAGTAGATGTAAAGCACTTCTGACATATATCTGTTGAAATTTTCTTTGTTGATACATCCTGGACAAAACTCTTGAATTCACAAATCCCTGATTCAAAGAACAGATTTGGGGAAGAGTTTAAGCTTTTTGTAAATAGCAGTATAGCAAAGTTTATCTAGGGTGCTGCAGACCACTTTTGCAACTATAGAAAGAAGTTTGTGCCTGCAGATACCCACCAAGGATACCACAGATGGTGGAGGGAGCTGTGTTTTCCAGTCTTTCAATGAAATTCCAATGTATGTTTTTGCTCTAGCAAGTGTGCTTCTTTAGGTCTTTTCTCAGAAACAGATGGGAACAAGAACGCAGGTGAGTGAACTACCATGATTATTAAGAGGGAATTGATCCTTTTTTATTGTACTTTCTATAACAATGAAGATAAAATTAGTACTTTGGTATGTATTGCTCTTGAGTTCCCCAAATAAAAAATGTTCTTTAGTGAGAGGCTTTGGTGAATCCCAGGCCTCTGAAAACACTGAGAAAATGTCATTTGTGTTCAATAGGCAGAAAAATGGAAACCAAACTCACATCTGCCTCATGCACACAAGGGTATGCTGGGGACCCTTCCCCACTCCATAATTTAATGTAGAGGAGTTGGTTTTTTAGCCCTGAGTCCTTTGTGCTTGGTTGACATCATGTATAGAAATACTTTTCTTTTTTTATCAAGAGAAATTTTATCAAATCTTAACTCATAACCACAAATGTTTAGTTCTAATCCTGAACACATCTAGTCACAGGAAAACAAAGGACAACAAACTCACTCAAGGTGGTTTATTTTCCCCTTGCATCCTTCCTTCAACATCCTCATTGCAACCCAGTTTCCTCCCTTCCCTGTGCTGCAGTGTCTCTGTCTATCTGCCATCAATTTACTGAGTTTTTGAGGGGGCACTGAGTCTCCTTCTAGAGAAATGGTGTAGATTTGTGGTTATATTTACCACTCAAAGTATTCTTTTGTGTAATTCTATAACCAGAGACTTGCTCTTGTCATAAGAAATAGTATTTTTAACCTCATGAAACTTGAATTATAAGTTAATTCATTCTGTAAGTCACTTGTTACACCAACCATTTGTCTACTATTTGGCAATAAAGAACTGCTTTAGAAAGAGTTAATAATCTTCCCTGAAATTCTATCATCGCCTATGTGTGATAAGTTTTCCAAACAATAAGGTCTGTGCTACTGTTGTTTATCTTAAGTCAAATTAGCATGTTCTAAGTGAGCAGAAAGTGCAGACATTCTTCTATGCATCTTGTAATGTTCAGATTATAAGTGAAATTTGACTGCGGAAAAGAAATTTCAGTACATTAAATTACTTCCCAATGACTAAAGCTGGGTTATAAGAACTTCTTACTGAAATTGTATGGTTTCTGATAATGTAATTCTGACATGCTTATGCACCATTAAAATTGAAACTATAGCAAAAATTGGTTACATTTTATTATTCTTTTATTTTGGAAACTTATCAACACCACAATTTTATATAATTTGGAAAACCCTCCCAGGCATTTTTCACAAACATTTCTTTGCTCACTAAAAGCAGAAAACTAAATTGGTTTTTAGTTTTAGAAAGCCTTTTGGTACACTTCTATTTTCCTAACCAAATGTGAAGGTTTATTTGGGAATTGTTTCTACTCGAGTCCATAAGTGAACATTTTCCCCAGAACAAGCCATTCTTCTTGTTACTCACCTCACTTGGGTTTTATTATCCCATCTGCATCTTCACATGTGCCTGAAAGTGCGAAGATTTCAGAAACTAAACAGTAGATGTTGTCTTTGACTTTCAGGGCCTATGAAAAAGACTATAGCATCTGTCTGATTCTGTCCATAGAGAGGTGCTCAAATTAAACTTGTTTGTATACCCTTTTCTGAAGGCCTTCTGGAAGAAACACACCAATGCTACACAAGGTCAGCTCCCCAAACAGCATGGTATCAGAGACAGTGTTTCCTCTTCCCTCTTCTCATTCTAGTTCAGTCCCATTTGATTCCTTCTCTTTTCCTTTTTCAGATAAGTCTTACTCCATGTGAATTAAAAATTCTCAAAGCAGGTGTATTATCTTATTAATGAAGCTTTGAGGTAAAATTTATTTTAATAGATCAACGATGATGCCATAACATATTTTAGTTTCAACTTTAATATATAAAGGAAAATTAGTTGAGTTTTCTTGGCACATCAATTATAGATGTAATGACACCCCATCCCTCCCTGAAATATTATTGGCAGTGAGAGGTAGATGAGGGAGGGTGTTACTTTCTTCAATAGTGTAACCACTTGTATGTTTCTTGTGCTCCTGAAAATCAACTCCCACCCATGCGAGCAGTCCCAGTTCAACTCAGTGGATCACACACATAATATGGAAGTAGGAAGGAGATTGTTGGGGAGAGGGTGTCGGTCAAAGAGAGAGGGGAATGAGACAGGTCAGTGAATTTTTATAAAGAACTGGAGTTCGCTATATGAATCACTATATATGAAACTGTCAAAGAATGGAAAATTATAACAATTCTAAAAAAGGACAAAATCTTTATGATCTGAAATAAGAACATTAATTAATGACATCTGAATATGAATAATTATCATTAATTAGCTTTAGCAATGAGTTTTAAGACTGAGATTTTTTCTATTGCTATCACTGTTTTGATTCTTTAAGGATTTTATTACAATGGACATAGTCATTACAAGAATAGTATTAAAATGAAGCCCCAGGTGATAGGTAGGACAGGAAAATGCTTCAAAACCACAAGGATCTGAGTTCAATACCCAGCACCCACATAAAAGTGAGGTGTAGTGGCACATGTTTGCAATTCTGCCAATGGAAAGCAGATACAGGTCCCTGAAGCCTGCAAGTCAGCTAACCTATCCTAATCAATTATCTCTAGGCCAGTGGGAGACTTCAACTCAAAACACATGGCACATGTTACCTTTGACACTGAGGTTATCCTCCCGCCTCTGCATTTGTACATATATACACATGTGCGCATCCACATACAAAAGTACATGCATACACACATGCACATGAAATGAAGGAATTTTAACCATTAACTAGCTACTTTATAAACTATTAAATTCAATATAATATCAACATATAATTGGGAAAAATTTAAAACTGTTAATGACTAAATTACTAAACTGTTGTATATTTATTATTATTCTCATGTTTGATTGTTACCATGTTTGAATTTGGAACTGTTCTGCCTGAGGCTCATGGGTTAAAGACAGTCACCAGCTTGGCACAATTAGGTATTGAAGGTTACTTGGAAATAATGGGTTACTGAAGAAGTGTTCTCAAAGGAGTTCACAGTACTTGGTTTCTATCAATCTTTATATTTGTTTGCTGCAAGATGAATTCTTTCACCATGAATAAGGACCATGGTATGATATCTCTTCATGGTCACTAAAACCACAGGAAAAAACAAACATAGACCAAAACCTCCAAAACAGTGAGCAAAATATATCTGTCTTTATAAGCTGTCTAACTTGGGAAGTTACTGTCATAACATAAAGTTCACTGGCACACAATGACACAAAAAGGAGATGATTATGTTCAATAAAACAGTTTGTGTTCTTATTGTCTTTATGTGTTTGCCACAGAAATGCTTAAACCTTTCTATGACACTCTCTGATTTCCATTATAAGTAACACCAGGGTGAGCTGGGGGGTGGTGTACACACTCTGTGTATAACCAAAGAACTCCAAGTCAGCATACCACATATATATTATCATATCCATGTTTATGCTGATTTAGTCAACATACATAAACTATGAACCTAATAAAACAGACGAGTGTATAAAGACAATGTGGTATATATTATTTTTATATTATGTTATGTTATATTATATGATATTATATTATATTACATATAATGGGATTTTACTGAAGTGAAAAAAACAAAGCGTGTGTGTGTGTGTGTGTGTGTGTGTGTAAAAGATGAAAGTAAAAGAGGGACTATGAAAGGGGAAGAAGAGGCCTAGAGATGGGTAGAGAAAATAAGAGTTGGTAGTCAAATGTGTGTCATAAGCAAAAGGGGAATCCCCTGAGAAGAGGAAGGGTTCTAGCAGTAGGAGGGAGATGGATAATGAGAGAGAGAATTGGGGTTGAAGAACAAAGTATAACAATATATATATATATATATACATGTATATACATACATATAGATAGATAGATAGATAGATAGATAGATAGATAGATAGATATATGCCACAATGGAACCCATTCTTTTTATGCTAAACAGAAAATGAGACTACATATATATATATGTGTGTGTATATGTGTATATATATATATATATATATATATATATATATATATAGTGCTCATCTATCTATATATGCATGCACATAAGCACAATGTAGGTTACTGTCCACATACTAGCAATGACTACAGAGAACTTTAAACTGTCAGAGTGGGGGAAGTGTGTCTTATGAAAGCTTTCAAACTTGAATGAGCTGCAAGTCCAACAATTCTGACATCCACCAGCCAGCAATACTTCCTTTTTTTTATTATTATTATTAACATCAAACATTTATCTACCTGGTGGCAGAGGCACATGCCTTTAGTCCCAGCACTCAAGAGACAGATCTCTGTGAGTTCGAGACCAGCTTGGTCTACAGAGTGAGATCCAGGACAGGCACCAAAACTACATAGAGAAACCCTATCTAAAAAAAAAAAAAAAAAAAAAAAGCCGGGCGGTGGTGGCGCACGCCTGTAATCCCAGCACTCAGAAGGCAGAGGCAGGTGGATCTCTGTGAGTTCGAGGCCAGCCTGGTCTACAGAGATAGTCCAGGACAGGCTCCAAAGTTACAGAGAAACCCTGTCTCGAAAAAGCAAAAAAAAGAAAAAGAAACATAGTTTCTATCTTTCTATCTTTGCATACACATCTGGATATGCAATTGCGTGTGCAGAAGGTCTCATCTATTCATAGCTAAGGAGAGATCCAACTTCTATCTCCCAATTTAAACTCTTGATTAAGATCACTTTAACGGTAATCTAATAGCACTGCTATTCTGAACCTGTCAGATTTTGTGAGAGGAATGTTCTTTCTATATCCTCACTCTCCAGTGGGCACTCATTCACTTTTTCCTTCATGTTAACATAACGGTCAATTCTAATAGTGTCTCTCATAAGCTCTACTTAAGCCGTCATCATATTTGAGAACCGTTGACTTTTTAAAAGTTAAATTTATTTTAAATATGGCTGAGTCTTCTATCACTCAAAGCATGTCAATACCTGACTAAATTTAATATAACTGCATCTACCACCAACTGTCAACACTTCAGTCAGTGTTAGACACAGATGCATGTGTTTCTAGTTTATGCAAATATGATCTTTCATTGCTAACTTTCCAAATTTCTCAAGAAAACAAGGATTGAAAAGAAATCTAACTGAAAAATCTATATAGGAATATTTTTGAAAAGAAAAAACTACAAAAACTGAATTGAATTATTTTTCTAGAAAGTAGACAAGTTTGAGAAATAGAAGCTGAATCCAATAATGAAGATGACTATAGAAAAGGGCTGTAAGTTTTACTGAATATCATCGCTCAGAAAGCTAGTAGTAGAGGAAGATAACAACAATCTCCAGTCAAAATAGCAAGAAAGTTAAGAATATGCAAAAAGTCAGAGGTACTCAGATTGTAGATATCAGTATCATATGATCTAGAAATTATAGATGGGTGTATTTTCTTAAAAGGAAACCATAAAACATAGACAACCCAAATATCTTCTAGTGTTATCCATTAGTGACAGTATCTGAAATAATTCTAATTCATTTCTTAATAGCTTTAGGACAAAATACTCAAACTGTACCATGCAATATAAAAATGGAATTTAGAAGTAGAATCTAGTTTTCATTAGGCAATAATTAAGAACACACTAAAGAAAGAAAGCACATGTCATTACCATTATCAATGGAAAATAAACTTTATTCATAGATTCTCCAAGCTCAAAAATGTCAGAATGAGCAGGTTTTATATATATACATGTAACATAATTAATGTAAAAAGAGGGCATGAATTAGACAGAGAGAAAGAGGGGTATATAAGGAGTCTGGAGAGAAGAAACAGAAGGGAGAAATTATGTAATTATATTATAATCTTAAAAATAAAGAGGAAAAAAAAGATAGGCAGACACTTGGCATATGTCTATAGTCTCAGCACTCAGAAAGCCAGCAGCAAGATGACTCAAAAGGTAACAGTGCCTATTGCCAACCCTGGCAGTACAAGTTCAATCCTTAGAACTCACATGATGGAAGGAAAGAATCAACTCCTACACTCATATGCAAGTAAAACAATTGTAATGTGATAATAAAAATTAAATAGTAATGATGAAAACTCTGAGATACCAAAGAAAGAAACTAAGATTAGTGAGCACATGGAGAAAGAGGTATCCATATTCACTGATTGTAAGAGTGCAAACTGGTACAGCCATTATAGAAATCAGTGTGTACGTTTCTCAAATGGAGATGACACATGACTCTGTGGTGGTATTTTATTTGTGCTCTAACAAGTAAAACTTGCCTGAGGATCAGAGATAAACCCAGACACTATATTAAATATAGAGGTCAGGCAGGTCCTAACATTCCAGGAGCAGAGATTCATCTGGATCTCTGTGAGTTCAAGGACACACTGGGAATAGAGCCAGATGTGGTGGCACATGCCTTTAATCCCAGCACTAGTTAGCCATAGAGGTCTAGAGGTCTATATAGACAGATAGAAAGTGTTAGAGCTGGGCAGAAAGAGGAAGTGAGGTAGCTGGGTGGAGAGCAGTAATAAGATGGCAGGGCACAGAAAGGTATATAGGTGTGAGTATACAGGAAGTAGCTTTCTCTTGGGATGAGGATTTCCTAGCAGTAAGAACTTGTGGCTCACTTGGTTTTATTCCTCTTATCTTTTGTCTTACACCCCAATATCTAGCTCCAGATTTTTTTTACTAATAAGACCACTTAGCAATTCGTGTTACATGACCCAGCAATTCCATTCCTGGGCATACACAAAGGACTGTATATTCCACTACTGAGATACTTGTTCACAGCTGTTTATTCCTGCTTTTGTCTCTGGTCACAATAACTAGAAAATGGAGGGAGCCTAGACACCTTTTAACTGATTAATGGATAATGAAATGTGGTACATATACAGAATGGAATTTCATTCAGCTGTAAAGAAAATGAAATTATGAACTTTCCAGTAAATCGGTGAAAACTTATTTGAGTGACACGAATTGGGCAAAGAAAACAAACAGCTCTCAGTTGCTCTCATGTGTGAATCTTAGCTTGGAATTTCCAATTCTGTGTGTTCAACTATGTATCGATGTAGATGCGGGATATCTAAAAAGAGGGCATTGGAAGGGATGCCTTATGGGAAAGTAAATATTAGATTATAAATAATAAGAAAGTTAAGAAGGAGGAATACTGGAGGCAAAAGGTTTACACATAGGGAGGAGATGCATGGATGGAGGTGAGGGACTGAGGAGAAAGTCTGCCACCAAAGTGGGTATTAAAAAGCTGTTTGAAAACTTACTATTGCTGGACTTAGTGACACATGCCCTTAATCCCAGCACTCAGGAGGCAGAGATAAGCAGATCACTGTTAGTTCATGGCCACCTGGTCTACAAAGCAAGCTCCAGGTCAGCCATGGTTGTACCAAAAAGAAACTAAGAAACTCTCTCTCTCTCTCTCTCTCTCTCTCTCTCTCTCTCTCTCTCTCTCTCTCTCTCACACACACACACACACACACACACACACACACACACACACACACAAAGCCTACTGTCTCATAACCACACTGAAAATAAGAGTTGGAGAAGGCTTCTTAATGAAGCTTGAGTTAGCCAACAAGGTCCCAGGGCCTTTTTATTGACCAACAGAACTACTTGATAAGACCTGAGTATTGAAGATAGTACTCATCTTAGTTGTGTCATATATAGAAATTGTTCTAGAGCAGAGCTGAACGCCTTCTTCCTGCTAGCTAGTTGTTGAAAATGCTATTTGGGTTTTTGAGGGAGAAAAGGCATCAGCTATCTTACCCTGCTATGAACACTGTGAACTATAACACTCACCTGCCAGAAGAGATGCACCCACTTGTCCAGTAGTGGCACAACTGTAATGGTACATCTTAGCTACGGTTTCTATTATTGTGAAGAGACACTATGACCAGCGTAGCTTTTATAAAGGAAAACATTTAATTGGGGCTAGCTCATAGGTTCAGAGGTTTAGTCCATTATTGTCTTGGTTGGGAAGCATGGTGGTGCAGAGGCAGACATAGTACTACATCTGTATGGACAGGCAGCAAGAAGAAAGATGCTGGGCCTAGCTTGAGCATTTGAAACCTCAAAGCCCTTCCCCAGTGACATACTTCTTCCATCAAGGCCATGCCTACTTCAACAAGGCCACACCTACTACAATAAGGCCACACTTCCTAATAGTGCCACTCTCTGGTGACCAAGCATTCAAATCTATTAACCTATGGGGTCATTCCTATTCGAATCAAAATATGGGGCTCTCCAGTTGCTCTCTGATTGAGTTTGAGACTTACTCCATAGAATAAAATCCACACCTGAAACTGGCTGAAATATTGTAAGAGACAGAAGAGAGGGACTAGGGTTGAAAAACTGCCATTTTCTGGGCAGTACATAGCCATTGCAATCACAAACTCTCAACACCTATGAATGACCTCACTGGGTGTGCAGGAAAAAAGTGGGCCATTAGAGCCAGAGAAGGAGGAAAGAGGGAACAATGCTGCATTCTACGAACTGGCATCCTCTATGATCAGGCACAGTGGGAATCACAGGAACTTCAAGGTTCAGTGAACACAGACTGCTGTAGGAACCCTAGGAAGTCATGGGTGACCTAGATTCTCCTCCATAATACCTTCTCAATTGATGTGCCTGTGACATGGAGAAATAACTTAAAGAATAACATGCCTGTGCTCAGCTGGTGGGGAGATGTCATGATCTTGAGGTGGTTTTACCATGATGAGTCTTATGCATTGCACCCCAATGTGCTGACTCCTATGATTCTCTCAAATTCAGCAAACCTGAATGCTTACTTTGTGCTAGTGAGGACTGTTGTTACTCTTCCCTGTATAAAACCAAATGAAAAGAAAAAGGGAACAATACTTTCTCAGACTCTGTTTATTGCTAATGGTGCTCTTACACATTCTGAGATCCATACCAATGTTCCTATGTATATCAATAGCAAGGTGATATGTCTGCAAGCATTGCGTCTCTGATACAACCAGTGTACTAAGGGGTTACAGCAGTATTTAAAGCCTTCTGCCTGAAGGAAACCTTTGCTCAGGCTAATGCTGCAGCCAAGGAAGGTGCAGAGAAAACCAACAATGTTTGAAGGATAGCACCAGCTATGGCTGCACCAAGAGCCTGACTTGTGTTTGGGGCAACATCACAGGGAGCAGATCAACTAAAAAATACTTGTAGGTAGAAGCAAACAAAAATTTTAGAATGATTGAAGAACAGAAATTTTGGGACCACTTTCCAACTTTCTTCACTACATTACTGGTAACAGAAAGTGAGGGTCCTTTATTTACAATGTTACTGTTCAGGGACTACAGAGATGGCTCAGTGGTTTCACAAAGACCCAGATTCTGTTCCCAGCAGAATTTGTTGTCATTCCAGTTCCAGGGGATCCAACATCCTTTTCTGGCCTCTACAGACACCAAGCATGCAGTCATATCCAGGTAAAATACACACAAAAAATAACTCTTAAAAATTACTATTCATCAAAATAAAAGGGGAAGCATGGAACTTTATGTGTAGTGGATAACCATCCCAGCATTGGCCTGGAAGTTCCAACCCCCATTGAGGCTTCGGTAATGGTCACGCCCACAAGGCAGGGCGGAGGAGGAAGTGGAAGACCAAGGATGGGGTAGAGATCTCGCCTTGGTTCCGGGACCCTGGACACTGGAGGTAGACCGAGCAGAGTTCTCCAGAGAACACCACCGGACTGTGCCATACCTTTGCCAGACCCTGCAACCTACCCCTTCATTTGTAAGTTACCCCACAAAATAAACCTCCCTTTTAACTACGTGGAGTGGCCTTAATAATTTCACCAATATTCATGTCTACACCCTGTCTGGGAAATGAGCTGTGCTGCTGAAGCACTTTGAAAATAGAGGCTCTTCTGTAATCTTCCCGCTTGTGCATTGCTGTTGTCTTTTCTTTAATTCCTCAAGGAGTTCACACATAACAGTCCAATCACTTCCTTCTGAAGCTTTCAGCCAGCTGTGTCCTTTTTATGCTAACTTTATTATTGCTTTTATTTTTGAGTTTATAATATAATTACGTCAATTCCCCTTTCACTTTCTTCCATCAAAAGTCTCACAGATACATCTCTGCTCTCTTTCAAGTCATGAAATTTTTTGTTAGTTGTTATTACAGGCACATGTGCATATGTACATGTGTGTATGCACATACATTACATATGTGTGTCTACATACATATTCCTAAGTATAACTTATTCACCTTACAGAACGTTACTTGTGTATGTTTTCAGGACTGACCATTTGTTGTGTTCTGCCCTGGGGAAAACTGTTTCTCTCACTCTCAGCCTTTCTTAGTTGTCTTCAGTCTTGGTGTAGGATTGGGCCTTGTAAGCTTCCCCATCCACTTTGCCGTGTCTATTGTTGTTGTCCTTGTTCTGCTCATATTTAGGCAGCGATGTTGGCAAGACTTTAAGGGTGTGGCTTCTGTTATTGCTAGAAGACACAGTCCCATACCAAACTCCCTGATCCTTTGGCTCTTGGAATTTTCTTGTCTCTTTTCTTACAATGTTCCCCAAGCCTCAAGTAGAGGAGTGTTTTGTAAATGTATCCACTGGGACTGGGCTCCACAACTCTGCATTTTGATTGGTTGGGGTTTTCTGTATTGGTCTCCATCTGTTGCAAAGAGAAGTTTCCTTGATGAGGGGTGAAGACTATACTTATACGTTGGTATAAATCCAAATATTTAGTTAGGGATTATGTCAGCTATATTCTTTCCTGAGAATATCTCAAGGATCGTGCATCCTGAGAAAAAGTTGGTACCTCTATCTCAATCCAGCCACAGAGGTGCTCACACCAGCATGGTGAACATGGCACCAACTTATTGCAAACTGGGTTTATGACTAAGCCAGTAAGGCCAACTCTGACAGCCACCTTTGATTACCTAGATGGAAACCTGAAAAAACTAGTTGAATAAACCCTGCAACTTGTACTTTCTTTGTGCATTCATGCCATAGCTATTCTGTCCTTCAATTATTTTTAAAATGCTTCATTTTTGTACGCCTGAAATTTGTATAACCCATCAAACAGGAGGCTTGCCCGCCACAAGGACAAGCTAGAATATTAATTGTCAGTTTATGTCAGAAAAATACCTGATGTGGACAGTATAAATGCATAAATCATATACATAATGTATATATTTAATATATGTTAATATATCAATTCATTTACCAAAGGAGAAATTTGGTAATCTAAGACCATCCTACAAAACTATTATGAATAAATTGAATTAGATGTTTTAAAAAGACAAGTTCAAATGACACGTGCATACCTTTTTGCCTTTGGGTTCTAAAGATACACTGTAGATGCGCACACAGCACCCACTTCCAATCAGTTAGTGCTGGGCACCTCTATGGTTTTGTTTTTATTTTGTTTATTTGTTTATGTCTTTATTTTACTTACTTATTTCAATGTTAATTTCTAATTCTATTTTCATTTTCCTAACTGTTCCAAATATGTTAATTCATAATCTTTGTGGGGAAACAGTTACTTGGGTAAGTGAGTGCCTACAGAGGCCAGAAGAGGTTATCAGATTCCCTGGAGCAGCAGTTATAGGTAGTATCTAATATGGATGCTGGAAAATGAACACTGGTCATTAGGTTCTCTCCAAGTAGAGGAAGTGCTCTTAACTGCTGAGCTATCCCTCTGGCCCCCGATTCAGGTTTTTAAAATGGATGCCCCCATAAAAGAAAAAGTTATCTTTTATACTACAGCATGGTAGCTCATTCCTGTAATGACAGGGCTCACAAGGCTGAAGCAGGAAGACCACTGTAAGTTCAAAGCCATCCCGGGCTACAGAACAAGTTCAGGCAAGCCTCAACTGCAGAAATTATACTACTCTCTCAAATTTGGCAACTTACACACACACACACACACACACACACACACACACACACACACACACATGCACACGAACATGGGGGAAAATATAAAATAAATAAAACTTTAGCAATTATAGCACAAAGTAGATAAAACTTTAATAATGTAAGTTGCTATTAAAGAAAACTCCTAGAAATTTAAAACAAAATCTAAACCAATCAAGATTATACTGCTTAAAAGGCAAGCTCTGTCTTTTAATGATATTTTCATTGCATAAAATGCCTAAAATGGAAAGGAGAAATATCTCTTTTAGTAAGGATTATAAAATTATTTATTTTAAAAGAAAAAAAGGAAATTATATTAAAAATTATGCAGGTATAAAAACTACATAATTGTAATTTGAGCCACCAGAAGAGAAATGCTATAATAATTTCTTCTTCATAGAACAGCCTGCGGACAAACAGAGAAGAACGGGGACACTCCAGAGTGGGACAGTGAAGCTGTCCCTACCGCCTGGAGGCACTTCTCATTCTGCACTGGAGGCAACTGCAACCCAAACTGTGTTTGGCGGTACACTGGAATACACAACAATCAAGCCAATTAAGAAGCCTACAATCTGAAGCAGAAAGAAATGGAAAAGGTATTTTCTATGCACAGAAATGGTTCTGTGGGTCTGTAGAGTCTCTCTGGGACCAGGTCTAAGTACGGCCCTACACATGCAGAAGCCCAGAAGGCAACTGCCAGCTTTATCCAAGCCAGATGGAAAGTCTCTTGAGTAAAGATAGAAGTTTTTGGAACTGTCTTGCCTCAACATTGGAATGAATTAACTAGAAAAAGGCTCTCTGGGTGTGCAGTACGAGGACATATCAGAAAGCCCTGAATGAACCAAGAGCTTCTAGGTAACTTCAGTTCCTGCCAAAACAAAGTGGTATTACAGGAATGAAAATATAATCTAGAATGTATTATTTAAATGAAGAAAGAGAACATGACCTACAATTTAGATAAAAATAAATCAGTGTAAACCTCAGACCTAAGAGAAATGATGCAACTAGCAGGGAAAACATTAACATGATATAGTGTTATTAGAAGACCAGGTACCCAGCGGAAGACAGGAAGGTGGTGGAGAGAACAGTGGCTTGGGAAACACATAACAGAACTTGAAAAGATGAAATAAATTAACATAGAAACTAGAAAAACAAATTGGACATGATCAAGAAAAGAAAGAGCTATGAATGAAATATATAGAAATTAAGTTCAAAGAAAAGAAAAAAAACTCACCATGGACCTAAGAGAGAACAGCAGGTAAGCAAACTGTTGCAACAGGAAACCTATTGTAAGAATCAGAGTGAAATTTAAGAAATAGTGACCTGAAAAGGTTTGCACTGAATCAAAAATCTTAAGTAATACATCCAAGAGGCTTAAAAAATTTAAATTTAAAAAACTGTAATCTTATTCTGTATAAAAATAATTTGACTATTTTAAAAGTTATCTTTCCAAACTTAAAATAAATGCTGTTTGGTTTAAAAGATAAAAAAGTATGTTAATAATATCCTTGAGCATTTTTATTATTTTTAATAGGCTTATTTCTAGGTTTTCAAATTTATATAATAATAATAAATAGCTATTCCTACTATTGATAGTTTTCAATGGGTTTAACTTTTACATACTTATAATCTTCCTATATACTGAATTTTTAAACATTTTTTAATTGTGTGTGTGTGTGTGTGTGTGTGTGTGTGTGTGTGTGTGTGTGTTACATGTGGCTGCCTGCAAAGACAAGAAGAGAGTGTTTCATTCCCTAGAGCTAGAGTTACAGGCTGCTGTGGAGCCAGCCAACCTGGGTGGGGCCAAAAAAACTCAGGTACCCTAAAGAGCAGAAAGTGCTCTTAACTGCTAGGCCAATTCTGCAGTCCCAATTCCTACATTTTTGTTTACCTGTTTGGATAGAGAATTCTCTCATGTGTATAGTGTCATGATGGCACCTCTTATTATATGCACTTAGCATATAATAAAATATTTACAAGCTAAAATTATAAAATCGCAACATTAAAAAGTTTATATCTGTGCTGTGAATAGTTTTTTTTTTTTTCTTTTTCTTGACTCTGGAGAATATCGATTACTGAGCATGGCAATTTCAGGACCCACAAAAAGTTTCATTTACTTAGAGAAAGCTTGCTGACCATAGGAGACCTGTGACTTAGAGCTTGAAGTAAGACGTCAAACGTGTTGTTTTGAGACCAGCCAGTTCTCATTGGTACTCAGCGAGAATGTGAAACGTCTGCAGGTCTTTTGCGTTTGCAGATCACACAAACGTGATTTTTGTTCCTCTCTGTCCTTTTAAATTTTAATACTTGCTGGTCAAAGAGCTGCCAGGCGAAAGTTAATTATCAGTCTATTTCACGGGATTCTTAAGAGTAACACAAATGTTTGTGTTTCTTAAGTAGCAAAAAATGGGGGGAGCTTTACAGCTTGGAGGAAATGCTGAGCATAGCAACAGTTAGGGGAAAATCAACAAACCATGTCAACGTTAGAGTCCATTATAGCTGGGGTTAATAGCTAAATGACAGTCTTTAGGTAATGTCTTCAGACATTTTACCATTAAGCACAGATGTTATAAACGGATTATTCCCTAAATAATATTGTTCAATAATCCCTTATATAGCATTTAAATTACATATTATAGCTAATTTAGAAATGACTAAAAGATATAGGAGAATGCATGCATGTTAGACACAAATACAATGTTGCCTTGAGAACCTCATGCAGCTGCAGATTGTGGGCATCTGTGGGACATGCTAGAGTCCATCTTCCATGGAGTGTTCTGGAAGGTGGCTCTGTTGAATGCTATGTCGCCAATGCAACTTCTAAGGGACTATTCCATTTGCAAATGTCCTTTAACAATATTGTAGAAATTCTAAAATCAAAAAATAAATTACAACATATTACAATTGCACGAACTTAATCCAGGAGTATAAATTTAGAAAAATCAATAAATGAAATATGAAGTTTTAATATAGTGAAAAATACACTAATTCAATAGATATTAAAATGGTAAGTTAAATACACGTTTGAAAAATTCTCAAAGTAAACTGGAAACATAAAGGAATTTCTTGGAGCTCCTAAATACTGTCTTTAAAATTGTTAGCTCATATCATTCCTTACTGACACACTGGAAGTTTTCTACAAGGTCATGAATAAGCACAGGCTATGACTCTCATGGTTTCTACTCAGTGTTATTCTTGAGCTACTTCTACCTTCAGTAAGGCACTAGTGAAATGAAAGGTACATATTGGAAAAGTGAAACTTTGTTTATTAGCAATATGAGACCATAAGGGAATTTTTAGGGATTTACAAAAAACCTAAATTATCTTAATTGTACTTATATAATTGGTAAGATATGATAATCAATATTATTTTTTCACCTAACAAAAATCAACTGGAAATTTAAGTAAAATAATAACAAAACTTATTAGAATAAAATGTGTAGAGATAATTCACAATCTATGTGTGATACCTGTAAAATGGGACCTACAAAAGCTAAGTTAAAGAACATGTAAATAAATCAATAGGCTTTGACCATGATCTCACATCAAAGAAACATTGTCACCGCGAATCACATACTCAAGCAGAAAGCCAAACAATCTATGAATTTTCTATATCTGGAAGTAGGAGTGATGTTGTGGCTCTAGTTTAGTGTAGAACATTTGAGGCCTGATAGAACCCTGGAGTGAGTCCTCAGCACTGACGCTGGGGCCACAAGAGACAAATCTTGAGACTTTATGTTCAGTTGAAATTTCTTACATGAGATCCCCACACAAAGCATAAAAACTACAGATAAATATTGACAAATTGGACTGCATCAAAATTTAAGATTTTAGCTCTTTAAGGCAATATAAAGAAAACAAACTGGAAAAAAAAGTCTATGGTCTATAAATCTGTAATATACCTCTAGAATGTAAAATGAGCAATCTCCACAAGATGATGAAGAAATTACTAACAAGCATAATAAAAATTCTCAGGACTAGTAGTCATTAGGGAAATGCTAATTAAAAGCACAATGAGAAACTAAAGCTGTATTTAAAAGCAATGCATTGTAACATGACTCAGAATATGCAAGGATGGTTAATCATTAGGAAATGCAAAAGCAAGATGAAAATTTAGATTATATTTAAAGTAATAAAAGTAAGGTAGAAATCATGCATCAAGAAAAGAAATGTTTGATCTTGCAAAGGCAGCATTTTCCCCTGAATCTTGTATTTAACTAGGACAACACTAAATGTAGATTTTGTTTCCTTCAAGACAAGGAGTGAGATGCAGGATGGGTGCTGGAGGACATCCACCATTGTCCTGCTCATGCAGGTTCCCTGGATGCTGGCTGTGTTCAGCATTGTGATATCTGCATCCTGGCCAATGATTTGGGGAGAAAACCTGCTACCAAAAATGAAAGAAGGGAAAAAACAAGGTAGCAAACTTTTGTGTTTCTACTTAGAAACAACAAAAGAATAAGCCAACTACTGTCATGCCCAGTCAGCCTGTCATCTGAAAACACATCTGTAATCTAAACATTATTTATTCATTTTTTTATTTGGCTTGCATTTAGGAAAGAAATTTCAGAAAAAGATGTAATTCTGATTTTTGGTTGGTATTGTTTTGTTGATTTGTTTTTAATGCTGATAAAAGACAAAAATAGAGATCCTTGGCTGGCTAGTTTGGATTCTGTCTGAGGGGTTCAGAGGAGGGTCTACGATAGGCTAATACATTTTGGGTAGGCGCTGTCTACAAGGAGGCATTAGAAGATACCCGGTTAACTCTGTCGGGCTGTTGAGATGAGGGAGCCAAGCAACTAGAAATCAGTAATGAATGCAAGAAGGAAAGCAGACTTTGAGCATATTGGGGAAGAATAAGTCATTGGTCAAAATGGGACCTTTGTGGTCCTTTTCCGCTAGCTGAGGGAGGTCCCCCCTTGTTAAATTTGCAGCTGACTTTATCTGTGCAGGCCTCCTTCAGAATCTGGTGAACGACAGGCTGAGGGCTGCTTTTCAGTCAGGAGTGGAGTTTCACTCTTTATTCTTATATTCCTTGTTTTATTTTTGAAGCTTTTACAAATGAAGGACTCAGAAGTGAGACGACCAGACACAGCTTACCTTAGAAACTCAATTGTTTGTGTCAGTTCTACAAAGGGAAAGCATAACTGAAATTTAGCAAGTAAAATGTAGACTAAATATCAAAGGAAACTGAAAATTGACCAAAAGCTTAAGATCCTGCCTAGTGGCATAGAAAAACATGGGAATAAGTGAAGTAAGCATATTAATATCTTTATTACAATACTTCAATTCAAATACATCAAAAACTATTACAATTTACAAAATTAATTTTCAATTTCAAATCCATTTTCAGTAGGATTTTTGGTTGATTTGTGAAAATATTAATTTTGAGTTTAATATAAAAAAATCTACAAACATCAAAGGCAAAACAAGTAAACATAAAAATAATTTGAAATGAAACATCCTGCTGTAGTCCAAAGCCTGTTAAAAATCTATGATAATCAGAACTGCTCCTGAACAGAAGATGCCCAAGGATCAATTTAGGAGTACCCATGGAAATGCAGTGAATGAGAGAGAGAGAGAGAGAGAGAGAGAGAGAGAGAGAGAGAGAGAGAGAGAGAGAGAGAACTTTCTGTATCACTGGGGAGAAAGTGGATTATTTAGCAATTGTTGAAGCACAGTTCATCATGTAAACAAAAGTACAACTGAATCCTTGAGCCAAAGCACATACAAATAAGTCAGAAGTCAACTCAATACTTCTATACTAAAGAGGAAATTACAAAACTGAGAGAAGAAATATGGAAGAATTTACTTCTCAATAGGAGATTAAATTCAAGGGCAACAAAACTGAAGATTATTTTCCATAAACCCTTGGTAAGTTTCAGGGCATACTAAGCTCAAACCAAAACATCTCTCAAGACTAATAGTTTATTTGTGAAATTTAAGAAGTAGCTGGTTACCTGACCTTCTCCTGAAACAGTCAGAAGGCATTCCTGTGAGGAGTGTAGCCCTACGTCCCAGGAGGCATCATGCCCCTGAGTGTGACTGGCTAAGCTTTGTCCAGGTTAAAGTCAGCTCACACTTGGTCCTATCACAGTGTTCCACATCTTTCTTCTCTTTATCAAACCTGTGTTTGTTTTAAACAAGAACCTCAGAGTTTCCCATTTCTTAGTAAAGTTTCTGTACAGTCTCCTATGTCATCAAAAACTCATGTTAAATAAATTTATGTTTCACATCTTTTAATCTGTTTTCACAAAAATATCTTTCCTTTAAACATATATAGAATCAACTTGTGAGAAATATTACACAATTGAAGGCCTTCAGAAATGTATTAATATATTTAATACAGTATCACTGTGAATATATCTTATACATATCTATTTATAAATATTACATAAATAAAATAAAAGAATAAAATTGTCACTAAACAATGTTTATGAAGGAATGACTTGCAATATTTTCCTCTGTGACTAGGACATAAATATGCTTATTGCTTAAAGATGATACATATTGTTTTATGTTTGGCAACCTGCTAAAAAATGCAAGTCTCACAAAATAGACTATACTTATATAAAATCTTAAGACCAAAATTGAGATATTGAAAAATTGAAGAGTGTAATTTGAAATATCAAAAAGTTGGAAAGTGGCAAGGATTAAGTATTCTGGATGAGGTTTAGCCAGAACTCCTAACAGTGTGTTTAATGTCACTTCTAGAATGCGCCTACTTTTATAGGTACATTTTCTATCTTCTACTCTTAGAAGTCAGTGAACCCTCATTACTGAAAAATACTGAAAGCAATTAACTACAGAAATCAAAAGCTGGGTGTATGCAAGAGCTTACCCTTTGCACTGCAAGAAAGAAATGTGTCTTTTCATTAATTCCTGTTGCATAGAAGATAATGATTACAGTCACTTCAAGAAAAGGGGATAAATCAATGTACAAACATTTTGCTACTTTGAGGCACATTGGCAAGGATGTTTTTATCTTTTGTCATGTTGTTCTTCGCTTAAAGCATTCTGTATCTTTGAGCAGAATTTTTGACAGCTGATATTTTCTTCTTCTTACTTCTACTCCAACTGCTAATTGCTTATTTACCATCCTTCAATCAAGAAGAAAAGAGAAAAAGATTAGGAACACTTTCTATCTGTCAACAAAACTATGTACTATAATGAAACATCTACTCATTAAATATAGAGAACTTCATGGCATCAATAATAAGTGTTATAAAGGGCACAAAGGTATTATTAATTCTGAAGGAATGCAGGCCTGGAAAAACAATAAGTCATTTTGACAGCTGCTATGAAGACTATTACCAAATGTTATGTTTACTTGACTAGACTCAATTTATAAAACAAGACCTACAAAAAGTCTGCAGTATAATCAATTGAGATGTGCCATTATAAATAACTGCTGATGAGCTAAGCTCTGCTTCCCTTCTTAATGACTGGATTACAGCTGTAATTTTTAAAGAATTGAGGTAATTACTAGTGTGGGCAGTTTGTGTTTATTTTTAAAATAACCTTAAAGCAATGGAATAAAATTATAGAACATATTTAATGAAAACATAAATGTTTCCTTTTTAAAGTTGAATTAAGCTAAAGAGGCAAGCCTATTTAAATATAGTATGTTATTACCTTTTCAAAGAGAATTCACAAAGGTATTTGTTTATTGTGCAAATTAAGAAACAATTGCAGTTCCAAATCCATAACCATAATCATTGATTAAATTCCTCTGTATATCTCATATAAAAACTCAGTTCATAACCTTCAAAAATAATATTTTATATTTGATTGAATTTTGTTTAGTTTAAAAGAGAATTATTTAAAGCAATTGATATAAAGAATTTGAGCATTTAGACAGTGGATTGGACTATCATTTGGGGAGTCATGTTATTTTTTAAATTTATGCTTGATTTTGACAAATTCATGTGGACTGTATGTTTCAGTAACATCATTGGCTTTTTTAAAATACAGATTATTTAATCTTGCATTTAGTCTAAAGATACATGTTTATGTAATAATAATAACTCAGACTTGTTAATGAACATTTGTAGGCAATGATGAACCAATTTTTTTCTGGAAATATAGGCTTGATTTGTGGTCTTATCTTTTGTAATATTTTCATACATTGTCTTTATGTGTGTGGATGCATGTATGTGTCTATGTGTATATATGGTTTGTAAATGATATTATTACAAATGAGAGGGAGACTTTCAGATATGAATCTGGAAGGAGAGTGGAAGAGTTGAGTTTTCTTCTTGGGATGTCTGATGTAAACAAATGCACAGATGCACAGATGAGGTGGAGCTAAAGAAAGGAGAACAAGTTAAAAACTCATGTTCAATATCTAAATCAAACTAAATGACCAGAATTCCCAATCACCTGAACTCAAAGGGTAAAGAATTGTCACCAGCACTCAGCAGACCTGCTGGGTGTAATATTGTGATATGGGTGCAGAGAAAAGTGGAAACCTACAATATAACCTGCTGTTTATGCAGCCTAACCAGCAGAACATTGGAAACAAACAATGCTCAGAGAATGCAGAAGGCCCAGCACTGAACAGCAGGAACAGAAACACACTTTGCCCACCCACACTGTTGTTGGACCGTATTAAATACTTGCTTGGATTCCAATTGGTACAGAGCAGCCAAGAAGAGAAGAGCCTGGGCAGCAGAGCACCAACACTCCTTTGTAAGTAGGGACCCAGGCAGAGAGAGAAACTTCACAATGCAGCCCAAATTGAATGAGATGATGGGAAATCGAGGAGAGGAGGCATTCTGACAAAAGTATAGAAAGGAAGCAAACATCTATGTGTTTCGAATATTACACTAGAGACCAGGGCACTTCATTGTTAAAAAGCTATCTGGGTAATAAGTGAATCTTTCACACAGAAAAACTCCTATTAATAAGACTTCTAACGTTTTTAAGTATAAATTAATATGGTGACTTCCTTCTAAAGAGTGCAGTTTGAAAGGGGGAGGCACAGGCAGTCTCTGCAGTGGAAGAACATGCCCACTGCCTTAAGCCAGAAGACCAAGCTCAACACTGCTGTGGTAAATCACAATGAGATCATGTACCCTTGACCTGATGTGATGAGGAAGGCCCTCTACTTCTCTGGTCTTTCTACCAGCCAGAATAAAAAGAATACAAGAAAATCCTGATTAATAGACTTGCTGCTAATGTTAATCATGCATATCTCAAAACTGTCAAGGTCGTTAAAAGCTAAGAAAGATTGAAGCCCATCACAGTGCAGAAGAATTAGAGGAGGCAAAATAGCTATACACTGTAGGGTACCTTGGGAGGATGATGAACAATGAAAGGAAAACAGGTATTATTGATTAAGGTAATATAAATTAAAGTTATTTACATGTAATACATCAATATATGTCCTCTAATCATGCCTAGTGTGTCCTGACAACATAAAATGTTAAACAGAACATACTGACTAAAAAGCACATGGAAATTCACTATCCTGATGTCACAAATTTCCTGTAGAACTAACTATATTTTGCAATAAAACATTTGTCTCTTAAGAAGATCTCTGAACCAAATCGCTTTGAGAAAGTCCACAAAAACTAAATTCACATTTCACTGATTGATGGGAGTGTTTGAGATAAAATTTCTCACAAACTTAGTACACGACCAAAGAGTAAGGAGCAGAATTTGTTCCTTTATGCCCATAGGAAAACTGGATAGAAAGTGAAAATGTGACTAGTGATATACTATTTCCAAAAGAATAAAAGAGAGAAAGAGAAAACTATATAGTATAAAAGAAAACATGAGCCAGACTTAGAAAAATTCAAAATCAGCTGGGAAAACTTGAAAGAGAACTGTGTGTATACAAAAAGAATGTCTTATCAGAAATTAAAACTAAATTTATAAATGTAATCCTACAAATAATTGGTAACATGAGGAAAGAAAGAGAAACAAAAAGATAAACTTTAACAATTGGGGGGAAAGGTAGGGAAAAAAAGGACATAATGTGAGAAATAAATAAACCAAGAGTAAAAAATCAAAACTGTAGCTCGCTGAAGACAGTGAAAAAGAATAACAACCGAACAGTCAACACTAGAGGTCTAATTGAAGTAAATGTTCCTAAAACTGAAAAGTAAAAAGGAACCACATTTGAAGTAGCACAATATCTACCTGGAAATGCTGAGACAGATGAGGAGTGGACACTGAGGCAGATTCCATGCAATTCTGTGCATGTAAAGGGAGATCTTCAGGTTACTAATAAAACTACTGACTACAAAAATCAGACATCAGACGGGTATTCTGACAGATGCCTGTGACCACAGACTTCAAAGGCAGAGACAGAAAGAAAGGAAAGAGAGAAAGAAGGAAGAAAGGGAGGGAGGGAAAGAGGGAGAGAGTAAAAATACTTTATATAATACACACATTATATATAATACATGTAACATAATAATAACATATAATAATATATAATATAAAATAGTGTGCAATATAAGCCATCAATTCAGACACATACTAATATCATAAAGGACTTTATTGTATATGTTATTCTTTGTTATAGCTTATTGTATAATAAAGTGTAATGCTCTCAATAGGTAAGAATGAACAGAAGGTGTGAAAGCTTTAAGAACTTGGATAAACTTGTAAGGCCCATTTCATGGGACTGCTATAGAATGAAATAATACATACAAAACATTTGGAGAAGTGTCTTGTACCTGGTAAAGACCCAATAACTGTTTCCTTTTAAGCCTAAAAAACAAACAAAAATTGAAAGAACTTGGTGAAAGAATATCAACAACAAATAAATCTTAATAAGAATATTTAGGAAAAATCTCAACTTTTCATGCTTTCAATTTTTAGCTAAGGAAAACTCAGAAGCACTAAAATAAACAAATTGGACCTCACAACATTAAAAATCATCTCCATGGGAAAGGACACCATCATTCAGACAAATCAGCAGCCTACAGAAAGGGGAAAGATTTTTACTAACTACACATCCAATAGAGAGCTAATATCCAAATATATATAAAGAACTCAAGGAACCAGATATCACAAAAACAAATAACTCAATTAAAGAAATGTAGAACTGATCTAAACAGAGACTTCTCAATAGAAGAAACTCAAATGTCTGAGAAACACTTACAGAAATGTTCATCAGGGAACTACAAATCAAAACTACTTTGTGATTCCATCTTACACCTGTCAGAATGGCCAAGATCTCAAAACAAGTGACAGCTCATGCTGGCAAGGATGTAGAAGAAGGGGAACACTCCTTCATTGCTGATGCAGGGCAAGTGTAAACTTTTACAGCCACCATGGAAATCAGTATGGCAGTTCCTCAGAAAGATGGTTATCAATCTACTTCTAACTCCAGTTATACTGCTTTGGGGCACATACCAAAAGTATGCTTCATCCTACCACAAGGACACTTACTCACCCATATTCATTGCTGCTCTATTCATAATATCCAGAAATTTAAAACAACATAGATGTTCTCAACAGAAGAATGGATAAAGATAATGTGGTACATTAGCAAAATCAAATAATACTCAGCCATTAAAAAATGAAATTTTCAGGTAAATGGATGGACCTAGAAAAAATAATCTGGAGTGAGGTAACCCAGACTCAGAAAGACAAATATGGTATTTATTCACTCAATGTGCATATTAGCTGTTAAGGATAATCAAAGTAAAATCCCTTGAACCACAGAGGATAGGTATAGAGTAAGGGATGATGGGAGGATCAGATAAATTTCTCTAGAAAAGGGAAAGAGAATATATAGTATGGATAAGGAGGGGACTGGAACAGGAACATCAATTAGGGGGAAGTGGGGAACAAGGGGGAGAATATGGAGAGAGACAGCTAAAATTAAGGCCATTTGATGGGTAGTATGAATACCAAATACAGTAGAAGCTTTCTAAAATACTTATATGAAGACAATCTAAATGAAATTACCACAAAGCTGGGGAGACAGAGCCCAAATTGGCTATCTCTTGCCACCAAATGAAGCTTCCCAAACTGAGATTACATCTAATTAAATTGTTAGTGAAAGAGGTCCCAAAGGAACACCAAACAAAACAAAATAACAAAAGTAGCAATAACAATAAATACGCAAGTTTGCCATCCACAAACTGATGGCAAGTCCCCATTGCTGAAGACATCTACAGGACTCATTAAACATAGAGAAGTCAAACTGATTCCTACATAGAGCCTTTACCCCTATGTTCTAGCATCTTTGGTATAGGAAGGTACTCTGCACGATCTATACTGGTACCCCATCTGCAAGATATTCTAAGGTAATGGTGGGATAAAGATCGTGAACTTAACCAACCATTGTCTGATTTGAATTAAGGATCACTCCACAAGATGGAACCCATACCAGAACCCATACCAGACACTGCTTAGGTTACCAAGAAGCTGAGACTACATAGCCAGAGATATGGTGTAAAACCAAATGCTACTACTGTAAAAACAAAACAAAACAGCAAGAATGAAAACAGAACAACAACAGCAACAATGTAGCAATAAAAGGACTCCCAATGACATTCTGGCTTGCTTAGTGCCTTACTCAGACATCATCAGAAAAAAAAGCTTCCTTTTGCAGCAGATGGGAAACAATACAAAGACCTGCCAGCTAGACATCATCAGAGAGTGAGCTATCTTGAAACACTCAGGCCAAAACAGATATCTTCATCAAATCCTTCCCTCAAGGCTCAGAGAATTCAATAGAAGCAGAGGCAGAAAGGGTTGTAATAGCCAAAGTGGGAGGATGACACCAAGAAAACAAGGTCCTCTAAATCAGCAGGATACATGCACATATGAACTCACAGAGACCGAGACAGCATTCACAGGACCTGCATGGGTCTTTAGCAGATGGGGTCCAAGAGCTAGAAGGAGAAGTGGATACAGGACCCCATCCCTAACACAGAAACAATCTCTAATTGATAACCATTTGCAAATGAAAATTTAATTTGCTTCATGGGAGTCTTACCAGGGGAACAGTAGGTAGGCTTAAGGGTAGACTATGAGCCCCACAAGATAACCAACAGAAAAATCACTTAATGGCATCTTTGGCAATTCCTTGTCCCATAATGCAAGGTCAGGTCTTTTATTTTATTTATCTTATGATTTATTTATCTATTTGCTTATTTATTTATATTTTTTTCTCTTTTTACCCTTTTGTATATATTATGACTTTCAGTAATGGGTCTCAGATTCGTGTGCTTTTTCTGGGTCT